>NC_089734.1:5458148-5764398 GCF_035083965.1 Branchiostoma lanceolatum
TGTTGCCCAGACGTGGATGGAGGTGCTACCCTTACCTCTGGTTGCTGTGCTGACTCCCGGCTATGAAAGAAGGTCCATAGCTACTCAGGACTTCAAGATCTTGGCCACTGACTCTTATGATCCAGATGAACTTGTACCCACCGACCAGTTTAGCTACAACAACTGGACCTGCGAAGCGGTGGATTACGCTAACCCACCAGGTATGACTAGGCTCTACCAGCCTCCGCGGGTCGCTGGGAAAATAGTAGAAATTGGCCAAATAGAGTCAATTGTATGAAGGGAGTCGGCTAAGGAGAGAGGGTCACATATGCAACCCTAGAGACCGTCTTATCCCGGTGCGCCTTTTGATGTGCAGTAATCCAGTAATTAGTCTCGTAACTGCACCTGCGAATGTTACCCTCCATGGCCAAAGTCCCCCGGCAAATGTTCTCCCTATAGCCGGCGCGGTTAGTCTTGTAACTGCACCTGCGAATGTTACCCTCCATGGCCAGAGTCCCCCGGCAAATGTTCTCCCTATAGCCGGTGCGGTTAGTCTCGTAACTGCGCCTGCGAATGTTACCCTCCATGGCCAAAGTCCCCCGGCAAATGTTCTCCCTATAGCCGGCGCGGTTAGTCTGGAGGAGACTAAGGTATGACACGTTTACTCTATCGTCGCGCTCACATTCCTGTTGATATTATCTACCATTGACAGTATTCTATAGACTAGAACCTTCTTGTAGTTTGTACTAGTAGAAACTCATATAGACTAGAACCTACCCGTAGTTTGTACTAGATTGATAAACGTATAGCCAGTAGCTTTTGTCTTACATTGTACCTGTTACAATTGTTGTGCAACACACTTTAACTTGATCATAACATTCGTTGTAGGTTGCCGGTCGTCGTGCTATCTTTATACCTTCCATTTTTGTAAGCAGACTGTGACACAACCAAAAGCCGACAAGAATCTAAAGCGGGTATCACACTGGCCGGCGCCTGTTTGTGCCTATTTGCGAAAGACACTCGTTAGCTGGCGCCAACAGGCGCCAATATTGACTCTAATTTGTCGCCGATAGGCACCAATTCGTCGCCTGAAATGGCGTTATCTTTTTAAATTAAAAAACACAACGAAATTGGTAACTAGACGCAAACAGTCGCACGACGATTACACGACACATGTGACCAGACCATATCCAAGGAAGAACTTTAGTTCAACAAGTACAAATTTATTTCTTTTTCAATCTGCATCTTTCATTCTTAGTTACTGGTCCCGGAGGGTTATCGGTTTGTGAGTCGCTTCTTGGAAACTTTGCGTCAGATTCGAGTCCAGACGAAGGTGAACTGAGCTTTGCAGCTTGGTCTGCTCGCCCGCCAGGTAACACTGTCAAAGTCAGTGTCGTCATCACGGCTGAAGGACGTCCAGCTGTCTATACTTACATCAACATCGGTACCCATCCATCCGACCTCGGATATATCACATTGGTGTATGTATCCAGTTCTTTAAGCCCTATCAATCCAGTGAGTTACATTTTGTCAAGGGTTACAGAAATCCAATCTAGGTCACAGCAAGGTCGCAGCGCGATTGCAGTCTGGTAGAATTTAGGCTTAAACCTTTCGTGCAAAAACTGAATTTTAAAGGTATGTTGTTGAAATGCTTAGATTGTTTCATTAAGTCGGTTTTTGTTTTACTGTGTCCTGAAAGTGTTAGACTCTTCACAAAGCCGTGTAGTTGTGTACAACATTTGGTATATGTATGTGATCCGATAAGCATCGTAATATTGCTTTGATATAATAAAATGAATTTGTCATGCATTTGCTCTTTCAGATGCCTGGAAAACTGTAATCCTGGTGACTTCATCGCTTATAGGCCACTGCACCTCACCTGTTCATACGGCGGTGATAACGTTTGGAGTCTAGAGGAAGCTCCATCGGACTTTCCTGGCATTGACTGGACAAATAACATCACGGCCATGGATAGAGCGTTCCTCCAAATTCGTCCCGACGTCTTTACAGTGAGTACTTGGATGATAAGGAGAGGAAGAGAGAGAGAGAGAGAGAGAGAGAGAGAGAGAGAGAGAGAGAGAGAGAGAGAGAGAGCCCGAGCGTGTTTGTGTGACTTTTCAGTTTAGAAATATAGTTTAAATTGTCGGTTCGACGGCGGTTCTGACTACACGAGCGTGTTTGTGTGACTTTTCAGTTTAGAAATATAGTTTGAATTGTCGGTTCGACGGTGGTTCTGACTGCATTATGATACCGCTTTGTTCTGTTGTTGGTTTACAAGCTATAGTTACACCTTTATTGTTCATTTTATGAAAGGGGTACAAGCATACGATTAAAAAGTAACTACGTTTAATGGAAACTTATTACGAGTATACATTTCTTTTAAATTGCTTCATAAATTTGTTTCATTAATTTCTTACTGATGCCCCTTTGTTGTTTGGCTTTGTAGGTCCCTGGAAACTACACGATAAGAATCAGTAACTTCTTAAGAGCGGCCTTTCCGCGGCATGCCGAGTACCGATTCCAGGTGCTGGCGAACCCCATACCGACGAGTCTTCTCCAGGGAAACTCTACAGACATACCGCCAGACGTGTGCTCTGTCTTTCCTCCAGAGGGAGTCTCTCTGGTGGAAAAATTCTGCATCGTCTGCGAAGGTCCGTGTACAATTTTGATATGTTACAATCCTAACATTGAATATGCTAACAATAAAGTCAATAAAATGTATCAACCCTTGACCTTGACGAGTACTGCATTGTATTGTCTTTTTTTTTTTACTTTCATGCTCCAGATCCTGTCCCTGAACTTTTTTCAAGGTTTACATAGGGATCACATCTTATTTCATCTTGCTTTACTTTATACATGTAGATATGATGTTTCACGCAATAACTTAGTAACATTTCTCGAATCAAGTACAACAGACTTTAAGAGTCTCGATACTACAGACAAATTTGAATATATCTTTAGATGCAGCAACCCCAACAATGCAAAAATAATTATTAGATATATAAAAGAGCTGCATTGTCATTAGAAAAAATACCGAAACTAACGATTAGCACCACTCGATTGTAACACTATATCAAATACTTATATATTAGCCCTTATTGTATTTAATTTAGTATTTGGGATGTCAAGTTTTATTCTATACGTCTGTTTTGTTTAATATAGTTGTTGCCATACCATGTACAATTGTCTGAAATAAAGTTCTTCATCTTCATGTATCAATATCTACAGACTTCTATGATGAGCTTGGTCCACTCAGAGCAGATATCCGGTACGAGTTCATACCAGACGGGGTTGAACTGGCGACAACCAAGTTTCCAGGGAGTGGCCCGGCTACAACCGTAGACATCATTCTCACCGTCTTTTCTGGCTGGGTGAGCCTTTTACATTATTTATCTAGTTATCTCGACCTATACTAGTATTTTTCTGTCTCTCTCTGTCTGTCTGTCTATCTGTCTGTCTGTCTCTGTCTTGTCTCCCTGTCTCTGTCCCTCCCTCTCTCCCTCTCTCCCTCTCTCTCCCTATCTCTCTCTCTCTCTCTCTCTCTCTCTCTCTCTCTCTCTCTCTCTCTCTCTCTCTCTCTCTCTCTCTCTCTCTCTCTGTGTGTGTATGTGTGTGTGTATGTGTGCCCCTCTGCATCCTATCCAGTTTGTGCCTGTAGGTACCAGTGTTGCACATTGTCTTGGATCCATTTTGACAACTGTTAAAATTAAGTATTTTTTGCCCATTTTGCTTCATTTTCATTCAAACCAGGTCCTCTACACCCCGATGGTGGACATCCCTCCCGGATCCATCATAATAGAACTGATGGTGTCCAGCGTTGACGGACGCAATACCACTGTTTTCATGGACCCCATTCTTGTAAGTGGCTACTAATGGATGTCTAACGCATATTTGTCTATTACTGTTTTATCTAGCCAGAGTGGCCCATCCCAGTGAAGACACTGCTTTACAGTGGGCCAGGGAAGACATATTTAACATGTAATATTAACAAATCATCTATACAAAATACACCCACAAAACTTGACACAATCATAATCGATACTCATAATTCATATTCCGGTCAGAATGTTTCTTTTACCTTACAGAAATGAAGCGAGGCAGGTCATTAACAATGCATTTGTGATAGGGTCAGCCCTATGTTTTTTTTACCGTATTTGATTTGCAAACTACAAATTGAACGACAGTGGGTAGCGCTATATGTTAGGGGTGTTGGAGTGAGGTGTATCAAATTTGGAAAATTGCCATTACTTCTGCCATTGCTCGTTCAGTCAGCCTTTCTGAAATGGTAAGATATAGAGATTTGATTAATGACAAATACTTTTAGATCACATCACCGAGCAAGGCCCAGGTGAGCGGATACATGGACGGGTTCTACGACAGTTCCATAGGACCCTTCTCCAAGCTGCTGTCCATGCGGTCTACGGCAGAAGCGTTCAGTGGTTCAGTGATATCCT
This sequence comes from Branchiostoma lanceolatum, assembly GCF_035083965.1. Taxonomy (NCBI): domain Eukaryota; kingdom Metazoa; phylum Chordata; class Leptocardii; order Amphioxiformes; family Branchiostomatidae; genus Branchiostoma; species Branchiostoma lanceolatum. Next base: position 5,462,582 of record NC_089734.1, read on the forward strand.
CTGGCGTCGCTGCTGCCTTGGCCAACAAAGGGGAAGACATCAGTGAGGTACACGGTCATGACTAAACTTTTTCTTTAGAAAAAAATGTAAAAGATTTAACGTTCTGCTTGTATCAATTGCCAAATGTACTGTTTCACAATTGTGATATCAGATATACTCAGTTTGTTTCGAAGTTTTTTTTTTTCTACAAAAAAATCATGTAGATAAAAGGTGTAAATAAAAAAGGCATGTAGACATATCAATAGAAATAAAGCAGAATATACCTTGATGAAGAATAGCAAAGTTCTTTATTCACAACCAAGAAGTTATGACAACTTTTCGGTGATCTAGCTGCAGTGCCATGAAGGAAATGACAGACGGCCACAACATTACGCCGGCTGTTGTAATTCCTTTGTTGTTGATAGAGAACTTTGTTATTCAGTCATTTACCAACTTGCGTTGATGGAGGTTAGACACATAAAATTTTGTTCCCACACAAAAGGTCTGTGTGGGAACAGACCATCTATCTTAAACAAAAACGTCAGATTGGCCAGCACGGGGGTCGAACCCGCGACATTCGCGTTATCAGCACGACGCTTTAACCAACTGAGCTAACCGGCCTGTATCTGTTAAAAATTGTTCATAAGCTTGGCCAAAGAAATGCTAAATCATCCAGGTACCGTCAATAATGACAGCGTCTATCGCTCTACTTCAGATCACAGACAAAGTGGCTGAGAATATGGCAGCTGTGGAGCTAGAAGACTATGATGGAATTGTAGGATTGTCAACCTCAACCTTACTGGTCACCGCATTTCCTGACTCTGTATCTGGTGATGCCCAAGTAAGTACTAGCATTTGATGGCCTTCACCAAGAAGCAGTTTGTTTGTTTGTAGATGGGCGGGTTTGTTTGTTTATTTATCTATTTATTTGTGGGCGGTATATCTCGATGATGATATCTTGATGATATTTTGTATGTATGTAGGTGTAGGCAAACAAAATGCAAGTTCGATTCTGGATCCTCTAGCGGCTTTCTATGGTACTGCAGCAAAACGTCTGATTTTGATATCTCATATTCTGGACATGCTATGATCGTGATTTTTGAGTAGGTGATAACCGTTGGGCTCGTACATAATAAGTAATAGATTTGTTTCCGCAGATTTACATTTGATATGCCCTCTAAATGACTTTGCATATCAGTTGGCCTTCAAATATGACAAGTTACCCTGTCAAGTATATTCAGAATTATGAAACTAAGATGAATTACCAAAGGCCTGGAAGCGCCATTTATTATTTTCTCTGTTTTGTTTTGTTTTGTTTTGGTTTGGTTTGGTTTGGTTTGGTTTGTTTTGTTCTCAAACAAATAAGTCATCTTAAAATATATCATAACTATAATGTGATGCTGGATTGCAACTGAAACCTGTTTTTAATTCCAAATAGGTTCTCAGTTCCATGTCTCTGAAGTCTGCGTTTGAGAAGACAAGAGAGTTGTCAGAAAATAACAGCATGCCTGTGGATGAGGTCAACCGAGCGGCAGCTTTGATGTTCACAGGTATGACGTATTGTTGGTGACGTAAAATTGTCGTTCGTGTAGAATTCTGGTTTATGTGTTCCTCACCTACACCTAAATCTCTCGTAAAAGGCAAACCTTCTTTTCATCTTGTTTTCTAGGTGCAGTTAATGTATTCAAGGCATCTGAAGTCATGGCTGAGTCAGAGCAAGAGGGTGGAACGACCTCCTCCAACAACCTGGAAGCGGTATGCGAAATACAAGAAATTGTATATATACATGTATGCAAACCATTAAGAAACATGAAATTGATATCATTATCGAAACCCTATTTTTGTTCTCATGTTGTCGAGTAAAAGCTTCACACAGATACTGTACAGTGTATTTACACATAATTTTTACTCCTCATCATTCTTTGATCTTTCATGTCCTTAGTCCGTTTTACAAACATGAAGGGCTTAGTTGTAATACACAATGCTTTCAACGAACTCAAAATAACGCAAATAGCAATATATGATCACTAAGGTTCCACAACTCCTAGATAATTTATAAAAGTATATTAAACATAACTTGACACGTAAGCGTGGGTATTACAATTAGAATGATCAAGGGAGAAATGTATTCAATTACAGCCATTGCCAAATAAAACTGTTGTTGATTCTAGATTTTAAACTTCAATCTTGATTGTCCAAACAACTTTGTAGTCATCGAGACTAAATTGTGCAAAATAAAAACATTGTGAAATAAAACGATATCTAAGATATCGTCAGCTTTAAAACGGCAAATATTGTATAGAAGATTATTAGAATATGTCGACATCAACAATACAACGTAAACATTTTACAGAACAAGGAGGCTACTACTAAGAACTTCGAAGCCCTGGATGTGCTTGACGACATTTATCTGGAAAATATGATGCCGGGCGTCGATGAGGACGACCTATTTGCGGATGTGTACATGTCTAAGGTATGATTTGTTACCCACCAAGAGGGTTATCATATTTCTATGATAACGGAAAATGCGAAAATTTATGTGTAATCAGGTAACAAAAGAAAGGATAAGTTCGATATTTATATGGGCATATACAGGAAGTATTAATGTCTTATTCTAAAGAAAGATGAACACAACCAGCCCCTCTTTTGACAGATGCACGTGAGAATTAAACGGGAAGATCCCAGTGACGGTTCCGAGAAGCTGTACACGGTAGGCGGGCAGAGTGACTCCTTCGTCCGCGTGCCGTCCTTCTCGGCCCTGCTTCCTGACGGCTGTCCCGAAGGAGAGGTCGGAGTGCAGGTAAACCATCTTCTTTCTACATCTACATTGATTTACCTTAGTGGGCAAATCCCTCTTGCGGGGCATCCCGCCCAGGTGCAAGACAATAGTGCGGCTGGTGGCAGTGCTGATATGAAATATTGAGCAAAAACAGAACGAGCACAATCTGTGAAAAGATGGCAAATGACTGTTTGTTTAAAACAGGCGTCACTCTAAATCCTGAAAACTTAAAGAAATAAGTTTGCCCCAATTCTGGCTGACGTTCCCAGAACTTTGGAGTTTTCTGGCAGGCGTTTCCAGAATTTTGGAGAATTGTGGCAGGCGTTTCCAGAATTTTGGAGAATTCTGACGGACGCTACCAGAATTCTGAAGAATACTTTCAGAATTCTGCAGAATACTTTCAGAATTCTGGAGAATACTTTCAGAATTCTGGAGAATACTTGCAGAATTCTGGAGAATACTTGCAGAATTCTGGAGAATACTTGCAGAATTCTGGAGAATACTTGCAGAATTCTGGAGAATACTTGCAGAATTTTGGAGAATATTTGCAGAATTCTGGAGAATACTTGCAGAATTCTGGCGGACGCTCTTGTTTGTCTTTGCAGTTTCTGGAGTCTAATTTCAACCCGTTCGAATATTCGAACAATTCGCGTATAATCCGGTCTGACGTCACCGGCTTAGCGGTGAAGTGCGGCAACATGACGATCCCTGTGTCCGGGTTGGACGAGCCGTTAGACATCTTGACACGAAGGGAGAACAAAAGTCTGGATGATCTGATGTACATCTTTTCCACCTCTGCACCGCTTGGAAACATATCGGTAAGTTTTCGTCTTCGATATCTTGAAAGTACAAAATGAACCTAAATCATTAAACGTCAGACAGTATTGTAATGAGGAGTTCATCCCTCTCCTACCACAAAGTCCATGTTTTACCCCCCCCCCCCCCCCCCAATCAAATTCAGGTACATATTTTCGCACCTAGATGGAGTGAGGAAATGTCTAGCCTTTAATCGAACCAGTGGCCTCATGACCTTTCAATCCCGCGTCCGCTAAAGCTTGCCTTTCGGTCATCGACGCCAGCTTATCATAAAATGAGTTATTCCTGTCTTCATTTCAGGTTTTCCAGTTTTTCGCCAAGAAAAACATGTCATCGATGAGCTTCAGTGTGGATTTCAACAGCACCCTCTTCCCGCAAGACGTCACCCTGTGGCTGAGCAAGCATGAACCTCCAACACCAGACACGTACGACTGGACAACCACTCTGCCAGTTCCAGAGGATCAGCTCTACAACATCCCGTGGATCAATGAAACGTCCATAACTTCTAGTGCGTACCAGTGGCTGCTGCCGGAAGAGGAAGTGGACATCACGGACTTCGACGTGGAGAACAAGACTAAGTATTACATCGGTATGTCATATTTCAATCAATAATATTGTTCTGAAGTCAGCATTGACCATGATAAAATCCATATTCGCATCCACCATACAGCATAGCCTATGGCTATTCACTATTGTGTCACCTCTACAAGTACATTCTCGGCTGCCACTATACAACAATCACTGTCTCTATCACATGACACATCTGCAATCTGCATTATCAAAGAGATTGGGTCATGTATGGATTTCATCCATTTTCTTCCAAGGAAAAACATGTTGATTTGGGGCACTACTTGATCTATGTAGGGTTTTGATTCTATAGATAATGTCAATTCAATTACAAAATGTAATATGTACAACATATAATACATAGACAGGTAGAGCCTACCAAATGAACGTTTGAAATGGCGTTTAATAATCATTTTCATTTTTTTTAAAACTTGTATCTTATGTTAATGTATGACAGGAGTTCAGTTTGGCACTGACCTTGATCTTGGGAGCGGCGAAATCGTCAACTTCACCCTGTACGCCTTCGAGACTGCCTGTGTCTATTTTGAAGAGAACGGGACCCACCTGTGGCAGAGCGACGGCTGCAGCGTATGTTCAAAACAATTTCTGTTATTTTAGCCCATTTGCTAGGACCCAAAATGCGACATATTGGTAAAATTCACATCTAGAACTACATTCATGGCTACCCATGGCAATTAGTGTCACTTCTTCAAATAAACTCAATGCTATCGGTATACCATACGACAAGTTTTCCCAATTTAGGTATGTTCATGTCATGTTCACCATTGGCTGTTTTGAACAAACGTTTTGCTTTCGAAATCAATAGAAAAAAATCGCGCAAAAGTCATCCATAAGATTTACATTCTGTGACCTTACGTTGATTGCGTGAATCTTGATTTAAGCCTTTTCACTATAATTAGACAATTCACTTGCCTATTCTGTATTCTGTGTATTCACTCTTTGCAACTATAGCTGTAGCTCCTTTTCCCTACCATTCATAACATGTGTTATACCTAACTATCTCGAATATCCGTGCCTCATACCTCAACGATATGTATTGAAGAAAGCTGATTCAAGTAACGATACTTTCTTTTACAACAGGTGGGTTTGATGTCTAACATTACCCACATTCACTGCCGGTGTGACCACCTGACCAAGTTTGCTGGGTTCGTGGCACCGAATCCACTCAACATCCAGGAAGCTCTCTCAGCAAACATCTTGGAGAATCCGATAGGTCTCATCCTGGTTCTCACGGTGTTCAGTGGGTACCTGATGGGCATTCTCTGGGCAAGGAAGACGGACAGGCAAGACATCGCTAAGGTTAGACAGATAATGGAATACGGTATTCATTTTCTGTGGACTATGATAAGAATATTAGTTATGCTATCGTTACATTTTCAAACTGGTGCCCGATCGGTAAGATTGCGAGAACGAAAGGTGTGCAATAAAAACAACAAAAGACACAAAACGTTTTTAAACAATTGGTTATGAGCACAATTTGTGTACATATCTCTATACTAAGTAGACACTTTTATTGATCGTTCCCGGTTTGGAAATGTGACCCTGGTATAAGGCTATGTAATTTATAAATGGATGTATGCGTTGCATATGGCTTTTGGTATGCTAGACTAAATGTATAACAGTTTTAAATTGCATCTCTAGCAAATGGCAACACAAGTACACAGATAGTGTTACCAAACAATGACATCCGAAGAATAGAGCACCTGTTAGATTTGTTGCAAAAAAAGTTTAATATCTGAAACAAAATAGAGAACATTCAGCAAAGACTATTCTTACCTTTTAGTCATACAAAATATTCCACAAATGAGACAACATACCATGAACATCATTCAGTAGTTTGATTGACACACATCTATCCTTGATCGCAGGCCGGAGTGGCACTACTGCCTGGTCACAAGCTGAACCCTCGCAAGGAATGTCAGTACGTCATCACAGTATACACCGGTTTCCGGGGCAACGCAGGAACTACCGCTGAGGTACTGTAATCTTTTAATTAATAAAAAAATTATGGTGATAATGATGATGGTGATGATGATAGGATTGATGATGATGATGATGATGATGATGATGATGATGATGATGATGATGATGATGGTGATGATATTGGTGATGATGATGATAATGATGATGATGGTGATGATCATGATCATGATGGTGATGATGATAGTGATGATGGTGAAAAGGATGATGATGATGGTGGTGATGATGATGATGATGATGATGATGATGATGGTGATGGTGATGGTGATGATGATGATGATGATGATGGCAATCATGCATAGGTGGTCACTAGTATAGATTAGACTGTATTGATCAATGATAACTTGTTTGAGATTCAAGTGATAAAGTGATGGCAAGTTTTGCATTTTATAGTAGAACGTTGTAAAATCATATTTGCGCTTCACTTCATTACAGATTACCTTGGTGTTGTACGGCATTCATTACGAGAGTGCTCCCCTTACGCTGAGGGACGACAACCGAGTTCTGTTCCAACAGGGGAGTGTGGACTCATTCCTTGTGTCCACAGAACAGCCGCTAGGGGTTATCACTCACATGAGGGTTTGGCACAACAACGCTGGATACAGTCCATCATGGTGAGTAATAGATGAACATGGTTTAGAATGTGGCCTTGCCGAGTGGTTAGGCTTGAGCGGACACGGCATCGAGAAGTCAAGGGGTCGATTCCTGGCTAGATATTGTGTTCTTGTGGATTTTCCTCACCTCATCCATGTGTAAATGGGTACCTGCCTTTGGTTGGGGAGGGAAAAAGGTGTATGTGGTACACGTGGAAGGAGGGAGATTGGCTCCACCTTCTAATACCATGCCCCGACGACAAAGTGGATTAATTAACAACACATTGCCTCAAAATGGCTATGTGACCATTTTACCCACATTACATTGCTTATGCTTTGAGGGACGCTTTGTTCGATGATATTGATTTTTCAGCACTATTGCTAGTATCGTGAGATTACTACTGTTTTCCCCAATTTTGGTACAGGTACCTCGGTCAGATTGTTGTGGTCAACAGGGGAACAAATCTAACGACCTATTTCCTAAGTAACAGGTAAGGAATTTGCTAATGCCATTATCTGTACGCTGCAAACATATTATTAACAGTACCTTCTGAAATATACTGACATATTACCAAAAGAGGCGTAAGGATAGACATAAACACTTAATGTGTGCTGTCATCATGCTCACCTCCGTGAAAATGGAGGTATTGTTTTGGGTGTGGCTGTGTGTATCTGTTTGCCTTACCACGTGCACATATTTGTGATCAGTATAACTTAAGAACGTTTGGATTGATTGCGATGTGTGCCGATGATATTTGGTATGTGAGTAGGTTTCGGGAAGAAGAAGATTAGGGTCGATTTTGGAGCCTCCTGGTCGCCTTTCTTGGTACTGCAGTCCAAACCATTTGTGTATCTTTTGTTTTGGACATGCTTCGGTCTTGATTTTTTTCTTTCCTGTGTATACAGGTGGCTGGCCGTAGATGAAGACGACGGAAAGATAGAGCGTCTCATCCCCACAGCAGGAGAGGAGGAAATGACAAAATTCCGCAACGTGTTCTTTGCAAAGAGTTCAAGGTAATTGACAACATCATCATCCACACTTGTAGTAGGATTTTGGATTCAAAAGCTGCAAAATCTTACTCTCAAAGCAGAGGTTAGGTTTCGGCTTGTTTCTGACTTCTTTTCTAGGCGTTTTTGCCGGACTGGCGACATATACATGTAGAAACCGTGACAAAATAGAAAGCCTGACAAAAACGCCTAAAAAGACGCCAAAAACAAGCCGTAATCCAATCTCTCCTTGGAGAGTAGCAAAACTTGCTTTACATACGTTGTTCCCACTTGTTTGTTTTCTCAATCAAAATGCTAACCTATACATAATTCCAACAGGGACATGAATGATGGCCACCTGTGGTTCTCCGTGAAAGGACGTCCAGCGCGGAGCCCCTTCACCCGTGTCCAGCGCCTGTCCTGCTGCCTGACGCTGCTCTACAGCACCATGATCACCAACATCATGTTCTTCGGCCGCGGAGACGACTTCGACCCTCCCGAGCCGCTCAGGATTGCTGGTTTGGAGATTGACCCTCCGATTTCTCTACCTCAGGTATTGCTAAAGGATGCTTACGTTATGATAACAAGTGGCTCAGTGCAGCATTTTCAAGCGATTTACAAAGCTAGTATTAAAAAATTCAAATGTTTGCAATGCTCTTAATTGAATAACAAAGTGACAGTCTGTCTTCTTCCTCAGAGAAATACATGTATATATGTAAATACCTTACGTTTGGGACCGCATTTTAAACACCACCTGAACTACCTACGTATATGTGTAAATACCGTACGTTTGAGGGCGCATCTGTTAGCAGCGACACCTAGCTGCAGTGCGTAGTAGAACCAGTGAATATATTGATGAAGGTGACAGACGGTCAATAAAACGCTTGTGTACTGATAACTTCCATACGCAGCGAATTACCAACTTGATGAAACTATTCACGAATGTTCTAATTTTTTCAATGTTTTATATTCTTTCATCTCAGCTGATGATCGGCCTCCAGAGTGCAGTCATCATCCTACCAGTCAACCTCCTCATCGTCTTTCTCTTCCGCAATTCTGGAGCAAGAGCGCCCAAAAAGAGCAGCAGCAAGAAGGTCAACTCAGAGCCAGACAGACGCTTTCTAAAACTGCTACAGCGGAAACCTAAGAGCAAGAAAACGTTTACCTCCAACAACCCGGATACGCCATCGTTTTGGTATGCTAGAGAGAAATCAGCCATTGACAATTCGACAGACCAGAAGCTCGGCGTCCTCCAGTCGACCTTGGATCATGATGTTGAGGAAGGCAGTTCTAAGAAACGGGATGAAGACAACGACGGACCAAAGAAGTCGTCTCTTCCCTGGTGGGCTGTGTTCATTGGTGAGCTGGAAATGTTCTCTATCCTACTCTGAAATATGATGTAACATTCAATGCATCCTGTCAACAATGCACAGGCAGGAGGTAGATAACACAGACACAAACACACATGGACGCGCGCACGCACACTCACACACACGCGCACTTACCACATACACACACACCAACGCGCACACACACACACACACACACACACAGATGAGCGCCCTAATAGGGAGACTGAAAGAGAGAGAGGTGGAAGAGAGAGAAGAGGGAGATATATACAAAGGAGAGAGAGAGAGAGAGAGTAAGAGACAGAGACAGACAGACAGACAGACAGAACGCACCTGGAGTGAAGCAACAACATAAATATATATATATATCGAAACACTGTCAAATACTGTATAACATCCAGTTAAGTCCTAGTCAAAGGCTTAAACTTTTTAAAATGACTACCTGTGTACACCTCAGGTTGGCTGCTGGTGTGGTCGGCTAGCTTCGTGGCTGCCTTCTTCACAGTTCTGTACACGCTGAGCTTCGGCAAGGCGAAGGCAGAAGCCTGGGTCTTCACCTTCGTGACGTCATTCGTGACCGATCTATTCCTGGTGCAACCCTTCAAGCTGCTGCTGGTCGCGATGGTGTTTGCTTTACTTGTCAAGGTACATAACTTGTCGGTTAACAAAGTTCAAAGATATATATACGTAGCTAAGGAATCACTTCACCTGACCGTCTGCCACTTTCGTCAAGTCAGTACTGTAGCTAGGTGTAACGTCAGCAGAAGTTAGAAGCAGTCATTATCGCCCCGAAGAAGGCGACACACGGTCACCCTCGGCTGTGTAACAGTGATTTATCGACCTGAAAAAACTATTCACGGATACATTACTTTTCATTATGACTTGTATGTTCTTTCGCAACATGTAAGATTTTCTTCATGTAAATGTCTGAATAGCCCTAAAATAAGTATGAAAGGACGCTTGTCTTTCATCATAATGCATTCGGGTTGCATTCATCATTTTTTAACATGTTGTAAGAGAAGAGATGACATAGTGGAGGTTCATTACTACTACTTGCCAATACTGCCAGATTGTTGTGCTTTATGGGCATTTATAAAACTGATTTGAGATTTTTATTCTAAACCGTAGAAACCTGTGGAGGACGAGGACCCGGCTCCCACACCCACAGGAGACGATGAGGAATACATTCACAACGATACTCAGGTAACAACCGAAGACGTGGAGATTTTATTATGTTAGGACGAAAGATGGCATTGATTTTGGGATGGCCCGTTCCTCTCTATGTAACCTTGATACGGCAATATGAACTAATATAGCCTGAGTTACATCCTAGTTAGTTCCAGGGGGAGTATGGGAGCCCTAGAACCAACTAGGATTGTAGATTTTTGCACGTGAGATCAACAATAAAAGACCTGTTTTACAGGGCGAATCGCCTAAACAGAAGAAGGTCTGGATCAGTGCCACAGGCTGGATGCGGTATATCAAGACAGACCGTTCAGCGGCGTATGGTACCGAATCTAAGGTAGGCCTAGAGCTATGATTGTTGCGTTATTTTCAAACCAGTTGCTTGTGATGGAGCGTATGAACTTCATTTGTTTTCAAACAGTGTTTTTTATACACCCCATTTCCACCGAGGCATCGGCCGCTGAGCAACGAAAAATGGCATTAGTAGTTCAAACAAATTTCATCGATAAAGAAGAGTGTTTTTGTTGTCTTTCACGTCATACATTTACATCATACATTAATTGTTCAATTTATCAAGTTATAGGCCTGTGTGTGTGTGAACAGGATAACTTGGGAAGTCGTGAATGAATCTTTCTGATATTTTGTGTGTTTGCAAAATGAAGAAGTGATAAGATTCTGGGCCCTCTGGTAGCTTCCGTAGGTACTGCAGCAGAACTTACGATTTTTATCTGTGACATAATTGGATGTTTGCCCGTTATATCAGTCTCCAGATGATGAGCGGTCCACGCTTCCGCCAGATGAATCAGTCTTGGCCGAAGCGAGAGCCAAGAGCGCAGAGAAACGCAAACGTCGTGCCGCTGTGCTGGAGGTGATCGTGTTCGGCCTGTTCGTGACGGTGATCATGCTCACGGCGTACCAAGAACGGAGCCCGCTGGCCTTCTACATGACACAGAACGTGAAAGGACAGATCGTGGAAGGAGACTTCTCTGATGTAAGTAGCAAGAAAACTGGTTAACTTTGTGAGGTGTCAAGGTGGCCTTACATGTGGTCTTGTGGTTAGGATCGTTGGCTTAGAATCTACAGGTTCTGGGTTCGAATCCCCAGTAGGCCCCAATGCATTGGGAAAGGCACTACAATAATCACACCTATTCCTCACTCGACTCGGATGAAATTGAGTACCTAGCTCTGACTAGGGACGTCTTCTCGGAAGGGACGTAAAGCCGGAGGTTCCGTGTTTGAGGAGAGCACGTTGAAGATTCCATCACACTTATTGACAAAATTATTGGTCCATTCCGGTCTTGTACTTACTGTATTCGCCTGTTTCTGTCTAGATCAATGACATTCCATCATTCTGGAGTTGGATTGAAGGTGACCTGATTCCCACAACTCGTACATCTGAATGGTACAACGGACAAGCCAACGCAGATGACAACGTGCTGCAAGACAGGCTAACTCATCCCTTAGACGCAGTGCAGTTGAGACAATTGCGGCTGAAACCAGGTATGCGACGTAGTCATTTCTGTGTTAAGCCAAGACGCGTTTATAGACGTATGATTCGTTGTTTTTGTTTGTTTATTTTAAAACACATACTTTACATCTCTAACACAATAGGGAAATTACTCAAGAAACTGGTAAACGGACCGACGTTTCAGATAGCTGGCTTTCGTTAGTGAAACGTCTGGCCATTTATAACACTCATCCGGTTGCTTGAGTAACTTTTGTATGTGTATATTATTACCTGAATGCCTAACCTTCATGGAGGTATCTATATCATTCTCCTAGCAACACTATTCTTTTGTATCTCTAATCTTCATTTTTGTTCAGGGCAATACTGTGAGACGCCCGAGAAAATGCAAGAGTTTGCACCAAGGTGTACTGTGGGACACTCCACTCTGACAGCGGATACGGACGATTACACACAGGTAAATATGTCGCTTTCGTAGGGTGTCACCATTTAACTGAGGACAATGTTAGACTCTATATCTTTTTGCTTGATATGGTATCATTCCTTAACCGTGGCATTTTTCGTTTTAACGAATTAGTTTTGTACAACAGATTTATTCTATGTACATTTCTGCTCTGTTTTGATGATCTATCAATAAAGCAATGTGTAACCAATTTCAGGGATGGATCCCTTATAATGACACCATCAACAGTACGGATACGGTCATCTGTGCCCCAACGGTGCCCCCACTTACCAGTACAGTCAGTACGCCGGTCACAGGAGCGAATTGTACCGTCTTTCTAACAAGGGAAGAAACGGACACACCCTGGATGTACAGATTTGCTTCTTTGATTGGCAGTAAGTCAAGAATAATTCCCTACGCAATTTTTTTTCTCTCACAAATTTGTCATTCATCTTTGTTTGCAATTTTGAGATAATTCTATAACCCGCCAAATGAATTTATGGGAACATTCAGGGATGCCCCTATAGCTCAACAGGTAGCAGCCTCACAGTGGAGCTCCTGGTTCTAATTAGTTGCTAACTGGGAGACCCCGGTTCAATCCTGGGAAGGGCATTTCGGTTGGGACTGCACCTGTCTTTCGGAAGGGACGTAAAATGGGGTCCCGTGTTCAGGAAGGCACCCCGAGCACATTAAAAGGGAAGGACTTGTTATCCATCCTTGTAAAAATTCCCTGCCACTGAACCAGCGAGGAACATTGCTGCCCTATGTGCCACTAGGCACTACTGGGGTCTGAACGAACGAACGGACGTTTGGAAAAGTCAATTCACATTTTTTTGTAATAGACAATAACAGACACCCGTTTCTTGATATTACAAACTATCATTATATTTACTATATCACAACTACTTCTGTATCCCCAGGCTTCCCGTATTTCGGACAGCACGGCACGTATCTCACCGGTGGTTACTCCACTCCACTCGGAAAGACGCGCACGACGGGTTTGAGGCTGGCAACATTCTTAAAGGAACATAACTGGCTGGACGAGCGAACCCGTGCCGTCTTCGTGGAGGTGATCCTCTACAACCCACATGCCAACTTGTTCTCCGTGGTGACTCTAGTGGTGGAGTTCACCAACCTGGGAGCCGCCTACAGGGGGGCCGAGGTCGTGACCTTGAGGCTGATCCAACAGGACGCCATCTTGCTTTTTGCACTGCGAGCTGTGCTTGCGGTCTTCATTCTTCTCTTTGCTATTAAAGAAGGTGAGTAACTTTTCTTGATCTAAAATTTCTTTGCCCACCAATAACCTAATTTTGCTCCCAAAATGATATGCGGTGTGTGGATTACTTAACAATGCAATATAAACTTGGACGTCGGGGGAAGCGATTTTTGTTACACGATGGTCTTGAAACAAAACAACCTATATCCTTACATCACTTTTGAGGCGTTCAGAAGATGCTAGTCATAAAATCAAGTCACTGATGCCTCAACTTTAAACTATGAGTCAACCACATTACATTGATGTAATACATTATGTCAATACAGCCAAGGGCCTTTTTGCCCGACCAATCGAATACCTGAGTGACTTCTGGAGCTGGGTGGAACTCCTCGTCATCGCCATCGGTTTCTCATCCCTCGGAGTCTACTTCAACGCACAGAGCATCATCGATCAGGCCGTCGAACAACGAACAACTTCAGAATCCGTCTTCGAGATCTACAAAAGCGCTGTGAACTGGTTTCAAATTTACACTTACCTGCTGGCATTCCTAATTTGTTGCGCTACATTAAAGTTCATTCGGCTCTTAAGGTTCAACTCACACGTTTACGCTCTCTCTGTGACTATCAAGAAGTCATTCAAACCAGTTCTGCAGTTCTTCTTTGTAGCTGCCATCATTATCATGGCCTTTACACAAATGGGGAATCTTCTGTTCGGCATTAAACTCCAGGATTACAAGAACATCCTGACCAGTCTGACAAGCCTGTGCACCATGATGTTGGGTAGTTTTGATTTCGATACTCTCGTTGATGGGCACTATATTCTCGGTCCCTTGATGTTCTTTGTTTACCAGGCCTTAATGCAGTTCGTATTACTGAGCATGTTCATGACCATCATCATGGATGTGTACGCAGAGGAAATTCAGGATCCGAACACTGATGACTTACAGATGTTCGGTTTCATCAGAGAAACCACTTCAGATGCTGTTGGAAAAGCTAATCGCTCCCTGACAGTTGTAGGAAAGAGTAACAGCACGAAAGCATTGCAAGATGCTGATATGCCTGACTTGGACAATCGCCGAAAGTTTGCGACTGTACTTAAAGAACTTGACGATGTTTCTAAAAACTAAGTTATCCAGATTTGCAATGTGCCTGTTGCTCAACTGGTAGCAGCCTCACAGTTGAGCTCCACGTTGCTAATTGGGAGACCACGGTTCAATCCTGGGTCAGGACATATCGGTTGGGACTGCACCCGTCTTTTGAAAGGGACGTAAATTGAGGGTCCCGTGCTCGAAGGGGAAGTGCTAGTAACCCCTCCCTGTAGAAATATACCCTGCTACTGAAACAGAAAGGACACTTGCTGATTCATATGTGTGTAAAGGGTCTGAATGAACGCCGAAGTTTCGAAAATTACTCGTGACGCAAAGATGTCGATGTTGAGATAATGAAAATTCATGGAAGTACAGAAAAGATGTCCATCACTGCTGAGTATCTTTTGTGTGATGTTTTTAAAGACTTGCGTTACGGATTTTGTTAAGAAAGCTAAGCTATTTTGCATCCTAGGCGGCTGATACTTCTGTAAATAAATTGATTGACACACCCTCTTAATGCATGTTATAAGATACTTAATTATAGTTAATCGAATAAGATAAATTTATCAACCATCATTGTACAAAAGCATTTATCATACTTTATTAACGTGAGTAAATGATACACATTTCTGTAAATAAGTATCATCATTGTCCAGTATATATTGTTCTGCTTTTTAGACATATACGTTATAAGTGCAGATTCATTTTTGTCTTTATCTCATAATTCAATGTTTTCGTCAATGTTATCTATTTGTATCTGTATACACATACAGATATACTATATTAGAGACTACATCACCAGAATACACAACAAAACAATGGACGGATGATCACAGATCATGTAGTCGGAATATATACTAAATGTAGATGCCAGGTAGTATCATAATAGAATAGGCTTGTATAAAATGGGACGTTATTCGTGCATTATATCCGTCTCATATATAGACAAACATACATTTATGTTCAGCTGTGTACTCGTAGCACAAATGGCTATCTAAAGACCCTTTGCTGTCATGATTCGTTCTAAATGTCTTTATATATTATGTGGGTTGCCCGCAACTCAAGGATGAGCTTTACTAAGTAATAATATGTGTATATGTATATAGATACATTTTATCACATACGTCGCGTACGTTTGCTTGTAACATATAGCTTTATTGTGATATTATTTTGAAGAATCTGTATACATTTGTAGAATTGTATTGTGCAGTATGACATGACATTGGCGAATATTAAACTTTAAATTTCGTAAAGTTTGAACCTTTGAATCAGAGATAGTTCATGTAAAATACAACAGTCGTAACATTGCCCTTTTTATGATTAGACGGCGTGATTTAGTTGAAAAAGTGAATTAACAGCATTGTGACTGATATCACCACAGCAACACAGACCACGGACAAAGCAATCACGTTTTGTCTCGCATTGCTCACCAAATCTATGTCTTCATTCTCCACCCTTTGGTTTGGGTCCTCCATAGGAGGCTCGTATGTTTGCATTATCAAGGTCTTAGTATCCAACGTATTGGTTGTGAAAAGAGTGGTGTCAGTAGGAAGTAATACATTGTTCTGTGTGGTTTGACTGTTCGCAGTTGTAGAAAACATGTCCTGGCAGTCACAGAAAGGGTTGTGTCCGACTGACACGTTTCGTGTTTCGCCAGAAAACCTGCAGTTCTTCCTCATAGCTCCCCTCGTGCACTGGAGGGCGACATCGTAGTTACTGAAATAAAGATGATAAAACAACATTTAAAATTTCAAACCATAGTTTAAGGTTGAGAGAAAAGGTACATGCATGAGTTTAAGATAGATACAGACAGATTGTTCCGCTGCAATTCCCTGCTTATGCTGGTATGTGAAAAACACACGCACACACACACACAGACACACATGCACACATAGTCATACACACACACGCGCGCGGGCGCGCATACACACATGCACACGCATACACCCCCCCCACACACACACACATGCACACATGCACACACACACTCAAACATGCACACACCAAAAACAACACCTTCGTACACGGAGGTAAGAATCCGTTTTTTACGCATAAACAAAACAATGTGCCTGCAAGCTTCATACGGGATTGACTTTACCAACTGTACGCAACGTTTGAAAACAAAAGATATTTAAATCCTGGCACTTACCACATACCTTTAAGTTCACAATAGCAAAAATAGCGCTGTATATACTTGAATTACCTGCAGAGGTCAGGATCTAGAAACTGTCCATTGTTCAAGGTCGGGGAGACCGAAGAGAAGCATTCGTCCTTCTCGTCGTAGAACGCGGGAGTGCACGCCCCATCATTGTCAGCAAGGTACCGGCCCACGTCTAGATGTGTCCACATTCTACCACTGATGTACACAGAAGAAAGGTGTCAATGTTTCAACAGCTGATTAAAAACCTTATAAGCTTTCTTATTCGTAGAAGTCTGTATATTTGGTCCTATCCTTAATACTCTAGCCCATAATAAGATAAAGCTATCATGATAATCATGAACGTTTAAGTGTTTAAAGAATGACATAAAGACTGTCCAGCAAGAGAAGCTGTAATCATGCACTTCCATTACTGATTCTGTCCATATTCGGATGACCGTTTTGACATTTCCTTAGTACATGTATCATTTAGAAACGTCAATTGAATGCTATGCCTCGTGTAGAAACTCCTGGTAAGAGATAGAAAATGTGTACTTCGGCTGGAATATCGTGAAGGTGTATTTCCAAAAGAAAACTTGGTAGACACGCCCACCTGCAGTAGAAGTCTTGACTGCGTGATGTCTTGAACATCATCTGCACTGTAGCCGCCTTGACGACCAGCTCCTCGTCAGTCATCATCCCGCGGTAGCAGTTCCACACGATTCCAGTCACACAGAAGAGCAGTGTCTCGTACCGCGAACTGTAACAAGTACAAAACCAGAACAGTCTGCTATGGGGGTCCAAAGTTATGTCACTTCTTCTCGAGCACAGGAGCTATCTACCACTCACCAATCACAACCATCGTGTCAAGAACACAAGATATCAAGCTGGACGTTCTGTTGTCGTACCAAGGTCAGTCGACAGGAGCCCATATTCTTGATCTTGACCTTTGTATTCCCAAGACCTACCCACAAACGAAATGTGCGCGCGTGAAAGTATGCATTCATAATTTAGACATCAATTTCAAAGTAATAAATTGTCCATACCTGCAGTCGTATTGCTGGCTTTGACAGATGAAGTCGGTTTCACAGCTGGCAGCCATGCCGTACAGGTCGGAGAGATTACAGGAACCGGACGGGGAGGACTCACCTCCGCTCTGCACACGGGCTGGAACGAGACGACACAGGGATGGTGTGGTGAGTACTCGTATATCAATAAGGTAACTATCTAGCGTGCTCTATGTGGCGTCTAATGACATTGTAGCTATGCTAGCGGGCACTAGAGGTCCAGGGTTTGATTCCTGGTATTCCTGGCTCGACGTTGGTGGAAGGCACTTTATACGACTTTCCTCACTTCACTCAGGTGCAAAGGTAGTGGAAGGAGAGAGAGGGCTCCTTCCTCCAACACCGTGCCCGAGACACAATGGATAACAACCTACTGTCCCTATGGTCTCAAAATGACCTTGGGACATTTAGAACACACAGCGGACGGGGAGGACTGACCTACGCTCTATACAACAGCTGGAACGAAAAGACACCGGGATGATATGGTTAAGTATTTCAATGATGATAAATCAATCTATTACAAGTTCGTGCCCGTGGACTAATTGCAAGTAATATCAAAATTTGTTTATTTGTTTGTTTTATTTAGATCTCCATTAGTGTCCCATTAAGAACCATTTTTCTACCTGGAGTCCATATAGTATATTATGTTTCCAAAAATGATGATTCTACTCTAGTCTGAATGCTGACTGGTGGGTTCGACTTCATTGTCTTAGACAGTGGAAAACGAGGGATCCCACATTTTCTGTAATGTGTGGGTTCTGTAGTTTTATTTCAATGAAGTAACCATCTAACGTGTCTTACGTGGTTTTATTTCAATGAAGTAAAAGTGGCATTGAATGACGGAGTGGCTAGTCTAGAGGACACGAGATCTAGAGGTTCTATTGCTTACATTCCAGGCTAAACGTTGTGTCCTTGGGAAAGGCAATTTACACGACTTTCCTTTAATACTCACCCCTGGTGTAAAAATTGGCATCTGACTTCCGTTGGGGAGGTAAAAGGCGGTAGAAGGAGAGGGATGGGCTCGATACCGTGCCCTAGACACAGTGGATAACAGCCCACTGCCCCTATGGTCTCAACAGGGCTATGGGACTACCTTTACCTGATTTATCTAACCATGTGTTATGACTCAACATATGAATTGTGATGGCATAGACTCGGTAGACTTGGTGAGTCTAATACTACCTAACTTGTTTACATTGAGTTCCTCTCTCTGCACTGATAAAATATTTTGAACACCTCAATTCAGGGCTGGTAACTCTGGTTCTGGTTCCTGTATTCATGGCAGTGTCGTGTTAGGTTCTGGGCCAGAAAACCAGAACCGTAATCTATGTTATAATTGCATTCTTTTATCTGTCTATTTATGTGTCGTTATATCACTGGGCGTCCACTGGGAGAGGCTGCTGCAGACCGCACCAGTTGGAGAGCAGCTGTCAAAGTAAGCATCCACACACAGGAGAGGAAGAGGGAGGAGAAATGGGAAGCAAGGAGGGTACGCCGACGACAGGCGGAGTCTTCAACACACACGAGGCCAGGAGAGGGATACACATATTCTCCAAGCAGAGGTTTTGGTCGGGGGGAGTGGCCGTTTTTTTTAAACATTGCCTCCCGTTACAGGAGGCAATGTTAAAAAACTCCGACCAAAACCTCTGCTTGGAGAATAGGATACACATGCAGAAACTACAAACGAGTCTGCCTCTCCAAGATTTGACTGTATAGCCACAGCGGACGCTGCGGACAACCCACAGACTGACCAGGATGCGACGCCATAGTCTTGCGAGACTGACGGTTGCCAACAATATCACTGTTTAATTATTTTCTTGTCCAATGACGGCGCTAATATAAGTGGTCTTAGATTTGCGTGCGTCGCCATCTTGTTTGCATTTGTTTACGTGTTTGCCTTGAAGAAAAACGAGCCTCGCCACTTAGCTTTGCGCATTGTTGTCACAAATAGACCAGTCAACATACAACATATAGTAGTCGTGATTTGTGTGTTCACCAGCGTGCTTAGTTAATTTATAGTTCATACATAGCCTGGACATTTTCCCCTGTCCTCGCGTGACCTTCACTACAAGGACAGTGGATGTACTTTGGCCACTGTCACTGCAACAAACACACGTGGTATTGTGACTTTGGAGTTTGGACGCAACTCTGGACTTCCAAAATGGGGTGCCGTACGAAAACGACTTGTTCTCTCGCCCTGTTTCTGCTTGTGGTGACACTTTCGCCTGTCGTCTTTAGCCAGAAGGTGGACGTACTGTGTCTTCTTGAGCACTGTGGTGTGCAGATGTACGAATGTGTCGCCAACACGACCTGCCGTGATGCTCTCACCTGCTTTGGTGGCTGCGGTGCCAACCTGACATGTACCATGCAATGTCTCTACTCATACGGTACAGCATTGAAAGCGTATGTGCGTGTGTGTGTGTGTGTTTGTGTGTGTGTCTGTGCGTGTGTCTGTCTGTGTGTGTGTGTCTGTGCGTGTGTCTGTCTGTCTGTGTGCCTGTATGTGTCTGTGTGTCTGTCTGTCTGTGTGTGTGTCTATGTGTGTGTCTGTGTCTGTCTGTCCCTCTGTGTCCTGAGTCTTTGTGTCTATGTGTGTGTATGTGTGTGTGTGTGTGTGTGTGTGTGTGTGTCAGAGTGTGTGTGTGTCACGGTGTGCGCGCGCGCGCGCGTGTGTGTGTGTGTGTACATGCGTGCGTGCGTTGGAGAGGGATAGTATGGGCGCGAAGTAAAAGAAGAGAGGGAGAGAGAGATTGTGTGTGTTTATGTACAATGTAACTTTACTGTTGCGGTTTTGTTTACTTCACCATGCACATAAGAATGCACATATGAATGACATTTTACCGGATATTCCTCACGATACGCTTTCCGTTGCTTTGGTCCAGCTACGAAGATCGACAGTTCAACAACTTCTTCCTCTGTGCGACTGTCCAACACACGTGCCTGACAGTAACGCCATCTTTCTTCAACTGCACCAAGCCTCAACAACTGGCACAGAATTTCACCTTTAATATGGTAAGAAATACTACGCTCCAAGCAAGTTTGGAAAGGCAAAAATTAGTAAACGTTTCTTCATCTCTTTTATTACTGCAACGGTGTTTTCGTTTGATTTGCTTGGGTGTTAATCAATGATATTTTACAGAAATGTACATGTAACGTTACATGACTGAGTGATAAATTGAGGTCCGCCACAACACATCACAACGATAGCGTATTATTTCTTGGTTTTCCTTTAAATTTTCAGCTGAAAGGGCAGTGGTATAGTGTACGAGGGATGACCCCACCCACAGACTGCTATGGATGTTCTTCTTTCCTGTACGAACCATATCAACACGGTTTTGTCCTGAGAAACACTTTCGATGCGAATGTGGCCAATGGTAAGCAAGCACTATAATAGATTCTACACATTGTATTACTTCCTGGAAGGAGGTTCACCTGTGTGTGTGTGTGTGCGTGTGAGTGTGTGCGTGTGAGTGTGTGTGTTCGCACCAATAACTCAAGATCCTTTTGATGGATTTGTATGCATTTTTGTTTGTGGGTAGTTTGGTCCCGAAGAAACATGATGATTCTCGCCCCCTAGCAGTAGTTTCAAGTACAGCAGCATTGCAGGTAGACATTCACTTCCTGAAAGCCCGGTCGAATGACCCCACATGGGAGGGAGCTGGGATTGAATGAGGGAAAGAGGAAATGGAACGATGCGATGGTAAGAGGTATGGCATTAAGGAATTCACAAAAAAGCTCTTGATATCTTACAGAGGTATGAGATGTTTGATTTCTTGTTTATTCTATTCTATATTCATTGATATGATTTCTCATTATTCTGCAAAAAAGAATAGTCACTAGACGTAAGGCCATTTATACTCTGAGATGAAGAGGTCCACTACGAATTGCCATTTTAACATAGCTGAATTTCTGTATCTGTATAGCCGGTATACCCGCACCTCGGCGAAAACACCAGCTTCGCAGGCACGCGGCTTGGCAGCAGCTGGTTATATTACCATGAACAACCTGTCACACCTAACTTTCGCACATCTAACTGCAAGTGTTGTTGCAAGCTATCTAGTGAGGATGCCCCTACTATATTTGGTGGCAACGAGTTCAACTCTACGATAGTTCTAGGGATAACGAGTTTTTGAACGCTTCAAGTCTGGGGGTTGATAATTCTGGTTCTTTCATCCAAAGGAAAAACCCGCCGCATCAAAATTCAGCTGATAGAAGAGCCGACAACGAGCCCTGCGATCTGGAAGTCTGTCGGTTCGGCAGCGGGGGTGAAGGGACTGATGGAAGTGAACGAGGAATGGCGAGCCGTTGCCTTGACGACCAGCGGTGACACGTTCCTCACCTACTTCTGTGGAAACTCCACGGGCTCTGGGTACGAGGGAGTCATGCTGTTCTCTCGTTCCCAAAATCTTACGAGTGCTGAGTACTAGGCGGCTAAGACAGCCGCACTGGCTCATGGCTACGACTTGGATAAATTCTGTGCCCCAAACCAGCTCAATTGCTCTAAATAAACGCTGATATTCAAACACAGCGTTCAATTTTCTTTGGAATCTCTTACCACACTGGGATACAGTACAGCGACCAAAATTGGATTTGTGCGACCCTTGATTTTATAAATGGAATATGGTGCAAAATGTTAGAGTATGATCTAAAAGATAGTAAGACACACCAAAATAAATCGTTCTTCATCTATGAAATTCGTTGAGAGATTTGTGAAATCTGATTTCTGGTCGGTCAGCGGGGTCGCAGCCTCTAGTGGAAAGTACATGTACAACTCTGATTCATTAGTAGCTAGACTAGCTAGCTTCTTAACTTACTAAAAGTTCTGAAACTTGATTTCAGTCTATTAAATCTCCATAAATACTTTATCAACTCCAGTGTAATTGTACATCATCGAAAAGCTTATTCATTGCCATTTACAATGATATACTGTTTGTTATGATAGCCTGGTTTGAGCATCAGTGCTATGTTTGCGAGTGGATTGCGGAAGAAAGTGCTGATATTTCAATGTCCATTCCATATTTCATCTACAGACCTATATCCACTGGTCCCCCTTTGCTTGCAGATAATTGGAGCATTTACTATTGTCATTTTCGCTCTGTTAAGTTTGTAATTTGCTTATAGTGAAGTGCTAAACAGTGGACTTTCACGTACTACCCTGTTTACAATCTGGCCTATTCATACAAATCACGTAATTGAAATAAAAGAACGAAGTTACTACGTCTTTTGAGAAATTTCACACTTACAGCAACGATTTAATCCTCACCTTTTGACACCTAGCAAATGAAAAGACGGGTCTTATGCTGATCTTAACAAAAGAATTACGATAAGACACACTACGACAGACAACTAAGGAAGTAGTTACTACCTGGGGCCATTCAGCTGTCTGGGTTACCGAAAGAATTTGCAAACGTGGGTTTTGATACCACCTACGCGGACGCACTGTCACAGGTGCTATACTCTCATTGGGAAAATCTCAAGTAACAGAGAGCTATAGAAAAGAAATCATTGTAACATAGGATAAAAATCGTCGTAACACAGGATACAAACTTGACAGTAAGGCGTCAATTCTTTGCAATACATGTTACGAGGAAAGGTGAATATGTTCGAAAAAAGACGGTAGAAAGGAATAAATATATGAAAGGAATAATCTGACAGAAAGTTCAGATTAAAACAATTCTGTCCGGACGTCCCCTTTTGAATATTAAGTTAACGTTACCTGAAATGATTTCATCTTCGAGAATACTAGAACAGGTAACGCGGCAACTTCAAAGTTTGGTAACTTGAAACCCCGGAAGATAATAATCATATGGCGCTTCTCTTTCTCTTTGGCGCTTATTACAAAGGTAATCTATTAGGTATTTGACTATCACACAACTCCCAGGGTTCAGAATAAAAAAATGTATTCATACTAACAAAAAAAAGAGATTCTATACCTCTTCGTTTGAGAACTTTCGTCGGAATTTCAATCGTTAATCCGAATGTATTCACTGTTATGAATTATCTTCCAGTTCTTTGACAACAATTTTTCCATACGACTACTAAAGGCACGCCAATATTTTACAATTTCTACAAGATTTCAAAGTGGATTCAGGCAAGTACTCGTTGTCTTTCAAAAGAATTTCACCAGACCACTTTCGGTATGTTGATGTCAATACATCACTTCGGCAAAATGTCATTGGCAAGAGAAAACTTGACCACTTTGGATTTCTGTGTGGCCCTGTGTTAGTACTTGGTATATTGCAAACTCTTGTCAGTTGAAGACTATGTATCGAAACCAGCTACATCACATAACAACACTAGTGTGAAGTTTGTCCAGTCCGTGAATCAACAGCAACAAGTCAGTACTTACCTGTTACTGTTAGAAGCACAAGTATCACACAGATGTCCATCCTAGCTGTCTTCATTGTGAACGTCGTGTACTAACTCTGTACGTTTGACCAGAAACACCTCTACTTAAAGCACATCCAAACTTCGTGCCTACAA
Source organism: Branchiostoma lanceolatum (assembly GCF_035083965.1). Taxonomy (NCBI): domain Eukaryota; kingdom Metazoa; phylum Chordata; class Leptocardii; order Amphioxiformes; family Branchiostomatidae; genus Branchiostoma; species Branchiostoma lanceolatum. The sequence continues at coordinate 5,486,732 of NC_089734.1, forward strand.
GGACTCACCACCGCCCACAAACTGCACGCCTTGCATGTCCAACACCATGACATCACTCCCAGAGCCCAGGAAGTCGGATCAACATACCACTTTGCGTGTTTCAGCCCAACCTCAGGCGGCCTTAGAAACAAGTCTTTCTTGTCCCTGTCTTCCCTCGTGGGAGGATTTGAGTAATTTAGAACAGGTGCCTACAGGTAAGAACGGCCCGGCAGGAAGGAAAGGCTCAAAGAGACAATTAATTACTCCTGGTTTAGATTATCACGTCATTGGAGCGACAAATTTGGACAAGTCGAGCATACTGCGGTGTTATAGGCGTTCAGTTCATCTCCTCCTCTGTGAGGTGACACAAATGTCGCCAAAGTTTCCTGTCGAGCATTACACAGAGCCGAGTACATCGTCTTGAAGACCTACATCCTCTTCTATCACCTTCTTAAGTATCAATGATGGGCGACCACGCCTATGCTTATAGATGTTAAATCTTTAATTACTTAGATATCAAGACAAACAAACAACTAGATATTTGACACTATTAGGTTGAGTTATCACTGTCACTTCAACTCAATTTTGCTGTAGACTGTCTGGATGCCAATACACCATGTGGGTAGCTTGGCAGGCTTAAATGTCGTAACAGGTGTCTTTTATATTACCACCATGAAAAAATGGAGGTATTGTTTTGGGCGTGTGTGTCTCTGTGTGTGTTTTGCGGATCAATACTCTAGATGGAGTGTGATTGGAATTAGGGTAGGTCCTGAGGAGAGGAAGGGCAGGGTCAATTTTTGGACCCCTGGCAGATTTCCTTGGCACTGCAACAGAAATCTGTATACTTAGTTTGATTGTTGTATCTTTAATATACGCACGCTAATGAATAAAAATCATCCTACTGAATAAAAATAAAAAAGACGAGACAGAGTGTTTGTCTCGAAAGCTCCCCAGAGCAAACTCTTTATGTTGTGTGTCATGTCTAAATATATGTAAAAAATGAAAATCATTACATGCTAATGTCAAAGAAAAGAAAGAAACAGTATTGATCAGTCAATGTCTTATCATATGATTGCTTCCACTTACAAGGTTTTCTATTTGTTTGTTGACTATTGACTATCATATAGTCTTACAGGACAAGGATTCTCACAGCACTGCCATATGATGCTTAAGAAGAACCAACTGTCAAGATGTTTATCTTACCTTCCTGTCCACCTGTACTCAACAGTTGCGATAAAATCAATGTGGACAGAAAACAAGGACAAGCTGGTCTTGCCCGAGGACTGAGAACCAAATTAAAGGATACCTACATGTGTACATGTAACATAAGCTTGGTTTCCTACTCCAGACATTGAAAGATAAACTTCACAGGAAATTCCTCATTACAAACTGTAGCCTGGAGGCCCAGCCTTCACCACACATCAATGGTTAGATGTCAGGATGTGTTATGAAAAGCTGTACATGTTAGGATCACACCATATGGTGGCAAGGTGATCTTGTGGTTAGGGTTCTTACCTTACAGTCTAAAGGTTCTGGGTTCAAATCCCTAGCAGGCCCTTGGGAAAGCCTATTAACACCTACTTCCTCACTCTACTCAGATGGAAACGAGTATCTAGGTACATGCAGCTTTGGTAAGAGATGTCCTATTTGATATAATCTGTCCGGATAAGCAGCTCATACTGTTCAGTACAAACCTGCGTGTTAAGAAATGTTGACTCACCAAACAATTATTCAAAGTGATTGAACCCATATTAAGATAAACAAATTCTTGGGTTTTGAACATGCTTAACCATACCCTAGCACTTGCTAATTTCTGCAAAACATGATCATACAAACTCAAACATAGATATTACATGAACAAGTAACGTTACTTTGTTAAGGAGGTTCCTCTCAAGGCTCCAGGTAGAGGCAGAAAGATTTTATTAAATCAATCAAATATTTTACTTCATACAAGAAGTTCAACCAAAATCATAGCAAAGCAATACTAAAGCGAGGTAAAGCACTAAGAAGAATGGAAGCTTTATAATCTAAGCGAACAGTTACTTTAGCAAAAATCAACTATATGAAACATTTCCAAACCTTCAACTTTCCTTAAATTGACAATAGCAACATCATACTATGGGTTCCTTAATCTTCACCATTTCATTTAAAATACAAGGATTTCATTTACCTTATCAAATTTTTCCACAGTTTTCTTTTCATACCTTTTACATCTACTTTTCCAAAATTGATGATTATTTAAGGCCACTGTAAATAAGTCTTGCCAGTCTCTAGCAATGAGAAGTGTCCAAAAATATTTGCTTTACTATTTCCAGTTCCACTACTACCGGTAGTATTTGTAACTGTTTGGCCATCGGACATCTATTGCTGCTTTATACCATCTTAATGGCACAAATGGTGGATATTTGCACTTACATGTACATGCTATCTTGTTGGTAACAAGCACTTATTGTTTATATCCTTTACACATATTATGTTAATTATGACACAATACCAGTGTTCTAGCCAGCACCCGTCATTCTGTCATTTGATGGAATTTTGTAGCCTCTACCAGGCCCCCGTCCTATCGCTGGCAAAATAGTAGAAATCGGCCGAGGTACTCCGCTATACAGGGTAGTCTGTAATACAGTAAAGCTCCATTATCGATGGACCATCGATAATGGAAACTTCACTGTATAGCGGACTACCCTGTATAGCGGAGTACCTCGGCCGATTTCTACTATTTTGCCAGCGATAGGACGGGGGCCTGGTAGAGGCTAGGAATTTTGTTGCTCAGGACAGAAACAAAATTTGCCCAACCAGTCATTTTTCAGCCTAAATCTTTGTATAATTTTCACCAAAAGAGTTGTCATCAAAGTAAGCTTAATCTATCAACAAAATTTGCTCTTCAAGATGCAGGAAATACAATGTAGTGTTTCAGTGTGTTAAGATTTTCAAAATTTTCCCAGGGGTAGCATGACCCTGGAAAGGATTGTCGCGCCTTTGGTGCTCGACAGGATATTCTATCAAACAAAACTGAGATGAGGGGTAAAAATTTTGAGCTGGCTAGAGCACAAATACTTGCAAATTTATGACAACATGTAAAACAATTGTATGTGTACATTGTAAAAGTACTAATTCCTTTGTGCCAATGAGAATAAGAAATAAATGATAGATTCTCCAAAACTTAAACTTGACTCTAACAAAACTAAATGTAACTCTAGAATCTATCTCATACAGTGGATTATCCAAAACTTAAACTTGACTCTAACAAAACTAAATGTAACCCTAGAATCTATCTAGCACAGTAGACTATCCAAAACTTAAACTTCACTCTAACAAAACTAAATGTAACCCTAGAATCTATCTAGCACAGTAGATTATCCAAAACTTAAACTTGACTCTAACAAAACTAAATGTAACCCTAGAATCTATCTCATACAGTGGATTATCCAAAACTTAAACTTGACTTTAACAAAATTAATACCTTGACCCTAGAATCTATCTCATACAGTAGATTATCCAAAACTTGAAGTTGACTTTAACAAAATTAATACCTTGACCCTAGAATCTAGTATCCGATACAATAGATTCAGTAGATACGATTAGATGTCCTTCTAATGCTGGTCCTCATCTTCATTCCTGTGTTCCTGGTGTTCCAGTTCACAAAAGCCCTCAGCCTGCCGAAATGTAAAACATGATTAATGAGAAGTAGTTCATCCATGTAACATGCTATGTACTAAGGTAGATATACAGTATATATGACAAGTAGTACTAGTGACTACGCACTGTGGCCGTGCAATGTCTGCCATTGGGCATGAAACAAAAGGGCAGGGTGAAGCTGCAAGAATTTCTAGCTGGTGCACCAAGACTTTCTAGTTGGTGACACTACAAGAAATTCTAGCGGGTACACCACGAATTACCAGGTACATCAAGAATTACCACATTAAGCAAGAATTTCTAGCTGGTACAGTAAGAAAGGAGTTTCAGGGGGGTGAATCTACTTGGAAATATTGTTTCTCACATCAATGACAATCTTCCATGACCAGGGCACCTGTCCATCAGCAGGGAACACCTGAACAGTGGTGTCCTCATAACCCAGCAAGGTCTCCCATGGGATGATGTTGCCATGACAACACCTCAGGGTGAAGGACATCAGGACGAGGTCTCCAAAGACCTGACAACCAAAGAATCACATTCATTAAGCCTGGCTGTTCCTCTAAAGAAAAATGTGAAACTAAGAGACTGACTATCAAACTTGACTTTCGTTTTGAAATTCCCAACCCCTACTCACCTACCAAATATCATGGCTGTCCACACACACACACACATACACACATACACACACACACACACACACACACACATACACGCACACACACACACACACACGCACACACACACACACACACACAAACACACACACAAATGGCAAAAAAACATAACATTCTTGGCAAAGATAATAATTAATGCATATCATCTCATGAACTTTATAAATAAGGAGGTACTATATATATGTATAATAAAAAAAGAGATGACCCTTACGATGGCTTGGATGCTGCGTGCAAAATTCTGCACCGGTGTAAGTGGAGTCCTCTTTGTGCAAAGATGCTGTCCTGCATTGTCCAGAACTTTGACTATTGCACCTATGAAAATCACAGAAACAGAAGGTTTTGAAGACATGCGGCGAATATAGCATGAATGCTAGGAATATTAAGACTGAACTTTACACAACTATGATTGTAAGTTACACTTGGAGGAATTGGGACTAACCCAAATTCTCAGCTGACACGGAATGGACCTTTCTACAGAATGAAATCCGTCAACCCCAAATTTCCAAGTCCCAATTCTTCCAAGTGTTGGTTTAGGTCTAGTTCAGTCTTTAGTCATAATGTCATTTAGCAACACAGATTAACTTTCATGCTAAGATGCAAAATGTTAATTTCATTAATGAACTCTCAAAGGGTTCCTTCTTCACTCCACAAATTGGTCTTGTTTACAAGTACGATGATGTTGAATGTGGTTATGTCTGTCCATGTCAACTGTTGTGAAATTTAAGTACCACCCATGAAACTAACAGGCATGTAAAATGCATGTTGATGCCCTCCAGCCTTTCCACTGAGACTCACAACTAATACCTCGCAAAGAGCAACACAGATGTCACATGCAATTCTGTCACTTAAGAGGGGGTCGGCATTTTAAAGGGAACTGGAAACAAAATGTCAGACAGATCGAATAAACCCTCCATTAACCTGACTGGTAGGAAGGGATAATCTAGCAAAAACCAAAGCTAATGTAAGATGACATGATGTACTACGTGCTGGAGGTTTTTTTGCTCAGCTAATGGAGTGATAGAACTAGTTTCTGGGAAAGCCAGATGCTTTAGGGGAGCTGACATCGGGAGGATGTAAGCTAGGATTCACAGTAGTAGCGTGGGTGCACGATACACGTACATGTATACCTCTCATCTTGACTAACCCAATTGTGTGGCGCGTCAAGACTGCACCGGCTCCGGGAAATACAAAAGATGGAGTTTTTCCAGTACGCACCCAGCGATTTGGGTCTTCCTGATGATATCTTTCTCGTCCCTTTGCCGACAAATGCGGTACAAGCAAAGGTTTGGTATCTTGTCATTTAACTATGAGGCGTCGAGGGACAGTTGATGTAGAAAAATCCTGTTCCTGTTCAAATTATGTTGTACATGGAAATAGAAACTGGCCACTGCCATTCTTAAATGAATACAGGAATTTTTAGTGTTTTTTGGGGTGAAGAGATATTGCATATGATAAGTTGATGGTCATACATTAAGCCACTGATATTTGTACATTCTATTGTGAAGTCAAAGGGAAAAACAGTGACTCGTTTCTCCAGATATTTTCATCAGATGAAAATAGCTAGGCTTCAATACAATATGCTCAATGACAAGATGTTTAATTTTACCTTTCATGTAGAACAGAAGACACAGAAATCAGAGTTAAAGGATCTGCTTACTTTGTGTGCATAGTGTGTGATGTCCAAATATCACTGCACAGATTGTTAATGGTTAGAGCTTTCTTAAACTCATATCAATCAGAAAGGCCTGAGTTTTTTCATTGTAGTCGCAATGTATTTTTTGTTATATAAGGCTCAAACATAGAACTGAATGTACATGTACAACTATACCTCCAAGATGCAGCAGCCTGGTTGATCCTTGATCAATGCTGTTACAGGAGCAGGCAGGGGCTTGTTGCTGCAAGAAATACAGAATTTTTAGTGTACCTTAGATCTAGACATGGCTTTTTTTACAGTGTAACATTAACAATATTTTCTATATTGCATGAAACAAATTCCAATGGTAACTGTTACATGAAATCCATTTGCATATAAAGGACTTACAAGTCTTTGAGCACATGTCATACTTGTAGGTAGCTAAGATAAAACAAACCTTGAAGGGTTTTACTATGCAAACAGGTCTGGCTCCACCACAGCTAGAAATCCTCTCTTCTGACTGGTCTCTCTCATTGGCGGTGGCTGAACTGCTTTGATCTTGGAAGCTATAAGTTCGATCTGAAAACAACATTACAAAATTGAAAAAAACAATAAATAGCATGCTGGAGATTTTAAAAAGTAAAATGTTTACAGCATTATTCTAATATGATTTTTTAATCATATTCTTTGTACAAACGTTTCTTGGAGGTGAATAATCTATCAAGAAGCACTTCAATCTGCTCTCCGCTTTCATTAACGACAAACAATGTTGTACCTATTCTTGGAGCCTGGCTCTGCTTTGATGATCTGCCCTCTTGTTGACTGGGTGTTACACGCCCCTCTTCTGGTGGTCTTCCACCACAATGTTTTGCCATCAACACCGGGGACGTCATCACAGCAGCATCTGGGGGCCTTCCAACTGGATGAACATGTGACCCTCCTCTCCTGGTTGACGATGTTACTGGGACATTTTCCTGGACGTTAACTTCATCTCTAGTTGATGTCAGCCTTGGTGTTTGGAAACGACTGTGATGGTCATCTTGGTTTCCATTGCTAGGATGGGAGTTGCGGGTTGAATGGTTGCTGCTGTTGGCATTAGGATGGCACATTGTCCTTGTTTCAGGAAGTGACAGTTCTTGCTGTGACACCTCCTCTTCTGATGCCTGAGCTGCATCTTCCTCCTCTGGCAATGTGTAGATAAGGCCATCCCCCAAGTGCTCAGCCTCTTGTCGTATATAGGAGACATCATCCAGGCTTTGATTTGGCATGGCTACATCTCCACTGGGTCCTGTTGTGTCCATTATTGTACCGATACTCTGGTCAGGTAAGCCTGATAGTAGCTGTGCAAGAACATGGTCCATTCTCCTTTCCCTGTTAGCAGTATGTCCATCTGCCCAGTGCCAGGCACTCTCTACAGCTGACAGACCAGACTGCCAGCAGTCTTCCCGGTGATCAGTCCATCCCCTCATGTTGTTGTACAAGCCATCCTGACTTAAACTTCTTGGAAGGTTAGGGACGCCAGATGTAGATGACAAAGGATTGTGTACAATGTTTATGGTTCCATAGTCAGGATACCTGATGTTTCGTCGCCTGTGAGAAGCCCTTTGATTATTGAGACTTCTGGGCTGTCGTACATAGGGTGAGATGATTGCTATTTTTGTCGGTTTGGGTTTTACCTTCCTTGCTCTAGCCAGACTTGTTTTGGTTTCCTTAACTTGTGGTGCAGACTTTTCAGTTGTGTTGTTTCGTTGGGTTTTCTTCTTGGTTCTGTCCATTGCATGTACTGATCTGGCCAGACTTGTTTTGGTTTGCTTAACATGTGGTGCAGACTTTTCAGTTGTGCTGTTTCTCTGGGGGGTTTTCTTGGCTCGGTCTACTGCTTGTACTGATCTGATCATTACATCTTTGCCATCCACCATGGTTCTCTTACTGTTTCTACTCCCACTGTATATACCATGTCTACTTCCTGGGATACTTGGCCCTGTGCCTACATTACTGGATGTGTTTGGTCTTTTCTTAGGCCTTGTTTGTTGTTTCTCTTGCCTGCCAGGGTTTCCAGGTCCAGGTTTGTCTTTCTTGCTCCAGGTAGACTCCTTTTTCTTCCAGTCTGTGGGCCTCGCATCTTTTAAGCTGTATGGTTGGTTTTGCTTAGAGTCTAGAGGAGGTCGGTCTTTACGGAAGCTTGCTACTCTAGATCTGGCCATACTTGTTTTTGTTTGCTTGACTTGAGGTGCAGACTTTTCAGTTGTGTTGTTCCTCAGGGTTTTCTTCTTGGCTGGGTCAACTGCATGTACTGATCTGATCTTTAAATCATCCACCATCATGGTCTTCTTACTGCCCCTTGTACCTCTTCCCTGTCTTCTTTGTGGGATACTCGGCCTTGAGCCTACATTACTGGGTGTTTTTGGTTTTTCCTTAGAACTTGTTGGCTGTTCTTTTTGTCTACTGATGTTTCCAGGTCCAGGTTTGTCTCTCTTGTTCAAAGCAGTCTTCCTTTTCCTTGGCTCTACGGGCCCCACATTGTTTGAGTTGCATTGTCCCTGTGGATGGTTAATTTGCTCTGAGTCTAGAGAAGGTGGGTCTTTTTTTAACCTTGCTGCCCTGGCCAAACTGGTTTTGGTTTGCTTGACTTGCACACCGGATCCAACAATCTTTTCATTATTCCCTCTTGTGATGTCGCTCTGTGTCTTCTTTGTTTTGTTGACTGCTTGTGCTGACTTGATTTTTCTAGTTTTGCAATCCTTTTTTGAGAAGTATGAGGGAAAGCTGGGTGATGATTTTACCCTTGATGCAGTTGCTGTGGTAGGGGCTGTTGTACTCTCTTTCCCCCCTTGATCTGATGCATTGTTGCTATTCCTAGGTAAGGCATTCTTGCCCTTTTGTTGGGTCTCATCTCTGGCTACTGGGTCTACCTTTGTTGACATGATGTTTACCTTTGCCAATTTTCCTTTCCCCTTTGTGACTTGCATTTTTTCATTGTTCAGCTTTTCTTGTGGAGCAGAAGCGAGAGTTGGTACTGTTGGAGATTGAGACAACTGTGGACGTTGCTTTTTCTTCAAATTGGTGCCTGCTTTTGGTGACAAACAACCAGCAGATTCTTCCTTCCACAGCTCATCCATTTGCTGTCTTGGTGCAGAGCCCTGTAAACTTGGTGTACCTCCTGTGCCAATGATACTTGAGCTTGGCTTCCTCCTTGACCTTGTCTGTCGTTCCTCTTCCCTGCTGATGTTTTTCTTCTTTCTCTGGGCAGACCTTCTTTTCTCTCTCTTCTTTTGACCACGTGTCATTCTTGTAGCACTGTGGCTTTCTCCCAATTCTTTCCTCCCTGGCTCTTCTGTGTCTGAGACAGCGTTGTCGTCTATATCTGAGATGTTCTCGCTCTCTTGCAGGTTTTCAGCATTGACCATCAGAACACTGAAAGGATTCACATCGTTGCTGTCAACTTTCTTCTCCTTTTGTCCTATTTCAGCCCTTGTTGACTTTGATAAGAGGCTTTCCTTAGTAGAACGTCTGTATTTGACAACTTGAAATCCTTCCTCATCAAGCGTCTGTTGTGGAGCAGAAGAGCGGGTGGGTGCTGTAGGAGGGGGTGACATCTGTGGACGTTGCTTTGCCTTCAAGTTGAACTTCTTTACTTTTGGTGAAGAATGACCAGCCGATTTTTTCTTCTCCTTCAAATGGGAACCCTTTTGCTGCTTTGGTGGAGAAGAGGGTACAGATATGTCTCCAGACTTCAACACTTCAGCATAGGACTTTGGTACTTCTCTAGGTACCACTTTCTCTTCCTTCTTGGTGGTTTGATCTGCAGTGGCTTTTTCTGTGGTGTCTTCTGAACCCACAGCATCATCTTCTTTTGCTGGGAGGTGCTCTGTTACAATCTCTGCTTCTGCCGATGCTTGTGTTTCTTTGTGAAGAAGTGTTGTTTCTTCTTCAGTTTGAACAGAGGCATTCACCACTCTTCCCTTGAATGATGAGAAGTCATTCTCTTTAGTGAGGGATGGTGCCTGTTCTTCAATGCTGACAGGCAGTGAGTCTTCTTGACTGCTGACATCATCACAAGGACTAGGTCCCGGCACGGTCTCAACTTCTTCATCTGATCCTGTTGTGTTTCTTGTTGCACTTCCCTCCACTTCACATGCCAGGCCACCAGAAAACCTTTCTTCCACCTCTTTGTTCTCTTCATCATCTTTGTGCTGGGTAATTTCATTCCCGCCTGTGTGCTCGGTGTTTTCCTTCCCGTCTTCGTGCTCAACGGTTTCCTTCCTGTCTTTGTACTTGGTGGTATCCTTCCAATCTTCCGCCTGACTTTCCTCCACATCCTTGTCTGTTGGGGTAGATGGACAGTCAGTAGATTCTGACCCTTCCAATTTCTTCTCAAAATCTGCTGAAGACTGCTGATGTTTTGAGCCACAAGGTTCATCAAGTGGCACTGGCATGTCTTCCTTGTTTGGTGGTTCTTCAGTGGGGTCTTCAATCGGCAAATCTTTTAACATGGTCAAAAGAGATTCAAGATCCCGGGCCAAGATTTTGGGCTTTGTGAACACTTCATTCATTCTAAGTGCAATATTTTTGAATAGTGGACTCAACTTTTGAACCTCTTTTTCACACTGACTGATGTACTCCATGACATGATCAAGAAGCTCACAAATTTTCTCTTTGTTTCTTAATTCTTCAGTTATCATGGGGATTATCTGATCACGAACATATTCAATCTCAGCTTCACTCTTCTGTCTCAGCGAGATGAGTTTCTCCTCTTTGGTAATTGACATCTTGGGTTGTGCTACGCTTGACTTGGGGTCCATTTCATCTGGTTTGTAGTCTTTGTCAAGGCCCATGGTGACGCTTGTGTCTGTCCCGGATTCTTGGGCTCCAAGCTGAGGGGCTTGGCTGACTTGCATACTTTGATCATTTTTGGGAGAGCCATTCCCTGTTTCCTGCTGACTTGCCATGGTCTGTAACATAAACTCAGGGAAGTAAGTATTGGTGAACAGTCCTGCCAAATTTGGCGACCACTTTTCCTGAAAATAGGAAGTCTCTCCATTACGTAATGTGTTGTTTAATTTCATACATCATACAAAACCTCTAGATGTGAACACTGACAATAAAATCATGTACAATATCATCATCATCATCTGTATTTTCAGTCTTAGTCACAACAGACCACTCATCACAATCTGTATTTTATGGTTTCATAGATATTATACATTTACAAGTTGATAGTACAAAATGAGCGCAAGTACTGTACAATGTATTAGTCATCTTTAAAATGTCTAGGAAGAAAGAGTACATCTTTGACACAACAAATTGTTTCAAATCTAACGTCAAACTTACAAAGCTTACAAAGCTTACCACTCCTCCTTTAGTTTGTTGGTTTACTTCATCCTTGTCTCCCTTCAGCACCATCATCAGGTGCTCCACCCCTCCCCGGAACGGGGTCCTCTTCGGTCGGTTACTTCACCAGTCCTGCAGAGAGAAAGCGTCATAAAGCCTATATTCATAACTGGCTGTAATACAACACCAAATTATATGATTTCTTTATTCTCAGATTTGCCACGTCACTTCATCTTTTTTCTGATATGAAAAAAAATCACATTTTACCATTCACGATTATGAATCAAGCCCATTTAAATGCTCATGTTCCCACATATCTTTGTCTTGTCTTCATGATTGAAGCAGTTCTATACCAGTCTATCAACGCATTTAAAATTAGTTTAAAGTCAGTGTTTGAAACATATTAAGCATTTGGTCTACAACATTACCAAGATGTATGTTATACTTCTTTTCCATTATTCTACAGAGTACCAAGAAATTCATGTTGCGTGGTGAGGCTAAATTCTCAGTGTTTCAGATGAGTCTTGTACAGATGAGTCATTAATACAAATCTTGTTGTTATCAATCTTTTTTTTCCTTTTTCAATTACATGATGCTGATATTCAGGCAATATGATACACAATATGATACATGTACGATAAACGATATAATGATATGCAAAAATCATCTTAGAATCATAGTCATATTATTACACTATTGTAATAGGAAAAAGATTTACCAACAAAACAGGATTCTTTAATCTAAGAGGTCCATACATACTGCATATCTAAATCTAAAGCCAATTTGTAGTACAAATTACACTGATTACTATCATAACATCGTCAATTTCAGATGGTTAGCAAATAATCCTGTCCTGTAGGTAAACCATAGACAACAACTAATCTGGCCACATGTCATAATGCTACAAATCACATGACAAATCTTCTACAGTTACATGTGTCAATTTCAACTACATAAACATTTAAATTGTGGTTAAACCTGCCCAACCGGGTTCTGCTATGTCTCTTACATGCCCCCAGGGACTAATCAGAAAAAGTTGATCATGCCTGTAGTCAATCTGAGGGTACTGGACACGTTTCTGTACAGTGTAATCACAGAAAAGTCTTTTCGCTTACCTTTTGTGAGTGACGTGATCTTGATACCACACTGTGAATAGAACTCCCTCTGCCTCACTTGGGGTGAAGATTTCTCTAAATCAGCTCCCTGTAAATCAGCATGGACTCTGAAGAAAAGTAATGAATCAAGATTTTTACAATATAACAAGAAAGTTAAAGAGAAATGCCAAGAAAATGTATCTAAAGAGGACAAAGCCGGGCGTACACCGTAATGGCTGCCAGAAATGACTCGCGTTGCATTTTGGGAAATAGTTTGAGCCTTAAATCGAATTAACAGAGAAAACATGTTAAAAGTATTCCAGTGTTTGTCACAAACCTTGTTAACTTCAGGCATTTAATAACCAAGACTGACTGCTGCTCTTGATTGCTTAATTTTGGTATGTGACCTTATTAAGGTCACGTTACCTGGTTCTATTGTTCCTATGTAAACAAAGCGACGGCTGGCGACCTTCAGGTGTTTAACACTGCACAGGTATGCCAGGTAACAAGTTGTCAACTAAGTCTTGCAAATCTTTGTTCGAGCTTTACAGTGGCACTACATCCGTTGTTTGATAGTGACACCCCTGTGGCAGGATCTCATAAGACATTGTATGGCTATGTGAAAGGTTTATACATTAACATTACCTGACTTAAGTTTGCTTTTCCTAACCCTGTGTGCTGTGTATAGTTGTCTTTTGTTTTGTCTGAGTTGTTCATTACAGTTCTTCAAAAATATCTAAACATTATAGTAATATACATGTATGACCTTTACAAGTTTTTATGTTAAGTGACATTAGTTCTATTTGTTTGAACTGTCATTTATATCAGTTGCAGGTTACCTATTAACACCAGGGTCTGTTTATTGTTAAGTAGGTCATATACGTCATGTTGTCAACAACGTCAATATTGAATAGCCTCAATGCATGATCACACTTATCTTAGATCATCACACAATTTTGTTTATTATCTTGATAATTACAAGCAGACTGTGACAGAACCTACCTAAGGATCTAAGATAGCCTTTTCGGTAACATGATAGCTTAAGATTGTTTGACACATGCACAACTATCCCAAGAATGCCTTCAGTTTGCAATATTGTACAGCCATCATACAAGTGTAATCAGGCCTTTATTTGAGCCCGTCAATGCAACCATGCATACTTGTTATAAGTTGATGACAGGTAGTTGCTGAAACATACAGTATTCCAAAATCCAGATAATGGTCAACAACTGACTATCGGGATTCTAAACATAATAAAAAGGATAAACATTTTTAAAAAATCAGATAAGAGAGAGTTCATTCTGATAATGTAATTTTCTAAGGAATGGGCCAGGATTTTTTGCAATAAAACATGTAACGTTAGATGATTCAAACAACCACCTGTTACGGAATCACATGAAACAGGTGGTTGCCAGATCTTATCCAACCCCAAAAAGGCAGGTACATGTAATGCTGTAGAGAAAATCTTACTGAGACACTTTATTGAATAGACCCTCAAATATGAAGTCTATGGATTGAATGGTTATAAGTATGTAAATAAAAGATAACAAAACAAAATGATTCAGATCTGTTACACCTTTATTCTCATGCAAACAAGCTTTGCCATTGAGGAAGCGTAAATTAGATAGGAAGCATGGCCTAAGTGCTTGCTATGTCATCTCGCCTTCACAGTAAAATTTGAAAGCACTTCAGATCTGTGATTATTCCGAAGCAGGGTTTTATCTAAACAATGTTACAGGGGTGCTGCGCCCCCCCCCCCCATGATTTGCCCAGCATGTGCCCCTTACTCTGGGGGAACAGATCCCCTGACAAACATGAAATTGACTGATTGACCAGGGATGCTACTACATTGTAAGTCACATGTGGCCACAGTCTTCATCTGTGACCTCAGGAAGCCTAAGAATGCATTTACACATTTGTTAACACGATTGTTAAACAATCTTTTGTTAAACAAAAATTGTTTCCTGGCTGTCTAGAATTGATAATATTGAGCCAACTAAGGCAATGATAACAAATACTCCAAGCCTTCTTACTCCATTGGTACCTAGTAGTAGGCATCCTTCCATCTTTTCAGATGATGGTAGCACTCTGGATTCAGCAGCTTCTCATGTGGCTCTGAAGTCCAATCCTGGCGTGGCAATCCATTGGTACCTAGCCTGACTAAATCAAGCTTTGACTTCATTTGAATTTACAATTAGTAAATTGATATTTCTGCTAGCTACATTGTAGCTATTCTTCCTGTGGTCCCAGCAACCCTTCCACTGGTCATGCAGGAGGCCTTAACAGCCCCTGGCAGCAAGAGATTTGTAACACAGGCCAGCCTTAACCCATCAGCACATAAATATCATACAGCAGCATGAGTAACATATTTTTCATGAGTTTACAGAATAACAGGTGAGCATTACCATTTGTCCAACACTTTCTCATGTAGCTGTTATAATAGCAGTTGAAGTCCTAATCTCTCTGCCATACAAACTTGACAACTTGTCAATTTGCTTTATCACAGTACAGGGATAAGGGTTGATATCATGATAATTATACTGACATTCTCTCATCAATACCAGATGAGGTTGGTGCCATTATAAGGAACAAAGGCATATTATCTATCAATTATACTACATTTATGGACTTAGATTGAGAACACAACCTCTTCAAGTTTATTTGAGGGGTGGAAAAGCTAGGGTTCTAAATACTGCTTTTACCAAAACTTTTAACAAAATATACAGGATATCATTTAAGATGTTGATAAAGACTGTTTGCATTTAAAAGCCTACAATATCAATCATGCTTAGCCTAATAAATACACACAAGGCTATCTTCAACATTGTCAGATAAGTACATGTATCTAAGCATTGATAGCTGTTTACAACTGCCTCTGATATGCTGAGAATTCAAAGTTGTGTCATTCACACTGGCCAAATCACAGTACTTGTAACACAGTTATAAGACAAGTTGAACACAAAATGCAAGGTGAAAAAGTAAGGAGATTTAAGTACAGTACGAATCCCACAAGATATTGTTTGATTTTACATTGTGCATGATGATAACTTGTGGGAAAAAGAATTCTTACTCTAACAAAGAAACCTTCACCTCTTACAACCTTCTGCACATCTAATATACAATAGAATGTACATAGAATTGTTTTTACAAGCAGACACTGACAAAATCAAAACAAAGAGACACACTTCATGTTAACTTTGTGATAAAAAAGATAAAGATTCACAAGATAAAAACAAGGCAACCACATATAGTAAGAATTGCAGCTGCATTACAAAATTTAGGACAATAGAATTGCAGGTGCTGGGTTGCATTAAATCTGTCTCTTTACAGTCATGACAGTTGTGTAACAGTGGGGATTAACCTCCACTAACTGACCAGTCTAACTGGTCCGAACCTTTTAGCCCAGTGGTTGGCGAGTTGGATTCCGAAGCTATGCGGATCAGGATCGGCGTGGGTTCGAATCCCGGGAGCAGCGTACGTACTCGCCCCTTTGGGTTTTTACAGTGGTTAAACTGAAACAAAGATTGTTGCACTGTTAGAAGTGTCAGTTGTTATATACATAACTTAAGTCATACTGCAAGTCAGAGATCTAAAACTTTGATCCATGACCCAAGTAATACAGGAACTTGTATATGAACAAAAGACATCACTATGGAAAGAATGAGCATATGATCATTCAGTAGAAAGCTTTTAAATGTCACAGTATCATATACACATGTACCATAGCATTAATGTGTACATGTGTATGTGCAGCTAACTGATATTTCAATGCAAATACCATATAATTCAGAACACTTATAAGTTGTAAATTTACCAAAAGAGAATAGCATACTTGCTGCATAAAAATCTTTTTGCAATACGAAATTAAATGCTAGGGATTAATGGCTCCACATTTGTGCTGGTTACTGGCAAAGTTACATTCAATTTTGTATTCAGATTGTACAAAATCAACCTTTTCAAGGACTTGGTATGATTCTCCACACCCAAGTCTGGTCCTCATCGGGGGCATGATGCACCTGTAAAGTCACGTCCTGCTGCAGCAACGTTAGCGGCTGGATGTTGAAGCCTCCTTGCCATCTCAAGGTGAAACCCACCAAGGGTTGATTGGCAAACACCTGAAGGGAGTCACATTAAGTTTTATTTTTGTCAATGTTGAAAGACAATTCAATTGTTATCTATTAACTATGTTTATAGGAACCAGCTTTACATGATTATGAGCTAGTGGCTTTCAGTTGAGGATTGCACCTTTGGGTGTAGATGTTAGGGATTGCACCAGTAAGAAGGATTGCCCTCTCACCAGCTCCCAGAATGCACTGTGCTCATGACCTTGAACCTCTAGCAAGGCAGCACAAAGCAAGAACTTTTTGCACCCATCTGCCACTCCTTGCTAAAGAGGCTCCATTTTCCCTGCAATTCAATTTGCCAGTTGTGCTTTTCCTTGCAAGTAGAGTGCGTCAAAGTTCTATTGCAGTTACACTTTAAGTTTAAACTCTGATGTCTGACCAACTGCTGGTTTAGTGTCTTCTCTGGTGTAATCTCCTGTTCGACCGTTTTGTCCCATGTACTAGACTAGTATTGACTTGTGCTGCCAGTTCATTCTAGTGACACTGAAGAAGAGGGATGGACGTCACTTGAAACATTTGAAACCTCCGTATCCTATCCAGCTGTAGAGATTAAATATATTGTACTGAAATGTATCTATAATCTCAGTTATTAATTCATTATCCAATGCAACTACGTATTAAACTTCTTTAAAAATCATCAAAATAAAAACATTACACAAATGCTCTGACAATATTCAACATTGGAAAATGTGAGTTTGCTCTTTTAGTGAAAAATTACCTGTTCAGCCACATACAGTGCAAGGTCTTCAACATATGTTGCTCCAATTATCCTCACTTCTGTCACAATCTGTCCTGCTGTGTTGAGGACTTTCACAAATACAGGGTCTGGAAGGAAATAATAATCTTATCAATTAAGTCAGACCAATACAATTCTTAGCTGTTAAACCTTGATATGTGTCTGATAACTTTCTTGATGTACTACTAAGTCTCCATACTCATTAAATGAGCTGATTTGTATATCATCAAATTGAATGGAAATAAACTTAAGGTGCATTTTGTGATAACTGTTTTTCCAGATTCTCCAGATTTGAAAATGATGTTTAAGGCCAAACCATTTTAATTTCTTGGTTAACGGAATTTGTAAAAAAATGCTAGATTGGAAAATCAACATGAAAACAGAATCTCAGAGGAAAGTTTGTACTTTGGTGCACACAGTTTCAGGGAGTGAACAGGGTCAGGTGCAAGTTTTCACCCCAGCCTTCTGTTTTCATGATTTTTTGTTGTTGCTAGAATTAAAAATAAAAATCCGTTAACCAAGAAATTAAATTGGTGTGGCCTAATCACTGCTCAACCAGTAGGGAAGATTTATGTCATTACATAGAGAACTAATTTCTGATATGATGTGTAAAAAAATGGAGAGAGAACTGTAAAGTGCATTCAGAATCTAAGTGTTACCTGGTTCGTTCAAGTCTGGTGGTTGTGGCTGGGGAACCACCCAATTATTTGCCTCCTGTTGACAAAATACACTTACATGTAGTTATCAATTGAAATGAAAAGCACAATCCTTATAATCTACAGATTACAGACTTTTCTCATCACTAAAGAAAACTAAATATATCAGCCATTGATATAAGAACAATCTTAATGTCAATACAACAGTTTGCAAAATGGGCAATAAAATTGATATCAAAATTTTTAAAAGGTCTTGCTTGGAACTGATAAAAGGTTGGCCTTATTTGAAGTTATTGGAAGAAATTTGGAAGGCAAGTGATAGCTAATTTTACACTATTGCTCAACATTAGGAAATTGGCTATCAGTCACAGATTTCATGTCTGTATTTCATTTTCTTAAAAGAAGAATCTGTCCTATTCTCGTTTTAATGTTAAGATCCTATAAATGTCGAAGATAAAGAACTAAAACTGATGCATTTCTAGACATACACAAAGAATGAGAAAACTTACATGTAATCTCATTAGATACTAACTTAAAGTTTTCTCAAACTTTGTGTATGTCAATAGACACAGCATTCAACAAATTAAGTTGGTAAATATGTTACATTTGAAAAAAAAAAATTAAGCTCTCACCAGAAACAGGCTTTCCTGAAGAGAACCCACATTAAAATCTTCAGGATGATCAGTTCCGTTCAAAAGCTGACATTGTTGGTCATCTCCATTGTTTGGTTGTCTTCCAGCTGGAAAAGTACTCAGCATTAGATAATATGATATTTATCAATATATGATAATATATCAAAATGACAAGGGGTGGTATACATTGTGCATGTGTAGTTTACCCTCATGCATTTGGAATACAAATATTATAACAAGCATTTTGTATACAAATTTTTCAAACAAATTGAAATCCTGAGCAGTCTCCTAATAGTGCACATCTAAATCAAATAATGGGCAAGTGAAAATAAAGTCATCTGTGTACATTCAATACTAATAAAAATCAGCATTTTTCCAATGCCTAAATCAACCACTGAATCAGATACAGTAATAAGATCAAGATAAGTTGGAATGTATGGATTAACATAAGTCTCAAAGAACATTTTGAAACTTATAGGGAAAAGCCAGGCACAGCAGCTGCAGTTGTAATTCAACGTTTGTTTACTAGTCTTGAGGGATTTAGGGTCAATGTTGTGCACATTCAATTACTTACGTAAACCAACTGCCCCTGCTGCACCGAGGTACAGATTTCTCTCTTCAACTTCTTCAGCCCCACAGGCTCCAATCTGCAAATTAACAATAGAAGTTTATTGCAAGTTCATGCCCGTGGGCTAATTGCAAATACATGGTAAAAACATAGGGAAAAACATATGCATGCGTCAGTAAACTGTGTCTGACTTTGTTGTAACAATTGGCTACTAGTACTAAATACAATTGTTGGCTTATCTAAACTAGCTGGGTTAATGCTAGGGGCCTTAACATCAAGGGTACTTAAGAAAGCAATCTTAACTTATAGCACTGAACTTAATTTTCCATAATGCTCCTTATGACAAATGTGAGATGGAAAAATTGATTGCCTTAATCTCAATAAATCTTTATGCCTCTCACCATCCATTCTGGTAGCCAGTATGGGATGATGCCTGCGGGCCCATGGATTATCGGAGCTTGCTCACCAAGGCTGGTGTATGGCACTGCATACACAGGACCTGTCTGCCCATATTGGACATCACCAGCCCCTGTGACATCATACTGTTCAAATGATAAATGAGAATGGTTAGAAAGCAAGACAGGCTGGAAAAAAGACTGACATGTTTTACAATTTACCTTCTACGTAGAATCTGAAGCCTTCGGGCCACAATCATAGTTGAGCAAAATCATACAACAAAGTGATATGGATTGCACACATTAATGTACCAATAAATGAATGGAAAACCAAGTTACGTATGATAGAAAGGGGTCAACTGAATATTCATGTCAGAAATAAAAGAGGCTGAATAAAATATACTTGCCAACTTTAGCCCTTTGTCATAGTTGTTAACAACTGATTTCTGCAGACTACTATTTGTTGATGCAAAAGAACCTAGGAAAAAAATAGCAAACGAGCTATTTAATATAAATTCCCACGCATCAAAATATTACAACAACATCATAAGACAACAGTTACTGCTATTCTATGTGTAATATTGTGTTTAGATTGCTTCTATTGTTTAAATTTAATCTTGTATGACAGTGTGGTACTAACCAGTAACAACATATGCATGGCTTCAGGAAAACATTTAGATGTGGACAATATTTCAGCCAATCAGATCAAAGAATCGGGAAAACAATAATTTAAACAAACAAAAAAATCAAACTCTACCAAATTAAAAAAAAAAGATGCCTCATCTTAAAGATACCATATTTTGCATTGGGCACATATTAGAGAAGAAAATATTGTCTTGTCTAAAAGTTTGACACTTTGGTAATCTAAGAAACTATTCTCAGTGCTAAGAGGAAACAATACATACCAGGCGACTCTTCCCCTTCAGGGTGGTACAGATCAGTTCGTACAGATACATCTGTCAGGTTGCATCTTTGATGGGATTCAGTCTACAAAAAAAAAGAAGACAAAAACAGCATAATGGTCAATCTAATAAATAACACACGCAGCAATGACATGAAGTTGGTTAGAGTCTGAAGTCTGCCATTAAGTACAGGTTCTCAAAAGACACCTACTTGATATCTCGATATTTCGAGACAATATTTTACAACTGTAAGACAATAAACAAACCTCCAGATGGATGAGAGCAGGCGGTCCAGATGGAGGATACTCTACGAGAACCGGGTCATCTTTTGGCTGAAATGAACACAATACAAATGTCAGTAATGACTATGAATAGCATGATTGTCAATTATGATACTGAAATACCAAAACTTCTTGAGAAAAAGCATTCATACTGTCTATGATTTTGAATGACATAAAATCAAGTTGAACATGAGCTCCACTTTTCCAAATGCTAGGGGCCTTTCAACAACAATTGACATGATTGTGCTGTAGATTTACATATTTACCTCTACAATAAGATGACCATTCTCTGTGCTTGTACTTGCATCCTTCTTCACACCCTTTACGTCGTCTGGGGATTCTGTTGAGTCTGGGTTGCTAGACTCATCCACCAACTTGTCCCTCTCTTCTGGTGGTCGACTAAACTGTAGTTCATCGTAGCTCTTATCCCTGTCTCCTTGGAAGTAACCAAAAGATTTGGGGATAGTACCAGTGACCTTGTTATCACTGATACTTGTGGGAGGAGAATCTGAAACTTTTGTAGTTGGCGGTATCTCCTTATCTGGGGGGACGTTCCTCTTGTCTGCATTGCTCTCTCGTTCACATTTGGTCTCTCTGAAAGAGTTGTCCCCTTGGATGTCATCCCCTCCTTCCTCAACTGTATGACTCCTTGGAGCACTGGGTCCAACACCCCTTGCCCTTAAAGTTTTCGAGTAGTTTTCATTTACAGATACTGTATCTTCAGATTGCTTCTGTCTCAGAGTCTGCAGTTTTGACAAGGGCTTCTGTACCAGGGAATCTGGCTTTGTATTGACCTTTCCTGTACTTGAACATACAGTATCATTCTTACTGTGTTTCATGATGTCACCTTCCTGACTTGATGTTGCTGAAATCCTCTTGCCCTCTTCGGACTTTGCACTGTATGTGCGCATGCCATTGATCCTGTTATGCTCCGATCCCTCTTTACTTTTTCTGTCCTGCCTTGATGCTGACATCCTGTTGACGTGTTCATCAAAACCTCTTGGGTGCTTGCTATTCTTCTTCGCCTTTCTTCTGTTCTGTGGTGTCTGCATGATAGCGGATGCACTATAATGTTTCTTGATTTCTTTCTTTTGTGTGGGCTGTGCCGTCGCTTTGTACGCCATGTCATCTACTGGCTCCTTATCAGTATCACTAACAGCACTTCCCTTGCTTTTGCTGTTTCCAGGCTGATATCCAGTGTTCCCTGGCCTCTTTTTCTTGGTATTGCTACCTTCTGCAGCAGTCCCACGGATCCCTCTACTGCTTGGCTTTTTCTCACTGCATCTACCACTTATTCTCTCAGATGACTCTGGACTTGATGTTTCCCTTGCTGGGTGAAGCTTCTGTGCCAGGTGTTGTTCTGTATCTTCCATCTGTCCATACAAGGCTCCTTGCATCTTCATTCCATCTTGAAGACTTCCTTGTTGTGTGGGCTGGTCTTCGATAGTGGAAGGTGTTTCTTCACCTTCTGTTTCCGCTTGCATGTGAGTGTTTTGACTACTGGCACAGGAATCCCCAACAGTCTTAACTTTTTCCTTTGGATGGTCTTGACAGGAGCTTCCATGGTTGACCTCTTCATTTGGCTGTTGGTTGACCACTGCATTACCATGTTCCTGGCATGCAGGTTGTTTTTCTTGGAGTTCACCAGTTGTCTCTCTGCTTGGCTTTCTTCCATCCCTGGGTTTTACACCTGTGCCATTGGAAGAGGGGGCTGAGGCTTCCCTTGCAGGTTCAAGCTCTTCTGCAGGCTGTTGTTCCTGTTCTTGCTGATCTGTGATCTCTGAGGATGGCACATGAGCTGACGGGACGGTGCTTTCTTGAGGACTCGGGAATGATGTTTCTCCTGCCCCTGCAAGTATCAGAAAATAAAAAGTGTGTCACACACACAATGCTTATAACACAGTGATATATGTATTTATAAAATTTAATCCTTTATGTTTAACAGACTGAGTTTAGCTTAAAGAGAGGCATTTAAGGTACATTTGTCTAATATCTTCACATGTTCTTAAGGTGATAGTGCCCACCTGTAGCAACTTGCTCTTGCCTTGCCAGCTTGTCCACAGCAGCCTGAATGGCAGGATGAAGCTTTCCCTTTTCGAACTTGTCGTAGTGTTGATGCAACCACCTGTGTTACATATGAAACAAAAACATCAGAAATCTAGTTTGGAGGAATTACATTCAGCACTTGACTGATAGTTTATAACTGTACAGCTGTCATACAAAAAATGAGAGACACAAATGCCTCCTTTTAATTTCATATTAAACTTACTCTTTCTTAGAAGTCCGTTGGATCCTCTTAGCTGTCCTCTCGTCTTTCATCATGGCGATGCAGTTACCAGGGCTGATGCGGTTGCGGCGAATGTATTCAGCAACTATGGCTAATGCCAATGGGTTTCCTTCGAACAGGTCATTCAAGCCCTGCGCATCTTTGCTCTCAAATTGGTACTCATGCTGTGGCAGTCTTTCTTTGAGGAAACATTCCAGCTCCTCCCCTCCTTGGAAACCATTGATTTTGGCATAGGAACTACGACTGTGGACTTCCTCTGGAAGTTGGAGATGGTCCGGATCCTTGTGCGTAATGATGACCATCCTGAACTGCATCGTTAGCGGTATCAGATCTCGTGTGACCATAGAGCCATCCTCCAGGTCTTCCACAACCAAGAAGACTAGAGTTTCTCTGCGTAAGAAGGCCTTCTGTAGGCACTTGTCCACAATGCTAGTGTTGTCAAGGTCCACCTTTAGTGCTTTTAGAAGGCTCAGCTTGCTTTTAAGGAATCTGTCCTGGTTCCTCCCATCTAACGTCCATGCAACAGCAGTTGGGTAGTGCCGAAGAAACTTTTCCTCTAAGCTTCGACATATCTGCGTCTTGCCAGACCCACTTGGGCCATGCAACACTGTCACAGGCTTGTCTGTGTACGTGTAGGCACGGTCAATCTGTACAGCCTGTTCAACTGCAATGAAATCTGAGGTCATGAAGAATTGCTTTACAGGCCTGGTGACATTCTGAATTGGGTTAAAAATGTCACCAGCTGCAGTTCCCTTCAAAAGGGCCACAATGCTTTCCTTTCCAAAAGCATTCAGTGCTTGACAAAACTTAAGGAAATCAGCATTTCCCTTAGTCTGGAGTAGAGAAAGCAACGTGCTTGCTTTCTCTTCAAGTGTTACTTCTTGCCCGATTGTGTCATTTTCCTCATCTGCGAGGACTTCCTCTTGAAAGAGAAACCTAATCAGCCTCTCTACATCTGACTTCAAACTCTCTATTATCTCTGATCGATGCTTGCATAGGAGATCCCATACTTCACTGGAGGAACCTATCGAAGAGGAAAAAAATCAAATATTGTAGCAAAATCCGTTGAAAAAGGTCTGTGTGAGACTACAATACAAACTAGAAACTAAGCAAACATTAGCCAGCAAATGCAGGATATTTTTCTTCCAATTAGTAACCCTAATGAAAAGCAGGGGTGAAAAATAACCCCATGTAAAACATTCTAGGAGTGAAATTAGCCAAACTCTATAAATTCAAATCACTTTGAAGGCCTCAATCCAAAACAAGACAGACTGTTTGTTGGTACATATGTTACAGCACATAGTTGTCATGTTGATGTCACTTTCTTACCATTCCCAGCATTTGCAGATGCATCAGCCATCATCACTGTGATGTTCGTCTTGTAAGAACTAAACAATAAAAAGAAGAGTAACTACATGAAGCACAGTAACAAAAAAGTTTTACAAGTATAATCATTACTATCATGTTTGATATTCATCAACTAACAAAATGAATTCCTTACGTATTTCATAAGTGCTAACTGATGAAGTGTGACTTTCCTGTCTTATCAAAAAGGGATTTTAATTTGATTTAGATTTTTTGATAGAATACATGATTGTACAATGTACATTCAAAACATCATAAGTAAGTCTGTAATAATATGTTTACTTATCATTTATGGTACTGTTTGACTTGAAAACGTGCACAGGGTATACTGTAAATGCAGAAATGATCGCGGGGATTTAATTTTGCGGTAGGGAGAAAATGGAGTGTTCGCAGTGGTTTTGAGTTTGCGTTTGAAACAATAGTTACTGTAGTGCTACAGTCACACAATGGTATGGTTTTTGCGGTGGGTTTAAGTTCGCGGTATTTAGTTCACCGCGAACATAAAGCCACTGCGAACATTGCTAACAGTACATATACAGTATAACATTTAAGGGGGTGCACCTGAACTTGGTAGATCAAGTTCTGACTACTGTAAATTAAAAAGAACATACTATTCAGAGATGAACATTCGACTGTCTGTTTTCATTCATCAACAACATTTAGCAAACATCATTGTAATCGTTTTCAGTTAGCAATTTTTCTCAAGGAGCACACAAAAAGTATGTGATACTTAACAAAAAAAACAGTGGAAACAAAGAAGGATGGGACCTAAACCCTGCATGTACACAAAACACAATCCTACATTCAATGTACAATGGGGAAGTAAACATCAAGCCCTTTTGAAGGTGCCTATTGTCAACATGGCTCTTCTACACTTTGAGGTTCCTTAATTCAGCTGCAATAAAAGTCAACAGAAATGAAACCACTACATTTTGTAGTTCCTTGATTACACAGATACACTGTTACAGACTTGAAAACGCTTCTTAATAAGCAACATTGACATGCCTTTCTCCCTATCTTTATGAACTGATTTCGTGCATCAGTGACTCAACTATCTGGCTACAGTATACAAACATGTATGAGTGAGCTTTTAATTGAAAATTGAAAATTAAAAACAAAAACTTGCAGCGTGAGTGCCTCAATACCATTTGCCTAACGTGTATAATGTAACTGAGACAGTCCATTTTTGCAAGACATATGAACAAATTATCTTTGAAGCACCAAAGTCAGAGCAATGTATTTAATTGGTGCCTCAAAGACAATTTGTTGAATAGATATGATTGTCTCATAAAACTGGACTGTCACAGATAATAAGGGATTGGGATAGAGTAACTGACTAAAAAGTTGACAAATACAGACTTTCTTAATTATTTACACTGCCAAAAGGGGAGGGGCACAGACGAACTCGTTCTAGGGTACCACCCCCCTGATCATGACTTTAACATTAAACATGCCCTAACGTAACATGACCTAATTACGTGTAGGAGTAGTTTACGTCCAGATTGGGTCATGTCCACATGTCGCGGTGTATTATACCAAAGCCTGTTCTCATGAGAAACAAAGAACGTCATAAGTATGATCCTCAGCCATCTCCCTCTATTACACAAAACATTTAAAAGGGTTTACATCCAGCGACATAACAGAATAAACTCCTGAACCAGTAACAACAAGTTGCACGGAAGCGTCATACATGACGCATTTCATATGTAATTCGACACCGCGTATCTTTATCATGTTTTTCTAACTTACACTATAGCTGGTATCTTTTAAAAGTAGCTGACGTTAAACCTTTCTTTGATATACACACTATCCATGGTGATTCGAGGTTTGAAACTCTTGCCAGTTTTAGAAAGGTTTGATACAACCTAGCGACCCCCGCTCAGATGATACATTTTTGTACGGCAGCCATTTTCTTTTCCCTGGTAGCTCCACAACTAAAAATTTCCATTTCTCATTTTGGTAAGTACTTCATGCCATCCGCCTTCTATCAGATATGAGTCATATTCCTTACCTATGCAGGTGGAGACTTCTGATTCTTCATAAAAATCTTCACCAAAAGTCACAGATAAAGAAAACAAAAATTTTCAGATCCTATGATATAACATAACAGCTTGCCAGACAAAGATGGTCTTAGATTAAATGGCTCAAACAACGTATAGTATAAGACTGCGTATACTGACCTTTGTGATGTGCTTTTCTCACTAATCCTGCAGTCACTAGTGTGGAAAGAAAGATTACTTTATCAGCAAAGATATTCAATATTCAAAGACAACAGAAAAATGGTGGAATATTGAAAAACAATAAGGGAGTGGCCACACCTACCTTCCTCGTCATTCTCCCCTCCCTTCAAGGTTGTGACGTAATAGCACACGTGACTTCATTCACGTTAAATCTCGCGAAGTTATGTGTATGTGCGCGGGTATTTTGAAAGCGATCGGGACTTCGACCTTTTCTTTGTTGTACTGGCCTTCTTGCAGGGCACACTTCACTTGAAAAACAAGGTGTAAAGGTGACTATTTTTACTCTAACAATGAAAATGAAAGTGAAACTATTCCCTACTATATTCATTCATTCATTAAAAATGTAAGGTGAAACCAAAGCAAAACAGTGACGCTTTTGGATGTAGAATGAAAAAAGAATGTGCAGAGAATTAAGAATTTGCCTTGAAGTTCATCAACTACCAACTTAAAGTCATATTGCAGTATCAAGGTTTCCAAGGAGACAGATTTACGTCCCTTGACAACTTTGGAATTGTTATGGAAACAGTTACTGTGACTAATGGTTACTGATCTGTGGCCTGGGTGGGGGAAACTGTTTAATGTTAACACTCAATGGCTGAAGCATTGACAAACATGTTTACAAAGCCAGGTGAAATACAACACCTTACCTGGTCGAATGACAGCATATAAAGCATTTAAAGATCTATGTTATGTACACCACTTTTAAAGGTACACGGGCCAAGGTACATGGCACATTGTCCACAGATGTATGTCAATAGTTACTGAGTATCTATGATGGCATTAAGTATAACAAGTCATGTGACATTTACCTGAAAGTGGAATATGATAATTAGGGGTGAGACTGGACAAGCCAATGTCACAAGTTTGGCAAATTGCCAACATAGCTGGTAATATGTACTTGAAACACATCTCAAATATAATAGCTAAAGCTGCTTCTTAGCATTGCTGCAAAGATTTTGGACTCTTGAAGGTTAGACAAAACTCCAATGCCCAAAGATAAACGAAATGTGATGTAATCGATTTTTAAAGTGCATTCTACAATGATTTGAGATTATCTCAAATTAAACTTTATTATCAGATATGTTGCCACCTAGAGATAACTTTTCTGGGTAAATTCTGATACCTTCAGAATTAGGCTTAAAAATCATATACTCAATGATTTCAAGATACCCCAGACCCCTGTAAGAATATACCCTGCTGCAGAAACAGCAAGGAAACTTGCTGCCCTATGTCTAGGCACTACATGGTGAACAACAACAAAGTATGAAACGGCAGGGGGAATAACGTTTTCCTGACAAGAGTATGTTCCTTTTTGCCCTTTATTATGATTCTCTGACAACCAAAAATTACATTGTTGTGACATTAATGTTTGAAATTTGATGAAAATGATATCAGACAAGACTGAGTTAAGATGCCTCAATGTGTAATTGGTGCAACAATACACGACCATAACATCCATACAAATCTGCTATATATGATGATATAAGAAAAAAAAGATAATAAAATGACACCTTTGTTCAAGTACTGCTAATTCCAGCTTCAATTACATTTTCTGTATCTGTGTCTGTATAGCCGGTATAACCGCCCTTCGGTGTAACACACCAGCTTTGCAGGCACGCGGCACGGCAGCAGCTGGTTATCTTACACAGAAAGGCCTGTCACACCTAACTTTCGCACATCTGACTACAACCATTCTCTAAAGCTATATAGTGAAGATGTTCCTACAGTACCTTTCTACTATGACGAGTTCCATTCTACTATGGTTGAATTATGCCTATTCCTCTCAAATTTATGGTTATTCTACATGACAATATAACCTATCTTTATCTACATAATATTCATCTGTGACAATATAGCTTCATCAGGTTAGTAAGTTTTTTTTAAACTTTACTTAAGTTTTGTACCTAACAGCATGTAGGCAACCAATCAGCTGCCTTCATCAGGATATGCATGTAAGACTTAAAGCTTTCCTTCTTCATGATCAGCTGTTGAATGACACAACTAGCAACAAAACAGCTAAATGCTTTCAATCTCTCAGTATCAATTATTAGATAGTACATTTCTTCATCCATAAAGCTTGCATGATATTAACCTCTTAATTCCAATGATACTTATTATAGTACAGCACATTTCTACATGTAGACAGCTTGCAATCCATCTCTTATATATATAATAATTTCAATGATTATTATACAGCACATTTCTACATGTAGTCAGCAAGCACTCAGTCTCTTCATTTCAATGGTTATAGTACAGCACATTTCTGTAGACAGCTTAATTTAGAAGTTTCACCACACGGCACAAGAAGACATTGTATACATTAATCTACTTTCTTTTTAGATCCAACATTTTAGGTTTTAACCTTCTTTTCATGAATGAATGACACACCTAGCCAATTAAACATGTATGATTGCTATAGAAACTTGTATGAAGTGCTGAAGCTGTCCATAGTACAATGTTTACTTGATGGTACTATGTTCCTCTGTAAGCATCCTTGTGGCTCCCATTCTGAGGATTCGAGTTTCTGCACACCGGGCACTTATTTTGCTGGAGGTGATTACAAAGAAATTGCATTCAATAAATCATAAAAATGATACATAAAAAGCAATTTCAATCATACACATACATACAAAGGTGGCTAGTAATTCAGACATTCTTTTCATGCAAAAAAATAATAACCTGTCAGTGAGTGAATGCTTAGAAAAAGTACATCTTATTGTAACTTAAAGACTTTCATAAAGAACAGAAATTAAAGACTATACTACATTGTACATGTAAAGCCCTAAAGAATGAGCTAGCACACAAATATCAGTTCTGAGTCTATTGACATTTCCAGCTCACATTTCAGGTAAAAAAATGAATCCCAAAGCTCAGTAAGTCAATTTTAGTTTAATACTTGTAAGCAAACATATTTTGCTAAATGTTCTGTATACTTACATATTCTAGCCATCTCCTTAAGCAGCCCCGATGGAAGCAGTGTCTACACAATGTTTCCTCAACTGAATCCTTATTGTCAACATCCATGCAGATGGTACACAAATACCCAGACCCTGTAGGTTTCAAATGGGTACTAGTAAATATCCAATACATCAGAAATGATCATTAAAAGGAAAGCAGATACTAGGTGGGTTGCTACGGGCCTGCAGAAAATAATGTTTCTACATAATCTACACAATATTATAAAGAAGTATCTTGTTTTATTATACAATATCTTTTAAAGGTCTTTAACTCAAATTGACTTCTAGACAACTATCATTTCACAAACAGCATTATCTATCATATCTTCATCACATTCATGATTCCTAAGGTTGTCTTAAACACTTAAGAATGACAGAGACAGTTACTCACCTTTGCCATCTTCATCCTTAACTTTCTCCTCCTCATGCCCTCTGCTTCCATGCTCACTGCTGTCCCAGGGGATTGGCCAGTCCTGCTCACTGCACTCCTGCCCATCATTGGCCTGCTGATGGATGTTTACTTCCACAGTATATGTACTGATTCCTCCTACTGAGATCTGTACAAAAAAGTTTAGGTGGTGCAGTTATGATGACTATTTAAAAGTTGAACAACATGTATCTAAGAAGGTCATTGATCATTCTTTTTATGGTATCATTTGGGTTATATCTAGAGGACACATGTCTGCTTAAGTATTGACATCACAAGTTTGGATACAGTACTCTAAAGTTTGACAGTATTACACAATGTATAAGTTGGGCAACCAAACATTAATTTCAAATAAGAAATCAAAAGTCTCATACCTCTGTGACATAATATAGTTATTGTGAATTTCTTGTTTTATTCATTATTGTCAATTTCTCGCTAATTCTGTCTATGCACTGGCCCACCTTCCTGCGGGATTTTAGACCCGGGCCAAACCAGTTTTTCCATCCTGCAAGTCTCCTGTAACACCAATTTCAACCTCACATCCTATCACTCTGCAATTTTCAAATAACTGCAAACACACACAAGGACGAACAAACACACAGACCAAAAACAATACCCCCATTTTCACAGACTAAGGTACCAAGAATTTCTGCTCACCTCAACAATCCTCCATTGCCACGTGCCGCCCCCCTCGTCAGCATGGTACATCTGCAGTATGATGTTCTGAGCTGTATGAGGGTCCAGACAAGTTCCCAAGGGAACGGTCCTTCCTCCAGGCCACCTGACAGTGAAGCCGTGCATGGGACCTGCAGCAAATGCCTATTGGGATAAAGAGAAATGGTCTTAGGTATACAAAATGTAATTGATTGAGCAAAGAGTTTTGTATCTGGTATACAAGCATGGTGCTGAAAGGTACTATCAAAGTATATAATCATAAAACCTTACAATAGCTACAGAACACAAGTGAGTAATCATCATGAAGACTTTCCATTACATATTCGGGCACATGACGAATTTGCAAAATAAACACTTTGCAGGCATGTAAAACTGAAGCACATGATGTGTGGGGACTACAAATTCTCTATCAATAAACTTTATCACTTTGTAACAGGTCTGGAGTTCTTACCCTGGCAGCTGTGTTCATCAGCAGGTGCTCTTGAACAGTTGTGGGACCAAAGATTCGGGTCTGATCCAAGACCTGCCCCCCAATGTCCAGCACTGTGACAGATATACCTAGAATGTGTAAAAACATGGGATTATCAACTAGAACATTGTACAGTGGTTGTCTCATGAGTTCAGTCCGCTTTACTGATAGATTCAACTTTATATAGTATACGTACACATTGGATCAGAATCGTTTAATGCTTTTTCTTTAAATTCATTCATTCGTTCATTACAAATTCTACACTTACTATAGAATTTTAATGTAATTTTTGACATTTTCAATATGGTTTTATCTTCAAGGTTTTTCCAGCGACCACTTCATCGCAAACTTAAAACTGGTGTTTCCATTTCTGTACAGTATGTGACTATAGTGCCACCGCAGGCTTAAACCAACGTGAACACTCCATTTTCTCCCTACTGCGAAATTAAATCACAGTATTATGTATTATTAGTATTCACAGTATTATGGACAAGAAGAGGGTTATTGAGGGTTAAGTATATCTGAGAACAAAGAAATGAATCAGATGTAATCTAGAATATGTTTTCTGAAAATCACCTCTTTCTGTCTCCCTATAATGCTGAAGTTCCGCCTCCAGAGCACATGTGACTGCCAGCACATCCTGAACTTCTGAAGTAACAACAACATCTGAGTTAGCTAGCATGAAATACTGTTAGTACAAAATGTGTCAACTGGAATCAATACCGTCACCAGTAGAAAGTATACATAACTGTGCTGCCAAAGTGCTTAGGCCATGGTGCCGACCCCTTGCTACATCATGTACTTTTATGGTATATGATTGTTACAATGTTATTGTTAATATCATAACAGATGAAAGTGCATTGTATGATAATGTCAGTTACCTTGTGTTGGTGCTCTATGGATATGCTGGGAGGAGTGACCACTAGCCTGTTGATACAATTTTACATGATGTAACATGAATCGGTGGGCTGGGTACGTTGAAATTATGAATGTGACAATGTACGGGAAATTCCCCGACAACATAAAATTCAAGAAAGTGACAGACTGTTGCTTTGCAGTGTACTAAATGACTGTACATCTCAGACACAGACACTCACATGTGATAACTCTTCATCTGTTTGCTGGACTGTGTGACCACCTACAAGTACAGCAATCTGTCCTCCCTCTGAACCCTCCGTACAGAGATCTGGAAATGGAAAAAAATACTTGCATCAACAACTTTAACTTAAAGATGAGACAAACTGTTTCGGTCAGCAATCAAGTTAAATCTGCGGAAAGGTTACTGTTCACAACGTGCATCCCCATCTTCCTGACAAAACTTATTTCTTTGCCAAAACTACTACTGTATATATGTATTGTACTTTATACAAATGTGATCCTGCTAATTATCTAAGCTGATTCATTCATGTGTGTTGCATCCTGTGATGTGGCTAGAAACTGTACTGCCTTGTAGCGACTGTATGTTGCAAAGTTCTCTTCCCTGTTCACCTCGAGAGCCTTACCTGCAGTAACTGTTACACTGGTGATGGGTGCAGGGTGGTCAACAGTGGGGTCGTCTGCGCCAAGGTTCAGATCATCATCATCTACATCTTCCTGAACCTACATATTAACATCATGATTTGCATTAATTTCTTGATACAAACATGGACTTAATAGCCGTCCTTGACATCTCAGAGCTACTACTGAGAGCATGTGCACTTTTGTGCACCCGTAATTGGTTCCGTGCACCTAATTTTGATATTTGTATTTGTGGTAACATACCCTAAAAGTATTCAACGTACATGAAATACAGAATACTTTTGACATTCAAGTGTCAAAGGAATAATACCACCTTTGTTGTATCAAGCATTTGAAATTTTTAAGTTAGCTATAGAATTTTAGATGCCAGTTCTGAATAGGGCGGTAAGGTTTTGTAATAATGTTTTGCTGAACTTCTACAGTAACTTGAGGTGCACCTGTGCTTTGGAAGAAGGAAGGCTTGATACATAAATTATTACTAGTAGTACTTCTTCATGCAGTGTGCCATCATATATCATACTGTGTCCAAATTCTTCGGGTCAGAAAGAAAATTTGCCTTTAGATATGATCGATAGATCGATAGATCGATAGATCGATAGATCGATAGATCGATAGATCGATAGATCGATAGATCGATAGATCGATAGATCGATAGATCGATAGATCGATAGATCGATAGATCGATAGATCGATAGATCGATAGATCGATAGATCGATAGATCGATAGATCGATAGATCGATAGATCGATAGATCGATAGATCGATAGATCGATAGATCGATAGATCGATAGATCGATAGATCGATAGATCGATAGATCGATAGATCGATAGATAGTATAATGTATTATATTTACCATCAAGGTTCACTTGAAGAAAATTAACAGTGCCAGTGTCATCAACTTGACAGCATTACAAACTCAATGTACTTACACAAAGCCTTTAACCAGCCTAACAAAGTCATATAGAAACACCACCGCCTATTGCAAGTTTAACACACATGCAACACAATGATGTATAAAACATGAGCCAATGGAGTACACTCAAGTTACCAAGCCAGGGCTTACATCTACTATAAAGGTGATGGTACAAGATGCCTGACAGACTTTTATCATGACCACAGAACAAGGACAGCCAACATTGTGCACAAACAACTCCATGTTATTTGCCTGATGCAATTGCTTAAGAGCAACACACCTTAGCAAGTTGCAACATGTACTACATAACACTAGTCACTGTACATATACATACATTGCACAGGTTTACCCTGTTCAAACGGTCGTGGAAAGATCAGCTCATTTGCTGAGAAGGCTGGTGAAAAGAGCCCCCCTTCCTGATGTACAGTAAACCTTCTGTGAGATAAAGTAATTGGTGCAAAGTCATACCCACCAACCATACCAAGATAAAGGTGTGAAAGTCATAATCATACACTATTTAGTATGTCAAAATCTACATGTAAGTTATATGAGAGAGATAATGGTGACTTACAATTACATGGCAAATTAAAGGTGCATTAACCATGATTTCAATTATGAGGTATCAAAATCATACATAAAGACATTCATATGATTTACATAAAAAAATAGAAGACAGGAGGTACAAATGTAGTGTGGGTGCATTGTAAAACATATCAAAAGTTGATCCCAAAGTTCTTTTACAAAGCATTTCCCCCGAATCCCCCTGGTCTGTGCCCGGGATAATAGAACGTTCCAGAATATACACAATCTGTAGTCCTAAAAAATGATGCGCTGCATAAAACTCAATTAGTGGTCTTACCAGCCAATCTGGTAAGTAGTAGTCATGAACTTGGTTATCCCCATTGTCAGCAGTGCTAGTGTCTGGGGGTGAATCCTGGTCCTCACGCTGCATGTGATAAACCTGTACATGTACCACATGATCCAGTGCTATCTCGGATGTGTTAGTCTGTAATACAAAACAAAACAAAATTGATATGGTCACTTTCACTTTTATATCATTATTTGAAAAAAACAAATTAAGGGACATTAATTTAAATTTTGTTTGTAAAACTGCACTAAATAAAGAACACATAAAGAGGAAATCAGTACACATTGCCTCAAAATACCAGATAAATTGTGATACAAGTTTACTTATTATATGTTGCCCATTCTCGCAATAAGAAAGTAAATTCTTATTCTTTCAAATTAAAACTTGTAATATGCCTGCTAGCCAAGCTGCCCAAGAATGAAATTTGTGATCAAACAAAGCCAAACTTTAAACAGGATCGTAATAATCATACCATGTCATTAGAAAAGTTAGTAATACAGTATATCAAACTTTAATGTACAAACCTTGTAGGACTTAACATCTGGAGGTTGGTCCTTGTGTGACCAAGATGTCAGGAAGTTGTACAAGGCCAGCAGCAAGACAATAAGGAATGATATCTTCCTGTTCATCCAAGTCTTCAAGCTGGCCCCTGGATTTCAGGAAAATGAAAGAATAAGTTTATAGGGTTTTACTTAATATATTATGTGTATCACTTTAAAAATTAATGGCATTTCTAGTAACCGTGGATTTAAAAGACACTTTCATCAGGGCAACTTTTTCA
Organism: Branchiostoma lanceolatum; assembly: GCF_035083965.1. Taxonomy (NCBI): domain Eukaryota; kingdom Metazoa; phylum Chordata; class Leptocardii; order Amphioxiformes; family Branchiostomatidae; genus Branchiostoma; species Branchiostoma lanceolatum. The sequence goes on from NC_089734.1 coordinate 5,521,877, forward strand.
AAAACATCATGCAAAATCATCCTGATGCTTAAACGAAGTATACACTTTGTAACATAACTTTGAAAAGTAAAAAAAAAAGTATCTTTCAAAATGTAATTTTTTAGACTTAGATGCAAAGCACTCACTTTTGGGAATCTCTGTGTCTGATGGAGTTTCTTGGTCTCCATGACATGGAGAGGAGTCACCTCTTATCTGGACAATGCAGCCCTGCTTTCCACTGGTTGGTGCATTTTCAAGCTTCTCATCTCTCTTGTTGCTTGCTCTTTTCAATTCCGGTTTCTTTTGACTCACTTTATGGGTGGTTTCTTGTTCTTTTGCCTTGATGAGAGTCTTTTCTTCAGCTGTAGCATCCTCTTGTCCTTCTGGCAAACTAATCTGCCTCAAAAGCTTCTTGAAGGTGGTGATGTCATCATCTTTGACTTCGACAATAGCCTCGCCTTGTACCAGCGGCTCCCAGGACAAACTGCTCGGCTTCTGTTGTTCAGGAGTGATGTTCTTGCCATGGTCTCTCATGTCACCACTTTTCTTTTTCCTGTCCCTGTCCTGATCTGCATCGTGACAGCGATTTACAGGCTTGCTAGATGATTTCATCTCCAGACTGTCAGATGGTACCCCAGCCTTGTCTTTGTCTTCATGACGGTCCTCTGTCATTCGGTTGTTCAGCAGGACCCCACTCTTGGCTGACTCTTTCTTCTTCGTTTTGGTGTTGGATGGGTTCCCAATCTCATCTCTGTCTTCTGGTGGATCCTTCTTTGGAGACTTCTTAGGCAGGACAGCACACTTTGACTTGCTCGACTCTACCCTCTTCTCTTGCATGTTGGATGGTACTTTTTTGGACTGCCAATTCTTTCCGTTATTATTGGGTGCTACTCCACTCTTGTTTTGGTTCATTTCTTGACCTGTCTTCTCTGGTCTAGACACAGCTGCTCCATTCTTCACTGGTTCTTTAGACTTTTCTTTTTTCTCCAGACTGTTAGTTGCTGCTCCTGGCTCCTTCATTTCCTTCTTTGCCTGACTCTTGTTCAGTGGTTTGTTGAAGAACACTCCATCCTTCTTTTTGTTTCCTGACTTGGTCTCTGCGTTCTTCTCTTTCTTGTGAGACATCCCACCGCCCTTAGGCTTCTGCATCTTGTCTCCTGCTTGTTTTTTTCCGCCCTGATCTTCAATTGTCATGCCTTTCTGTCGTTCACGCCCTGGTTGCTTGTCCTCATTCTTACAACAGGCTGAGTCTCCTAGCTGTTCCGTCAATGGTTCCATGGACCTACGTTCTTTCATCTGCTTCTGAGAGTCAGAGCACAGCTGCCTCTGGGCTTGATGTTTTCCCTCCTTGTTACCATCACTTGGCTCCTCCTGCACTTTGTCTGTGCAATGACATTGAGTGTAATTTGACTCCAGGACCATGCTTTTGGGTACATCATCTTTCAACATCTCTGGTTTCTTATCATCTTTTGGAACACTCTCTGGACAGTCTGCAGTTTCCTCTGTTCGTTCCTCCACAACAGTATTCACATGCTGGTCTTCTGCGGGGCTGGGGATGTCGCTCGAACTTGGAGTTGTGGATACTGACAGGTTTGCCTGCGCTACCTTGGTTTCTTCTTGTTTAGGGGTGGATTCTGAGAAAGTGGGACTTTCTGTCATCTCTGCAGGACTCGGGATGTTGCTCAAACTTGAACTTGGTGACACTGACAGGTTTGTGTCTGCTGCTTTGTGGTCTTTAACGTCCGGGGAATCCGTTCTGATCTTAGGGGCGGATTCTGAGAAAGTGGGACTTTCTGTCATCTCTGCGGGGCTTGAGATGTTGCTCGAGCTTGAACTTGGTGACACTGACAGGTTCGAGTGAGCTGCCTTGGGGTCTTCAAACTCAATGTCCGGGGAACCATTTCTGATCTTCGGGGCAGATTCTGAGAAGGTGGGACTTTCTGTTGTCTCCAAAAAGCTCAGAAGACATTCCCTATCCTCAAATATTTCTTGGCAGGTTTCACAAACTATTTCCTTCAGAGTTGCTTGGTCTACGTCCTGTCCTCTATGAACCAAAATATACCTTTTTTCATGAATCCTTGTCTCGATTGCCTTCAGCTTTTCCTGAATAGCAACTTTCCTACTGTGCAATTTTCCAAGGTTTGGTTCCTTAACAGTTTTGTTCAGTGAAACAGTTTTGTCACTTGAAACCGTAAAGGTTTCACCCGAAGCATTGTGCTGAGTGTCCAGATGAGGGTTTCCTAATTCTGCATTTTCATCTTGGGTACCTTGCAAGGGACTAGCCATCTCCTGAACATTGGTTGTAGTGTCCTATTGAAAAACATCAGGAAAGCATTCTTTTAGAATTCCATGAAACAATCATGAACAAAAATCTCTGTTAAGGTGAAATTTTATGAGCCGAGACATCAAAGGATATGACTATACTACTACTACATCAAAGGCACAATGAACAGCCCATTATATCTTATGTAATCCTTTATTCCTCTAAAGATGCGATGAAGAATGAAGAAAAGTCTTGTGAAGTTTAACACAAGAAGTTTAAGAAAAATACAGCTACTTCAAGTACTGCTTCTCATGACTGGATACTACTACTATTTCATTTTGGTAAACAAATAAGTCTGTCAGTCTGCATGCCAGATACACAACTATGACCAAACTTACCTCATTTTCTGATATTGGTGGCCCACTAACAGGAAATGAGGGGATGTTGTCTTCAACCTGTAGTGAAAAAAGCAACATGTTAGCAGTAATTCTAAGTTTGAGGTGAAGATGTTATCGCAAATCCACAAACATTAAACCACCACAAGTGCCTTTACAGTAATACATTTAGGGACTTTGAGGATTCTCAAGGCAAAATTATACTTTCAAGCTACATTCTGGCCTAAACAATTAAGCATGTTGTGATATACACCAACCTCACATGGTCTCTGAGTCATAGGTGAAGGCTGCTCGAGCTCAGTTACAACAGCTTCACTCTCCTTCACAGCTAAGTTGTCCTGCTGCTCTTCCATTCCAGTACTCGTCTCCACCTCTCCTTTAGACATGGACCCCCCATTCTGTGCTTGATCACTGGTTGACTGATCTATGCTGTAGCACCCAGAGTCTTCATGTGCCTGTGAAGTGCTGGGCTCCTGTTGGTTTTTGTCTGTGGCTACATGTAGATTCAAACCCTGCTGGTTGGCCACAGGTCCAGCAAGGCCTTCCTCAGGATCCATAGTTGGCACCACCACCTAGATGCACACATTTTAAGTAGCATAAGACATCATAAGTTATATAATATATGTGTCACAGTTGAAATTGGAATTCAGGACAATCGCCGGTTGTCCCAGGACAGATTTGAATCAGATTCTCTCCTAGGACAGATTGGAATTGGGATCTATCCTAGGACAACCCACAATTCTACTAAGTACAGATTGGGTTAGGGTTTGTAGAGTTAGGTTAAACCTACTAAACCGAATCTGTAGTCTAGTAGAATCGCGGATTGTCCTAGGAAGGAACCCAATCGCAATCATAACAAAATAGATTCTAGTTTGTCCTAGGACAGTTTGCAATCCCAATCTGTACATCTGGTAATACGTTGTAGTAGAATTGTGAATTGTCTAAGGACAGAGCCCTATTACTATCTGTTGTAGGAGAGACTCTGATTCCAATCTGTCCTAGAGACACGCCAATTTCAAGCTTTCCTGGGACAATCCATGATTGTCTTGAATCACAATCTGTACTACTATGACGTATACACCACTAACTGACAACTTGTTCAAAGACTAAAGGACTTCGTGTACATTCCACAGGTAATGGTTATAAGATTCAAGGATATTTCATACACGTGCACGTTTACTAGTAAGTTTCAGGTGTTCACTGAAATTTTTACTGTCTACACAAATTAGCAACCAGAGTCACTTCTAAAATCTAAATCTCACAGAAGCAACTTGCTTCAAATTTCAGTGTTGTCACACCCCTTTTCTTTGCAAGAATCTTATTATCCGACAGGTCACCTTTTTTTGACAAGAATGAAGCCTGTTAAGTTTCTAAAGACATAGGAAAACCATTCTCGAATAACAATGTTTATCCCACAATTAGCACTAATAACATCCAATATTTACCTGCAAGGCCTATATGATCTACATCTTATCAGATTTTATGGAACATTAGCTTGCCTCAAGCCAGAACCCAAAAATATTTACCTCCTGTCAGTCATGACTCATGGAGAGACATGTGCTGCCGTCTTTAGCTTAACAACAAACATTTTGCTGGTTATAGTGAGTGTTAATAGTTTGACATGTCCTCAATTCCTTCACAAGGTTGTTTAAGACAGTCCCTGCTGCAGTAAGAGTCATCTTCTTACCTGTCAGCCTCACAGTGTCAAGTTTTACAGGGAACACTTGAAGGCTCTCTGCTGCCGGCCGGCATGGATTTTGGGTAAACTGTCCCGATGACGAATGTGTACACTGTCAGAAAAATGAACAAAAATCTAAGTTATTGGACTTGTCATCCATATCTTGAACCACAAGGAAAGTCACCAGAACACCATGTGGCATTATAAACTTTCAGAATGGGGCTAAAATGCCACAGAAGAAGAAAGAAGAAGAATAAAATGTACAAAACAGAGTGGAAAAATACAACACCTACCAGTTCTTTGTGCCTCGAGAAAACGGATACGGAAGTCGAGGTCATGACCCGGACGTAGATGTGACACAGGCGCGGGTTCTTTAAATCACGCTACATGCATGCTGACGGTGTGTTGGACATGTTTCACTCTCCCATTTCATGCTAATACATCACACCATTAGGACATTATATTGAAATATCCTTGACCACAGAAGGAAGGTAAGTAGTGTTGACAAAACAGTTTTGTGCAAATACAATTGTTTAGACCCTTAAAAGCGTAAACAATTGGCTGAGAAGCCAGGTTAAATGCCTTTGTGCAACTAATATGTTTTGATACCTTATCTGTGACCTTTTATGGGCCTAGGGGGAAAGCCTCTGGGAATAATTAACCCAACTGACAGCTCCTACTTTATCACAAGGACTGGAATGCCTTCAGTGTTCTGGCCAGGCCTTTTCAGCATGGGGGCCCCCTATGCTGTGATTTGGACCCCCTATGCGCATGCTGTGATCTCAGGATCCCTATGCTGAGTTTCAACCAGGACAGGGGTGTTTCTTTCTGGGAAGAACCTTGTGACCCTTCATAAATCTTATAAAAAGTTCATATTTGGCTTTTGAATGAGGTTGTGACAGAGGGAAAACTTTACTTCACAAAATGCAAGAAATACATGTAGTATCTGATCGGGTTATGAATCTAAAAATTTCCTGGGGGAACGTCCTACTCCCGGATTCCCTACTCTCAGGTCATGTCTTTGGCATGAGAACACAGTGGCCTTATATGGAATCATTAACCACAGGAACTAAATCTTGACATGTGGGTTGACTATTGAAAGAAAGAGGTCAATGGCCTTGAAGTGGGTCATAGATTTGAACCAATTATCTTTTAAAGACTACTCAAATGTGTATTCAGTTTTACCTACAAACAAACATAGTTTATCTAATATGATCTGTGTATGTATTGCTCAGAGGGTGTATAACTGTCCTTAACTTAAGCATAACTTACATATCAGGCTTGCTGGAACAAGGTCGCAAGATATATCACATATCAAACCACCTGTCACACACCTGTCTTACTCCAGATGTTGTTAAAGCTATCTAGTGTGTATGCCCATACCGTACTTGGCGACAATTATCGAAGAGTTCCAGTCGGAAGACCATGGTTAAGCAACATCATCACCACTTGCTTGGTGTTGGACAGGAGACCTGTCAAGTTGTCCGTGGATCTTGACAAGCATTGCCATTCTGTGTTCTTGAATTTCAAGGCTGGAAATGTTTCTTTTGTGGCTGATAACCTTGTACTTCAGCAGCATGTTAAAAGTTGACATTCCAAGAATTCCTTCATGCACTGTAAAGACAAGGAAGAAGGAATTATAAAAAAAAAATTATTATATGAACAAGGATTTGTTTTGACTTGGCTCTTCTGTATGTGTTTGAGTGATTTTCTGCAATTCCCAATAAATTGATGCAGTGTTACCATTATATTACTATGATTCCATTTTTTCCTGTGGGACTGGAAATCTGTCTGGATACGGGAGTGAAGTCTGCCATCTCTGACTACCTTGATCTTTTCTGATGATTAAGAAAAGTCCTTCCCAACTTCATCTCAACAAATTGTATCATTCTATTCTTTTCTTAGTGTGGTGTAACGTTAATGATACATATTATTTACTGGAGGATACTTAACAATATCTGCTCTTTAACTTTTGTTTTCAGCAGAAATTGGTTAACGTTACCAGTATCCAATCAAAATAATCATTTTCCTTCAAATTGAATTATAGACCGCCATATTTGCTCACAGACTACCCTGCCATATAACTTTCTTAACTTGTTTATGGCACCAGTGCGACCTTCGCTGCAACATAATAACAATACAGATAACGTTATAGTTGCTGTCTAGGATATAACATAAATGTACGGGATATTATCATACTAGTACAGTATCAAAGTTCTAAAAGTTGAGACGCCATGTTTCGGCCTCGTGCAAGTCGCATCAAAGTTTCAAACGAAAGTACAAGTTACAACGAAGAAGCAGGCTTACCGAAGAACTGTGGCCGCTGGGAAGATTACCTGACTCGCAGGAAACGAGTAGAGGTTGAGAGTGAAGACGATCGAAGATAACATCAAACGGCTGGAAGTGGAATTTTTCCAGATGAAGAAGAGATCATCTGGACATCATCTTTTTTTAGCGGGAGACCAGAAAGTGATGGGGTCAAAAGGTCATGGAAAGTCAGTTTTCCTTAGTCCGTATAAGGTCGCTGTATGTCAGCTTGCCGGACAAGGCAGAGCTTTACGTTCTGATATTATCATGGTAACGTTATATCCTATTTGATTCTGCCATCTAACAGCTACTAGCCATTAGTCCACTCTTTCAATGGTTTGTATCTAAACAGAAAAACTGTATCAAAACATTTGGCTTTCATTTTGCTACATGAATGAGCAAATAAATGTCAAAATAGTACGTCTTGCATGTACGTTTTTGTTAAATTGTTTTGTGGTGCTCTATATCGTCGATACATGTATAAAGCTGGCGGCTCAAACACAAGGCTTGATTAATCACAGCGTATTACTAAATTATTCATTGTGCTGACCTCAATATCAATCACTGTCACATAGTTACAAGTGACATGTTGAGATGCACTCTATAGCAATTTACCTATTGTGTAGTCACTTTGTTGAACCAAAGTGCACCGTACATAAGCGCCATCTATCGGAATTCACTCAACACGTACGCATGGCCATTTCTGTATCTGTACAGCCATATAGCATATGTATAATGATTAAACACGTCATATCATTGGCAAAGGCCTGGCTATTCAGCTGTATCATCCTCATCATTATTGGCATTACATATGAACCAGTAGCTGAACTTCTTTTTCATTCAACATCAACGTACAAATGTAGAAATTTCGCCAGGCAGCGTCAACGATATCGCCGCTGGATTTTTGGACCGGAGGAGAACCAACAATATCTGTTCGGATGGTGTTCAGGTGAGAGCAAGTGATTCAGGCAGTATGGGGCTGTCTATCCCGTGGGGGATGCCACATTGTCTGTGAGTTGATTGATGAACGTTATGTGACATGATTAAGCGGTACCGTATGGGCAGCTACATTGAACAAGATTAATTTCTGGATCACAAAAGACGGTGAATTCAAATTCCTGCACATTCAACCTACAATGTGAGATCCTTGGGCAACGCGCCATTGTTTTTTGACGGCACAATCTATACCTTCATCACAACTGTAAATCGTTTTTATTTATGCACACCTATTGTATATAATTCGATTGTGACCAGAGAGAAAATGACGTATGGACGTCTTTGATCAATGATTACAATAGGGCCTGTACCTACGTGTATATTTGGATGTCGTTGGCTGACAGATTATATTCTGTATAACATAAAGCAGCAAAATATCATTTTTGGCTGGTAGATATTTTTCTGCGTACAAAGATACGTTCATTAGGATAAGTGACGATCATTCTACTACCGCCTTTCTGCTGAAGAATGGTGAATTGAGTTGACATGTTTAGGTTAGCTAGGGTCACCTTGGTTGTCCTGGATTGTATTGTTTTGTGTGCCTGAGCCCCTGGGATTATACGGTAATCTTACTGTGGTACAGAGTATAAAGGTGAGCTTAGTTCTTATGATATTTCACGTTGAAATGTTGTAAGTGAGTTGCATGTATAAAAGTCGTTATACCTGCTTGTCTAGAAATATTACATGTGGAAATTGAAGAGGAAATTGGAGGTAAATCGTTGCTTATTTTTTGAGATCTTGTAACGTTACACAGTCAAGCATTTAAACGCCGCTAGACCTTCTTGAATCTTGTCTAGAAATATGAGGTGAGGAAATTGAAGTTGCGATTGGACGTAAATCGATGCTTACTGAGTGTAAGATCCTTATTTGTGACAACCATTCGAATCATTCATCGCTAATCGCGAAGAAGGTACACTGTGGTACATGTCTATTATAAAGATGCAGCGAAGGGGAGGGGAGGTCACTTAAACAAGAGACTTTATGTCTTAGAATGTCGACAAAATAAACATTTCTCGTGATACTTCATACACATAGAGCAGACTTTGTTGTGCGTATTCAAGCGGTCTTTCACAAAAGAGTATTGTTCGTGTTCAATTAAGAACGTACCAATACAGCTGTCAAGATGTGTCCACACGGATATGTTTATGTATAAATCACTTTGAATTATCACTGCCAAATGTCTATTCATCCTTGTATCTATCAATGCAGCACACTATCAACGACCTGCCGGCGTTACAGCGAAGATGCCGTCACCTTGAACTTCCGTTGGCAAATAGGAGGAGAGAATCACAGCTATGGATCTGATGTACAGCTAGAGATAGAAAACCTCAACACTGTCAAGGATACCAAGGTGTACACTTTGAAGAAAGGCGAGGTTGACACTGTACACGGTATTGGTTTCCAATGGTAATGTTGAATGTGTCCTGGCTGTGTGGATCGCGATGCATCGAGGGCTACCAGCGTCAGATACTGCAGGCGCCGTTCTTGGCGTGAACTCAAGTTCTGTGTAAGATATTCTATATATCAATGTCAATTTTCCATTAAGAATGTCGCTGACTCGGTGTTTTTGAAAACGATATCAGCTTCCGTTTTTGCTGCTAAGTTCTTGGCAGCCATGAGGGTTATGATTGGCATGACCATAGGTACTTCTCTCTCTCTCTCTCTCTCTCTCTCTCTCTTTCTCCCTCTCCATCTGTGTGTGTGTGTGTGTGTGTGTGTGTGTGTGTGTGTGTGTGTGTGTGTGTATTTGAGTGTATGTTAGTTTTGTACAAGTGTCCGCACTGTAGTTTCCAAATGTTCTGTCAGAGAAAGTAGTGCAGTTTCTGTATGCTCTGCTAGAGGGGATGAAGTCTGCTATCTCTGATTGCCTTCTTTAAACCACAGCATACCGACAATAGTGTTGAACCTGATCACTTGTGTCGTCATTCCGTGCAGGTGTGGCGATGGCAAACGGAACGGATCTTGTGCAACTACCTCTCCACTCACGTCCAGTAAGTATATCTTAATCATTATGATATAGATTACACAGCAATTTCAACCAGACACAGTCATCACCAAGTAGATAGGTGACCACTATAGACACGATCATTATCAATGCTTCCATCAATAGCAGAATTATTTAAGAGTGTATCCAAAAAGTGACTACGGTGGTTAGGCCCTTATACTAGAGATGACCACTATTTAGTGCATGTTCGACAATGTAAGAACATTGAATGCAATTTATTGAATAAAGACGTGCGTATTTTGTGTCGAATTGTATGACGCCATCTAGATAACGTTAAGCAAATTGAACATAAATATTTTTAGTTTTATACGCTACATCCTTTATAAAGTCAACTACCGTCACAGATGAACTTTCATTCGGACATCTAACCAAGCTATTTTCCCTCTGTGTACCCAGATACGTCGACTCCAGACTCCCCGGGTGCTGACATAAGAGGAATCTTTCTAACCGCCTCCGGTGTTGTCGTGCTGCTAGTCCTACTGGTGGCGGCAAAACACTTCTGTGGGAAGAGGGCCTTGATGGGCCGAACATTCTGGTAGGGAACATGCCATGTCGTTCTCTGTCCGACTGCTGTTTGATGGCGTTTTAGCACCATACTGAGAAATGCTGGCCATGTTAGTACCGTTTACTAGTATTTTGTATCCTGACACAGGTTCTATGGAGTACCGCAGCCAAAGCCAAGTTTGTACGGACCCAGATTTCAACGTCCGCCCCCTCAGATATACCGTCTTCACAAGCTGCCTAAGAGGAAACATCTCAACTCGAAACCGCGGGGACACTCTTCTCTAAGACGTCCACGTCCCTACTGGAAGCCGCAAACTTTACATGTGTCCCACCTACAATCTCTAGACGACCGCTTGAGGGCGCTGTCGAGAGGGTCGAAAAGATCGTTTGCGAGGCCGACTCGTATTGGTTTACAGCGCTATCTACCTGGGATGACTACCCTGAATCAACAAGTGTTTTCTCACAGCTTTCTGGTATGTTGTAGGGTAGAACTGTATGGTGAACAAATATATAGTGGTATAGTATACGAAAACTTCCTAGAAATTCAGTAAATGATAAGAATTGCACAAGACTTGCAAAGAACTAAATGAATAATGATAGCTAGCCTGACTGAATCGCACCCCTAGCAATTCTTTTTACCATTGGAGGGATCCATCGGCCCCCTAACGGCGAGAGATTGTTTACAGAGGCTAAGCTGCAACATGCGTTGACGAATAGGTCCAACTATACATTAACGGTAGCTGATGTGGATTAGGGCCATGTTATATAAATACAATCATGTTTGGGCGTCCGCAATGCCCTTAGCATAGCTTCTAAGGATTTGGTCGCTGTTTGAAGGCATTTCAGCACTAAGGACATCGACACTACCAGTTTTGCAAGTCTGTCAAAATTAAAAACAGCACCTGTGAATATGGGCTAGGTAATTCCAGCATAGATCATTTAGGCAGTTCGTTTCACCATTGCTTCCAATGGACTGGATCGTTGTTTGATGGCATTTCAGCACCAAGGTCATTGGCCCCACTGATCTGTACTTACAAGCCTGGGGGCGCTAACGATAGCTATCAATTGCCGTATTCTCGACTTAAAAGATATTTAAACCCTTCACAAAACCTCTCGGCATGTAATTGTCTTTTTTTACTTATTCTTTATTCGTATGAGTAGTAGAAACTAAGGAAAAAATGCCATGAAATCGCTAGTACAAAGATTGATTCTCAATACATCTAGAGTACGGAAATATAATGTTACAAAGTGACAATGTATGTGGGGTTGTGCCGTCTGTTTCCACTGTATCGTATGCCAACTTGTCTCTGCTTTAATATTTCCGTTTATTGAAAACTATTTGTTCCAGGGTAAGACATCGCATGCGCAGTCGGTCAGCACGATACACCCTCAGGCGCCTGAGTCCATCGAACCGCCCTCTACACTACCCTCCATACACTTCTCAGACTCTGACGACACGGATACGGTATCCGTGGACTTCTGGCCGCCCCCTCCGGACGAAATGGACTGGCCGGAAGATATCGAAGCTTTAGATGACCATAAAGAATCAAACTGGTCACCAAGACGTTATCAGGATTCACACAGCCTGGACTGGAGCGCGATATCTCTGGCAGAATTCTTGAAGACGGGAGAAACCATAGAGACGAGTAGATCGTTCACTACAAGGCTTTGACGAAATCCTGAATTGAAACGGGAGTCAATACTGTTTAACATAAGGTTCATCACCTATTTACTATCACATGGCGGCTATCTGAGACCAGACAGTGTTATGTCGATTTCATAAATTTCTACATGGTTGGTGATTGTCCAAGGACGTTACTTTAATTCAATTTTTTATTTTTATTCAAATATCGACCTTATAGACGCAAAATTTTTAGCCTGAATGGTGTTGATATTTACAATCAAAACGGAGACTAGACACATATTGCTGACATGACAGGTACTCATTATTACATACCGGATTCTACTGTCTAATTGTACAGTCTGACTGACTGGTGAGGAAAATTGTTCTAAAGTCTTTTTATTCTTCCTGGGGATGGAGATGCCAGATGGTGTGTTTGTTTTTGAGTTTACGTCCAGTAGTTGTAGATCTGAGGGGTTCAAGGTCACCTGATAGGCAGTTTGACACAGAAAAGGGCAGCTAGGAAAAAGTCACGATTAAGGCTCTCCAACATCTGCTTGGAGATCGTTAAATGGGTCTGAAATCAACTCCAGTGACGAGATACCGAGGGTACATAGGTTTCAAGATGATTGAAATTGGTGACAGTAGACTGGTGGAATAGACAGTGTGTGGGCGTAACGTACAATGAAGGGTGGAACATCAAGCCTTAACTTCTCTGATCTGTATTTTGAGTCATATATTGATAATGTGTAACTTTGTACGAATATAATCTATAACATTCTCATATTAAGTCGATATAATGTATTTACGTTTTCATACAGGTAGGAAATGAAAATGTTAAACATCAATAAACGTTTTGAATGATTTACTTGATAGGAAGGTGGGTTTATCAGTTCCTTATGACTGGATTTACTATATATTGGGATAAAAAATACCAGACAGAAACAGTAGAATGTACGAATGTAAGATACAAATTTTATTAGGTACATATCAGTGAGGTAAAATGCTTTGCATTTTGCAAAATGAGTTAGAGTATAAATCTGGCTAAGTACATGGCAAACGCTTCAAACTGAGAGACTTCATTACAACAGTAGAAAACCCACTGAAAATCATACTTGCATTATGCAAAATGTCGAAAAAAGGTCAGATTTCCTAATAGTACAAAGGTCTAAGTTCTTACGGAAAATTTTGGATGGTAAAACTGATAATAATGTACAAGATGGATAATTTCAAATTCATGTCTAAAAACTCAATCAAACCCTTCAAAGAAATCTGCCATTTTTCTTATACCAAAATAACTTTTTACAAAGAGTAAGAAACAGTGTAACCCTAGAACAAATACTTAATACTTAACTAATGAGAAGATTCGTTCCAACGTCAGATAAATATCGAAAGTTAGTTTTTTTTATACATAAGTTGTAAAACGTACATTTGCTTCACATTGTCTACAGTACAGTGTAAGATACAAGAAAAAGACTGAGAATTCCTGTCATTGTTAAAATCATTTCTACTGATATGAACTGATAGATATTCTTTTTGGCTTAATCTGCAGAAACCATGGTAAAACCCCAGAATTGACAAATAATGTTCATAAGTTATTAAACAGGTAACTGCTTGGCAATGATGAACACGTTGAAACTTGTACAAGTGACCACCTCTGCATAAGGACTGTTTTGCTATTGTGACCACTTTTTTGTGGTCCCTTACATAATTTTTCCCATTGACACAAGCATTAAGAATCCTGTCAAAAGTGACCACCTGTCTATTGTACATGTAAGCATTTCCTTCTTAAAGTTCCTTGAATGGTCGCTTTAGACAGGTTTGACTGTACCTTGGTATATCGTGTCATGTAAATCACATATTCAAAAGTGAACAGCACTTAGAAAAAGTAACCGTCCACCAAAGATTTCACTTCATTTGTCAACTTTTGTTTAAGATTTGCATACTTGCATCCTGCAGTTTGGGGTCAAACTGCTAGGTGCATGACTGATCTATTTCCCTGTGGCAAAGAATCCATAAGTGCTGGATCAAAGTCCAGATCTTTCCCAAAATTTCACCACTTGGTCCAAAGGCCAAGGAATCTTGCCAACATTCCAGAAAAAATCAGGGTGCAACGGTAAAAGATAAACTCATTGGCGAAGGAGGTATGTTGTCAAATCCAACCCTGAAGTTGGCTTATGACAGTGGCAGTTGTTTCTATACTGCATGTGTAAGGCTGTTACTTTTGATATATGAGAATCAGTTACTCCTATAAACATGACCAAGTATAGTGAAAGGCAATAATGTTGTAGACAAAAGTTATTCTTCGTAGAAGTACAAATGTGAGTATTGCTTATCATCTGCAATATCAAAATATCACTCTTGCCATCATTTCTATACATTCAAAGATTGGTTGAACTATGTTGACAATACAAGAATCATTCTTTCTGTCTTTTGTCCGTCATTGATTGTAAGTCCACACTGACTTTCTGTAAATTCTGCACTTTGGCTATTAAGGAATTTTCAAAATTGGCAAAAGGATGTAACAGAATGTAAAACCACATCCATGAGCTAGACCTGAATCGTTCCAATGACCGCAATGAAACTGTATTACATTCCTTATAACTGGTTGTACTTGTAACAATTATTGCTGTGCTTACTGACTGTTAATCATTAGTCCTACAACATCATAGCCTTATGCCACACTTGGCTACACATATAAGTTGTAAAATACTATGAGGATTTTTGTTACATGGTTTCTGGTTAGGCCTGCAGTTAATATAATCACTGTTTTAATTTGTCGGAGTTAGTTTGGCTACTCTACCTACATGATACACATGATCAAACCAAAGTTAACTAACAATTCCTCTTTCCTGACCAATTCCTGTACAGTGTATATATATCTTACATAGTATTCATTCACAAAATAGACTTGTCTTAGTTAATGCTTGGTCACACATTTGGCGTATCTCACATCTTGTGTTTTAGTAACATTTATTTCTGATGCTCTAGTTAAAAAAGCAACCCTTCTGTTCCAGGCACTGGAGATGTCCTGATTCTCGAAGGGAGCTCTAGAAGCAGCGGCATAAGGCACAGCTAGCTTTATACAACAAGCACCCTTACTGATACAGAGAAGTACTTCCATACAAACAACCCCCCTTGTAGTCTACCAGAATGGTGTGTGCCAGCTTTGTTAAGTCTGTACCAGGCACGAACTATACATGTGTCATAGGGGTGGTCAGGTTCCTACCAATAGATATTCCTGTATGGTACCATAGCATTAGCATAGGCAGTATAGGATAAAAACAAAGTGTGGCATGTCCACATCAGAGTATACCTATCTGATAACTGCCACTCTGGGTACATGTATATACAATGGCTATGTTAGTACATGTATTCTTTTTGCTAAGTACAGGGTATCTAAAACACCACTTTTGGTCCAGACCATATATTGATCCCCATAAGACCAGGCAATTTTTTTCTAAGAGATTCTACAGAAAGTGAAGGATAATTGGTGTCTCGAGGTTCGTTTGTTCAGACCCTTGCAGTGCCTAGTGGCATACAGGGCAGCAAGTTTCCTTGTTGTTTCAGTAGCAGGGTATATTTCTACAGGGAGGTGTTGCAAGCCATTCCCCTTTAACATGCTCGCGGCACCTCCTCAAACATGGGAACCCCATATTACATCCAATACGAAAGACCGGTGCAGCCCCAACCGAGTGATCCTGACCCAGGATTGAACCAGTGTCTCCCAGTTAGCAACTAATTGGAACTCAACTGTTAGACATTTTTTCACCAGACAAATTTCAAATATCTTTCCTGAACTTATCCTTTTTCCACTAAGTTATGCTTTAACCAAAAGACATTTGGGGCCAGCTTATACTTATACCCACAGCAAGGAAGAGGATAATCCAGTTACTACCGATGAAACACCAATGATCGTTCACTTTGGGAGCACCTCTTATCTTATAACATCATCCGACCAAACACAAGTTACACCCCGTTTGGCACATATGTTCAACATTTTGCTGATTGTTCTTCCTCCAGAATTCCATTCTTATCTATACAAGTACAAAAGTAGTTTCGACTCAGACACACGCAGCACGAGAAATGACGACCCCTTCTTCTCGAGGGTCATCCCCTGATCTGTGCGCTCGTCTTGGCAGTGAACGGTATCCCTCGGGATGCTTGTCCTGGTAGCTGATTGGCCGATCGTCGTAGTAGCTATGCCTGTTGTTTTGTTGGCTGGCGTAGTACGCCTGCTGATTCGCTTGCCTCTCTCTCTCCAGGCGTTCGCGCTCCCACTGCGCCGGGCCGGCCGATCGCGGCCGTACTGGGTAGCGTTCTTCTTCTGCGACTCGTGACGCCCCCGCCGATCGCGGTCTGTTCTGGTACCGCCTCTCTTCGGGCGACCTGTTGGCGTATTGTTGGTTTGGCGGTGGCGGCGGTCTGTCGTAATAGTCTCTCTTGCCGCCGTGGTAGGCAGGCTCCTCCCTTATGGCAGGCACTGGACGTAGCCTGCTGTAAGGGTAACCCGCCTCTTGTGGGTGGTAGGGAGGGGGGCCTTCTGCGGGGGGTTCCCGCTGCTGCAGGGGGCGGTAGTAGCTGTGGGGGGCTGTGGGAGGGGGGTGGGCCTGTCTGCGGGGATCGTCAGCTCCGGGGGTGCGCGGTCGGTGAGGCGGATGTCGGGGGTCTGCGGGTTTGGCGTAGTTGTCGTAATTGTTGTGTTGAGGGTTGGCACGCATCTGGTCCGGGTGGGGTGTGCCGGCCTGGCTCCTACTGGGTCTACGGAAATGAAGTTTACAAATGAATAAACAAGTAAACAACAACAACCAGTCCAGCTTTGCTGGCCAGCAGCTAGCACCCACATCGCCATGATTGATAATAATTAAAATTTATGGCAAATGTACACAGAAAGTTATCAATGATGATAATCTCAGCATGAATGATTATGATGCATGTGCATGTATGTTACAATACATGATGATATGGGGAAGTGAATCATCAGAAATTATTCAATAGACAGATGATATAATCATGTGCAGAATGACCTGTGTAAGATTATTGCAAAAGAAAGCATTGATGGGTAGAATAAATACACAAAATGATTTGACAATTGAGAACACTTAAAGCACAATTGTGATCATCAGTGAATGTCCCAAGCCACCTTACATGCTCAAAGTAACACGCACTGTAGGTAGTGTGAAAAGAAATCATTGCACACACAGTTATTGGATGTTTCATGCGGTTGATGATCAAGAATAATTTCCAAGCAGATGCAAGGACCCCGCTAAGGCTCATTTACGCATGTTTTTGCGACAATTAGAGGGAACAAGTGAAGAGTTAAAAAGGTGTACCTATCAAGATGCTCTAAATGTTGCAAAAACATGCAAAACACTGAGACTTAGCAGAACCCTTACATCTGCTTGGAAATTAGATCAGGAAAGGGTAGATTATGCACAGCAAGTAAACTGTACAACATGCGGTAAGTACAGCATGCTAATGATTGTAATAACAACTAGTAGTGAACTAGGAACCTTTATTCACATCATACAGAGACAGTGGACAGATTCTGACTGTCCATTTCGGGATGGATTTCAAATCATTGCCAGCAATTTTCAGGATTGAATACTAAAGTTCTGTCTCTGTATGATGTTAAATAGTTTTCCACAATCCCAAACAAATTGGTAAATTATGAAGCTGCTCTATTGGGTGTAAAAAAAATCAGTCCCAAATCAGACAAGCGAATCACCAAAGCCAGCTGGTGCAAGCTAACAGAACTACTGCAAGTGTGTTCCATTTGTGATGGTGAAGCCAGTTTCTGTAGGTGTGTCGTTACAATTGTGTTTTAAGCAATACAAAATTGGACATGAAATGTTGAAAGTACAGAGAGGAGTCTGTAGCATGGCTCAATCGTATTCATTTTCAGAATCTTTCGCTTTTTGTTTGATACACCAGAATGATATTCAAAAACATAACCAAAAGTCAAAACTTTGTTTAAGACTGAAATAGAACAGCTTTTATTGAAACATTGACTTTTTTCAGCTCAGCACCTTTTCTTCTACTATTTGTGACTAAAAAGTCGACAGTTAAGTCAAATATTGTCATTGTCATCATTGTCAAAGTATGTTCAGGCAGTTTCTTTGAAAAGGATAGTGCCAGGTGTACATGTACTACATGTACAGATCAAGCGAGCAAGGAAAAAAGCAGCAGTGCATTCTAAAAAGAAAAATGAAAATAATGCAGTGTGGGGGTGCGTCAAGTGGGATTCTTTCCAACAGACACTGTATATGTATAGCGTGTATCAATTTTCAACCACTATCGTGTGTACTTCAAAAAGTGATACAGACACAATTGTCATCTGTATGCCCTCCTTCCGAAGGGGCCTCAAACGATAACACCGGTAGTTCTATCAGCTTTCACCATTGGCTGCACCACGACATTAGCAGCACCCACATCCAATCACGGTGAAGTTAACAACCAACCAACCAAACCCATGATTTCTTTGAGGTGTAAGGAAGGCAAGCAATGAAACATGCCAATACCTTAGAAATCTAGTTCGAAATAAGAATATTTTTTTGCAGCGATCGAGTTTCCGGTACCCCTCCTGAAGGGAGACACACAGACACAAGCGTGACCCGTCATATCGTGCTGTACAGTCGGACAAACGGCGTAAAGACACCGCAGGAAACATATATATGTACACTTACAGAGAACACAACATTTAAATCTAGACTACAACAGTTACGAAAACAAGCAAGCATTGAAGAGAGTTAGGTTATGTTTACTAGCTTTACAAAGACAAAACATACAAACATGCTAAAATATCTTTAATAAGTTAATAGTTCTGCGACACACGATGCATTAAGATTAGCTTTAGAAAAGTACAGTAGATTATTACAATAGACTTTATGATTATCATAATATAACATTTATTGCAAGATTAAAGAGAAGCAAAACATGTCAAGCAACATTCAACGATAGCCTTTTAGTTGTTTCTGCTGAAACCAAAGACAGAATAAATGATAACATTGTGAAAAAAGAAAGAAAAGAAATTGTGAAAGCTGTGCAAAAAAAACTTTGTGAAAATTTGTGATCTTTAGTGCACTATCATAGATGCTTATGATGACTGTACAACAAAATATGAAGGGTCACAATTTAATAATGTTAAAATGTGGTTGTGAACTTGGTTTTCCTCCACCCTATGACATCATCATGTCACAGTATGTGAAGCTTGACCACGATTGGTCGATATGTGGTCATGTGACAAACATGAATGACATTGACGTGTAAAATACTAAATGGTACTCTAACTATGATATGAAAAATGGAGATGTGTGGCACCAAATAAGGACAAAAATAACAGCAATATATACAATATCACAACACCACAGAGGAATTTCAGTATACATAATCATAAAAATTGGAGAAACTCTAAGAATATTTCTGAATAATATATCTTAAAAATCATATTTGGTAAAGATTGAAAAGTTCAAACACAAAAAATATACATTTGCATCAATTTGTTTTCAGAACTTTTCAGATTTTTTCAATTTCAGAGAAGAAAGCCAAATATCATGACTTCTTTCTGAAACCTTCTGTGGTATAAATGATATGTACATAATTCTGTTATCACCCAAATCTTTCCAACCCATCTAAACAACCGGTGTCTCAGTCTTTCCCAGAAACAGAAGAGTGCTGTGTGTTTACCTAGTTTGGTACATAGCTGGCCGGCTACAACAGGAGGCAGAACAGGACAGATCAGGTCAGAACCAGATCAAGCCGGATCGATCCGGTAAAGAAAGACATGGTTGACAAGGCAGAAAAAAATCATAGCTGCACTCAGAAAACTTAGCATGCAAACTTAAGACATGCAGTGTATTTTACCATACAAATGCATCTTGTAATACAACTTTGTTTGTATTGAAGAGTACAAGCTGCATATCTGGAAAGATTTATTTGACTTAAACTATTTGATAACAATTATTTTTGGGGGAGGGGGGCATGGAACCCCTTTGAGACTTTGAGTCAAGGTCGTTTTGCCAGAACTTTCCGTTAAAATTTGTCATATCAAAAGATGCATTTGAAAAGTTCTATACAAGCATTGTATTCAAGAAAGGCATGCACACTGTATGGTATGTTTTGTATAGTGTCTCTTCTGCTACCTAAACAGTCCAAATTAAAATGAATCATGAATATCAAATCATAATGCATAAGTCAACGGCATGCACCATGCAGACAGTGTATTCATACATTCAAGAACATTGTATGATGTAGTAGACAGTACAAGGGCATGCTCTATCTATAATCAGGAAGGAAGAAAGAAAGATCTATTATCATATACCATGCTACATTCTATGACAATGTAAGATGTATAATTCTTTGAGGAGTTTGCAAGTTGTTACAAAGTACCTGCATGTTACTTCATGTAAAGACGTTGGCTGGTTTAACTTAGCTAATCTGGTAGAAGGATTTTCAAACGACAACTTTGATTGCAAGTTAACGTTACACATGCAAAGGTGCCTGCAAATCAAAGCGGGCATAAGACAGAAGAAGCATTTTCACTGTGGTTCACTGTGAAGAGTTACCGTGAAAGCAGCGAACATTAAACCGCTGCGAACTTAAATGCATTAAATTTTACAGTATAAGAAGCATGTATGCAAAAACATATCTGAAACCAACCAAAGCCATTCTTGTATATATCAGCCAGTCTAAAACAGTAAGACAAGAGAAGTGACGTACCCATATCCCCGGGGGAGGCTACTGAAGTTCCTGGGGTTGGGTGCGTAGTTGGGGTGCTGTGGGGGAGGGGGGTCCTGTTGTCTCCTGTCTCTAGGCTGGGGGACAGGGGGCTGGTAGTGGGGGTACTTTGCCAGGATGTCTCCTGAATTTCTCCTGTTGGGGTCCTGGCTCAAGGCCTGTATGGTGAGATGTTTTGTGTGATTAGTACTAGGTCAAGAAGAAATCTGAGTACAAACTTATAAAAGGGTATACTATACAGATTGGGGTTTTGCCTGTAATAACAATAGCCAGAGTAATGCTACTAGTACCTTGTGCACAGTTTGCTTGAGAACATATAATCATACACGTACAGCAGCTTCATACAATAAAACTAAGCCTCCTTCACAGCCTTCCAGGAGGCAATGTATTTCAAAAGAAACTTAATATTAGTATATAACATTTAAATGCTTAGATTTATGTGACAGAAAAACAATGATCTTAAGGCTATCAACTCTACAGTTTATAAGGCATAGGCACAATATAAAAGGTAAGATTTCAGTAAAAACTAACCTACATTTAGAACAAAAGAACCAACAACACTAACCTTTCTGACTTCAATACTGCTGTGTCTTCTGTTGTCCTCATATCTGTTCACCTCGGGACTCCGCGGTCTCCGTCGCGCCACCTCCGGCGGGCTCTGCGGCCGTACCCCGGGTCCGCTCTGCGGGCGTACCCCGGGTCCGCTCTGCGGTCGTGACCCGGGTCCGCTCTGCGGGCGTCCCGCGGGTCCCGGCAGCCTGGCGGGGGGACTCTGTGCCCTGCCGGCCGGCCCGTATCGCTGCAGCTCCGGACTTCTCGGTCGGCGCGGCTCAGGGTGAGGATACCGCGAGGCGTCTGGGGTTTTGGGCCTGCCTGGACCTGTCCCTGGGGATGACTCCTCTCCTTTCCTCTTGGCTTGGTATTCCTACAAGGACATTTTGGGTTACAAACATGTCTTTAAGTGTTTCACAGTCATGTTATTCTTGTAGTTTGCTCACAAAATAAACTTTTTGTTTTCCTGACAATTTCTGTAAGGAGATGTGTTACACTGTAGGCATTTCACACACTTGGTAGATATATTAAGCAGAATTACAGATACAGATGGAAGAGATATAGGATCCATACCTGAGGTTTCTGAGCCTGTTCATACATTCCTGCATACAGTCCTGTCTTACCTTATGTGTTCCACTGTAGCTTTGTAATACAGTTAAACTAATACAGATATATGTAGATAGAAGTAATGATCCATACCTGTCTGAGCCTGTTCATGCGTTCCTGCATGCGGTCCTGTCTGATCTGAGACATGGACTGCTGCTCCTGCAGCTGCTTCTGTTGTCTCTCCATCGCCTGTTTCCTCCGCAACTCAGCATGCTTCTGCTGAATCCTACAACAGAACAGAACAGCAGCAGTTCAGCAATGGTCAGGGTAGGATTATAAATATCATTATACAGTCAAACCTGTACTAGTGACCACCTCTAAAGTAAAAAAAGGGGTAAAGCAGGCATCCTCAATTGAGGTGAAACATGATGCTTTTTCAAGTAGCTAGTGGTAGTGCAATGCGGCTTCGCCACGGCTCGCGTTTTTGGCAAGCACACCGGGTCACCCCTACTCTTCTCGATAAGTGTGTTGGGTTCTTTTACGTGCAGAGGTGACACTTGAGGCTTACGCCCAAAGCTCCCTCATACACGAAGCATTAAGCATCCTGTCTATAGTGACTACTTGTCTACAGTGACTATTCTTCTAAATAGTCAGGTTTGACTGTACTGTGCATTTTTAGGATTAAGAAAGCTCTGGCTTTTATAAATTGGAAGCATTGAAAGAGACCATCATTGACAGGAAACAACAGTTGACATACAACTAAGTACAGGGGAGAAGACTGTGAATCTGACCTCTCCTGTTCCTCCTGAGCTGCCCTGTACGCTGCCTCTCTCTCCCTCTCCTGCTTCTCTTGTTCCTTTCTTCTCCTGTCCTCCTCTTCCTTCTGGTTTTCCAGTGCTCTTTCTTCCGCCTTCCTGTGTCTACCAAACCTGGGAATTACACAAAAAGAAAATGAAATTCAAGGTCTTTCGATAAGATCTATAATATTTGTAAATTTCTTAATGCCATAGCCCTAGTCTCATCATGTTCAACAAGTCCCAAGCTACCTGGGGTGTTCCAAATTGAGGTCATTGGCAGACCAGCTGTCTATAACCATACCACACTACTTTCAGGAAGAGAGTACAGTATCTTCCTGAAATGCTGCAGTAACTGAAAATACTTCTTGAGTTATAAGTGCGAACACACAAAAAACAGTACCCCTGTCGGTGGTGAACCTCCTTCCCAGGGGTAACTAGAGAATATCATGCTAAAGATCTTCTCACCTGAACATGGACCCCAGCCCTTTGAACAGCCCTTCTTTCTTCTTCTTCCCACTCTTCCTAAAACTGGTCTCAGCCAGCACGATGTTGTCTCCGACCAGGGAGGAGCGGTTAGACGACCCCTGCTCCTTCCCGCTGTGGCTCTCGCTCTCGCTGGCGCTCTCTTTCACTACGGGGAACAAACCCACAGCGTTCTACATTTTACTGTTCCACAAACACAAGGAAAAGGGTAGTACACAAGGCTGTTCCTAGGGGGCTGCTTGCTTTGTATACAGGTGAATTTAGATAAAAAATTAAGGATGTTTTGGTTTTTCAGGGTAATGAATTTTAGGTTGAAATTTGAAGGGCTTGGTTTCCACAAACATGTGGGACAAAACTAAAAGAAATGGACACTGCCTACAAATAATAGATTTAGGATTTTTTGCTGTGGAAAAAAATGCAATTCAGACACAATAAACAGATTTTCAACATCTTGAAGACTGTAAAAATCCGTTTTATGGGCGAGAAAAAATACATTCTTTTGATGACTTTTGATTTAGCGTATCTGTTTATTATTATTTTCTATTCATCCAATTTACTTTGTTGTGAAATCTCATTTTCCCGAATTGAATCCTCAATATGGAAGAGAAAGACACACAAATCAACGCAGCAACCTAGGAATACAATAACTGTATCATGTTATCAATGTCACCTACTCTACATGCTGTACCATGCATAACAGCAACATTTTGCATGCAGAACTAGAATACCATCAACAGCAAATCTGCAGTCACTGTACAACTCCAACCACTGACTACCAGAGTTAGATGTACTATACCGTTCCCTCCTTAGTACTAACACAAAACAGCACAAGTACATGCACCACCACCAAGCTTGTGAGTTTGATGCAGAAACAATTTGAGGGAGAAAAGGGGCATGTTCAAACTTTATCTGTGGTTTACTGTAAATGCCTTTAAGTCTGCAATTTTGCGGTGGTTTTGAGTTTGCGGTGAAGCGATCACCACGAAAATCACGAACCTAAAACCACCATGAAAAATTCAAGAACAGTGTCAAAAATGAACACATTTGCCCTCCTCTTCCTCAACAATGTTTCTACTGTAAAAACATAATATAAACATTGTAATACACACTGGCAGAAAACACTTTTTCCTTGTATTCTCCTGATCACTCAAGAAGAGGAAAAACATGATTTCGAAAATTGTCTACTGTGATATTGTGTTTGAAGTGCCACAGATCACTACTGTGACAAATTTGAAACATAATTTCCGGAAACTTCTTAAAAAAATAAACTTCATGATTAAATGCTTTGAGACAGCTGAAAGACAAAGAGAATACAAAGGTGTGGAAAACATATTTCACAACAGAGCTAAACTACAAATGTAGTATCTACAGCATGCACTTATTTTGCAAAGAATTTTTGCCACCTTTGACCCCACATAAAGCCACAATAACCATGCTTACTCGAATTGCTTCGTGGCAAGTTTTGATTTGCTGAAAATAACACAAAAGAAGCAGAAAGACGATTTCAGGATGTGCAAAATACGAGAAATGCAGAAAAGGACCGAAACGCAAGCGTCCCTTCCAGCATTTCTCCCATGCAATGACTTCAATATAGAAAGGCAAAACATACTACATGTATGTGAAACAATGCAATAACAATGCAAATAATAAAAAATATGAAATGGCCAGTGATATCAATAAAATTGTGCAAAAAGCAAAAGTTGAATGCATTAAAAACATTATAGTGTATATGAAACTGGATATTACACACATGTGCAAGCAAACCATGCTCAGTTACGTTGGATAATTCAAACAAATGCAATATGGCAACATAAAACAAAGAATGAACATTAGACAAACTAATTATTGAACAAGATGAAGTACAAAGTAAAACAAAAGTAGTCCAACCAAGTATGCATGGAAATGGAGTATTGTGCTTATTTCTCCCTGCATTTTAATAATATAATATTAGGCTAGCCCCTGAGGCATTGCCAAAATCTTGTGTCTAAAGGTTAAGAACTATGGGTAACTTACAAGTTTCCATTCTAGGCCTCGATTTCACGTCTGGCAGCGGCGCTTCGTACGACCTGTCGACGGCAGCACGGAAACTCTCGTTGCAAGCCCGCCCTCTCACTGCCTTCACGCGTGGCCGGGCCATGGCGTCGTGGTCCTCTTCCGACACAAGCTCCTGAATCGCAGTCTGTAAACTTTCCAGCGAACTGGATTTTTTCATGCCCAGACTTGGCCCAATGTCTCGTGTAGGGGAGTCTATGGGAGGGAAGAAAATAGTTAAGAAATGATTCACACTTACATTTGTATGTATGTCCGTAAGTTGTACATGCAGAGCTTTTCATGCAATTGAGAAAAGACAGAAGCCTAATCTCCAAGCAAATGTTATGGTGGCAAAAACCGTATCCAACTGGCAAAAGAAGTTTTCATAGCCACCGGTGGCCAATGATACTCCTTTTGCCGGCTGGTTACTATCTTTGCCGCCAAGAGATCTGCTTGGAGATTAACAGAAGCCCACGCTGACGTGTACCCTACCAGGAAATTGTTTGCTGCCATTGTTCAGAGTGCTTCATTTTTCATACGGGCTGAGATGATAAATATACAAGCTATACACCTTCCTTGCCAAGCCAAGCATTTGTGCGTCTTTTCACATGCATGTATTGAAAGAAAAGCTGTGCAGCCATATAAAGTATAAGCAGGAACAAGGCAAGCTTGCTGGAAAGCAAAATGGGGAAAAAAAGAGCGGGGGTGTTAAAAGCGCAGAACTGCCTTCTGCCAGATCGCTATTAATCTCCAAGCAGATACTTTGGTTGACAAGACAGTGTTCTGGGAACTGTTTCGACCCATGGATACCGTACCGGATACAATCTTGCCAACCAAAAGATCTGCTTGGAGATTAGATCCCGATGCAACCCTGAGATATATATGAGAGTTTACAAGATGCCATCTATGGTTGATGACCTGCAGCACTACAAGTCTAACCTAAGGAGTTGTCCTGAGTATCAGCAAGGCTAGGGTCAGTGTGAGAAGTGGGAAGACCTGTGGGGAGAGTACAGATAGGAGGTGGTCACATCAAAGGCACTCAGCAAAACACAGGACCAGGGCTGTCTCCAGCTTTTTTCTGTCCCACTCATTCTTTGACCCACAAAATGTTGTGGGAAGAACTAAGGTCTAAGGTAAGGCCATTGTTTGGAAGCCCTATGTTGTTGATTTTCGTTCTTAAACTTGTCATTTTAAGGTTACAAAAATACATATTCATTCGTTTCAAGTCAAGAAGTTAAGACAGAGGGACGGGTCCTGGAGACGGCCCTGAACAGGACAGAACTGTCCACGACTTGGCTCTTGTTTCGTTTCAACAGTAAGTGGGTGGGTGTAGAGAAGAAGAAGTTGACTTAGACTTAGTTACAGTCAAAAGTGTATAGGATATATAACAATATAAGAGTTATCTATACTAAAGAGCATTGCATGTCTTGTCTTCTAATGCATGCACTACACAAGAAATCTTTGCAACATTCTTGGACACGTACATGTCCCACACACTTCAAGACTAACTTTTGTTACATTTAGACTGAACGGATATAGTGTCTTACCTAGATTGGACAGGTTGGTTTTGCTCATAATCGAGTCCGCAGAGTTGGTGCGGACCAGCTGGCCTGGACTGTCATCTCCGACTGGACTGGTGAGGGTACCAAAGGCTATGGGGACAAGGGGAGAACATTAGAACATAGTATCATATTTACATAGCCTCAAACATGTCAAAGAACACATCCCACTTATAGATAAGTGTTGTCGTGTGAGTAGATGAAAACACTACTGTCCTATTGTTTTATTTTGAGGCGGGAGGGAAAAGAAGGGTTTTGTGGTGTTTGAAGTTTGCAGTAACTGTAGAAACAATTATTTGTACAGAATAAGAATTACAAAACACGTCTACGGGGTGATATCTGGATTTAGGGTCACAGCAAAAACCACAAAAACAAAACCATGGCGAACATTTCAAAGTTTACAGTGTGGCTGCTACTGTACTGAGTTATCCCCCAACGGTAGATGTTCAATACCCCTGTGCTTCAACTTAAACCATTATCTGTAAGCTCCTTCCAATTCAGCCCTTGGCCACAAAAAGAACAAAAGAGGGTAGTGGCACCACCCAAAATACAAATAAACACAAATGAAAACCTTGTGTTGATCTCCTTGGAAATACATACAACAAACGAATGAATGAATGAATGAAGACCTTTACAATACTACAACAGGGTATGAATCTGGACCTGCATCTAAATCTTAATCTTTCCACATTGCAAACCACTGCCAGATATATTTTGTTGGTGTGTCAGCCCAGATGGATTAGTTTTAAGATTGACAAATGATAAGATTAATTTCTCATGTCAATCAACATCTAACCAAACAGATTCCAGTGTCAATCAATCAATCAATCAATCAAATAAACACATTTTGCGGAGTAAAAAAACTCAGCACTCCTTTGCATACCCAATCAACAATAACAAAGTGATTTCTCAAGCATTTTTTTTCAGCCTGAATAAACTTATAACTGGTTGAAAACACCATATCTGAGAGTAGTTTTCAAATACATAATAAAATATTTCTGGAATTGGAAAGCAATTGAGTAAAACTGAATGACTTTCTACTTAAAAGCATTAGGAAAACAATGCATATTTTGACAGGTACAGCTTTTCCAATGCAGATGTAATCAGCTTAATGTACTTAGCATTAAATAGATTAATCATGTACAGGCTTCATTAAAAACAGCCCCTGGAGATTCATGGGCATCAAAATACTGGTTAGAATTGAAAGCATTCTAAAAGAGTCTTTATATACATGTACTAACTTTGAAGGGCTACAAATGCACAAGCAGAAAGATAACACTATTCTTTAACCCTTTCTTTTACTAGGCAAAAGGAAGCATTCTTGAGAAGATGTTGCCTTTCAAAACAACTTGATTGCAAAAGAGAAAGTCCTCCTCTAGTTCGTCTTAGAAAAACTCTACAACCACAACCAGTATGTTTACATCAAGATGTTTACATCATTTCTGCAATACTACATCCATGCCTCATTTCAGAAAGACTTTCAGGTATTTGTCAGCAATGCCTTTCATGGAAAACTGTTGCTAGTGATCCTACCATCTGTGACCTAAGAGCTTCAGCTCAAAACCTACTTTCAACCATAAAAACCCACCTTACGCACATGAAAAGTACACATGATATCCTACCTCAGTTTTGTCCCTGGTTCCCTTTCCTACAAAACATAAGTCCTTCAGACAATTAACGGTACACTACATAACAATCCGTTTTGGAATGCCTGGCTCTGACTGGATTTTTGATACACCACAAATGAGGACTGAGCATAGCACTAAATTTGGGGGCAACATGCCCGTGGTTTGTGAGACAGCCCCATGTGGATAGCTCCTCCCTCCCAGCATGTCATCCCTCTCACAATCTGTCCTGCACCTGTTCATGTGCTGACAGCTCTGTAACATCCCCATCTTTCACAATGGTTTAGTCTAAAACTAGATCACATTGTGGTCTTTTGGAGATGCTATTTCTAAAACTGGGGTGGCTACTTGAATAAAGTGGTTGAAGGGTAGGAAAGTAGGTTTTGATGGATGATGAAAACATTTGAGAAACTTGAGGCTCTCACAGGGGGGCAGAGTGTCATCCCTGGTATCTTACAATCAGTTCCATCAGTTCAAAGGGTTAAGAAGAGGGCAACCTTCTGGGGGTTTAGGCCATTCTCTTTGGTATCAAAATGTCACTTGACAGTAGTCTGTAACAGACTCCTTAGGTCGCTGTGAAATTGATCAAATACTCCACTCTAGCCAGTGTGCCATCCTAATTTGTTTTCTGCTAGTTGTAGCAGAGATTATGGGAGCCACCGAAAACTAACTGGGATAGCACCCAGGCTAACTCTACTCTAAATAATGTAGGCTACAGATTTTATCAGGGAAGTTAGCCAGCCAAGGAGCAACCGGGCCAGGACCTTGCTTGCAATTGTAAAACTCTTAGCCTGTATCCAAACCTATTATAGCTGCTGAGTCTCTTTCCTCCTCTCCGCAAATTTAACAGCTTTGGATACCAGGCTATCAAACTCTATATTCCTCTAAAGCTGGCAAAGCAATCATTTAGCCCACTTGACCAATTTCTATTCCATATCAAATTTTTTCAGCAAGGAAATGAGTCTGGTAGAGGCTACTTGACACATGGTAAGCATCCGTTTGTTAATTTATTCATTGTTGAAAAATAACTGGGTGGTCCCATCAATTTTGAAAACCTTTTTTTTGATGAATTTTGTTGCTGTTGTTTATCATCGTAGATAAACAAACAGCCCAGGAAGAGTCAACAGCAGATGATGCATGAGAACTATGGGAGAAAAATCTACTGCTACTGCAAAATTGCAAATATATAAGATTCAAAAATTCTCTGGCGTTAATATCTAATACGGTACTGTATCCCTGAACTTAAAACTAATACTAAAATTTCACGTTTTACGGTATCCTCTGCCTTTCGGAGCAAATGTTGCATTAATTCTCCAAAATACAGTATCCCAGTTGCCTATTGTCCTCCTTGCCAAATATCATGAATTATGAATGACTTGAGAGCCAGAAGTTTCACCAAACATGTAATCATAAGCAATACAATATGACAGGTGGCGATTTTTGTATTGTATGATAAGCATAAAGGGAATCTATCACAATTACACATTTCCCATTTCTTTTTTAACTTGCAAGGTGTGTTGTAGTATGAAAACTAAATTGCATTGTAAAGCTACAATTCCAATTGACCTAAAAAGCTCACTTCGAAGAGGGTCAAAGGTTACATTAGGACCCACTCACACTGTGTACAGAGGACAGGTGCACTGGCTGTTAATCATATCAGCAATACGATTTGTTAACTCCATGAAGGAGGTTCACCTCAGATGGGGGTACTGTTTTTGGTTGTGCATGTGCGCTTCAAGCTATAACTCAAGATCCTTTTGATGGATTTGAATGAATTTTGGTATGTGGA
This sequence comes from Branchiostoma lanceolatum, assembly GCF_035083965.1. NCBI lineage: Eukaryota > Metazoa > Chordata > Leptocardii > Amphioxiformes > Branchiostomatidae > Branchiostoma > Branchiostoma lanceolatum. The sequence continues at coordinate 5,551,743 of NC_089734.1, forward strand.
TAGTCATTGATGTCATGAAGAAGCATGATGATTATTGGCTCCCTAGCCGTATTTTTAGGTACTGTGACATTACAGGCCGACACTCCCTTCCTGAAAGTAATGTGGTATAGTCCATAGATAGCTGATTCTGCCCGGCGAGGTCAATGACCTTAGTTTGCGACACCTGGGTGACTTGGGATCTGGACTTGTTGAGGTTATAGCATTGACAAATACACAAAAAATTCAGTGGTATGAGAACCTTGATTTCATTTCTACTGTACAACAAGACTAAGAGCCAAATTAATGCATAGAGCCTACCTTTTAAGGCACCTATTTCACCTATGTTCCTATTTACTGAAAAACTAATGTTTTCTTCTCTAAACTAGTGGTGGATCATGATATATTGATAGAGACAAAAGCAACTTCCCACCTTCTGTATCCAGTGTGCAAGGAGGCCTGGGTCACTTACAATCAGCTCTTTACACTGACAATGTCATCCCAATCTAACAATGGTTACAGATGTCGACTTTGAAACTACTGTATACACTTTATACTCCAGCATAGACGAGACTTGCTCAATGCATTACAACGCTTGTTATGCATTGACGAACATGGCAGACAATTCAAAAACTAAACCAGCATTGGGATTCCAATAGCCCTAAAAACCAATAGCACGGGAATGACAAGAGCCCAATCATACTGTTTACATATGGCAGGTGTGACACTTGATCAACATGCCTAAATGATTTTCCAAGGTTTGAAATATTACAAAAAACCCTTCTGGTAACAGACTTCAGTCAAATCTTGCAAAAAAATACCAAAAGTTAACCTAAAATTAGTTAAAAAACATGTTATCTCTTATATATCATATATATGCATGTGTGTACCTAGTGCAGACACAAGTGACTTCCAACTATTGAGAATCATTTGCATTTGAAGTGCATTCCTGACTTGGAGGTTGTTTGTAGAAGAGCCCACAGAAACAAACAGTGCCGCTCATAATATCGTAGACACGAGAAAAAACTTGAATAGCTACCACAAGGAGGTTAACAAACAAGCTGCTAGGGGGCCCAAAATATAATCATTTTGAGGTCTACCTGTAATCAAGACCTAAAACATACTAACTACTAAGACTTTCTATCTACATTGTAGGCATGCTCGAGTTGTTATCACGCTAACAAATAGACACACACACAGACGAATGCTACCGTTACACACGACACAAATGTGAGCATGTGCCATATTGAAATTATAGTCAAAGCTCATTACTAAAATGTTTCATTTTAGTTTTCATGTCCTAGATAAGACATATTCTGCCAAACTACAAGAAAGAAATAATGTAAGTCCTCACCTTTCTGCTGCTGTGCTAGGTTGGAGGGCAGATCTGTGTCATCTGTTGTAATAAAACGGTGCACTTCGGTTAAGCGTACAGCATAAAATTTACGCATCCTTTTGTTGGTACACGTACACCATGACTGGCTCACAAAGAGAAGAATACATCTGATGTGCATTATCAATGATGGCTCGAGTACAATGGGAATAATAACATTGTACACTGAGCAAATATTCATTACATAAATGGAATTGGTATTTAATTTTCATGTCCCAAAGGAACAATATCTTTCCAAAGAAAAAAATACCAGAGATTCAAATGTTTGCCCATCTATCTTGATCGATTTGATGTCATAAACTTGTACATTGATAAAACTGTAGTAAGGCATTCCCATTTTGTTATATATGTAAGAATTTAGAATTTCTCTTTGTTATGTAGATGTATTCTATTCCAAAATTCCAGACAGGTCAACAAAAAGATGAAAACAAAATAAATGGGACTTTTTCTTTTTGGATATTAAAATGATAACACACCAGCTTTGCAGGCACGCAGCGCGATAGCAGCTGGTTGTATCACACTGAACGACCTGTCACACCTAACCTTTGCACATCTACCTGGATGCTTCTACAGTACTTGGTGGCAACGAGTTCTAGGAAATAACAAAATTTTGAACACCTCAATTATGGGTTGATAACTCTGGTACTTGAAGGTATGACTATTTCCTATTTTTTTCTGAGCTAGTACTTCGAATTCTGAGCGTAGAAAACTCACCCAGATCCATGCTCTTGGTCTTGTGTTGTCTCTTCTGGTAGATGTCCGTCTGTTTGGCGTCCTTCACTCCGCGGTGCCTCTCGGACATGCTCTGTCGGCCGAAGCCGTCCCTGGCGAAGGGAATACCCATATCGTCAGGCCCCGGGCTTCTGAAACATCAGAAGATGTTGCCCCATTATCTTTCTTTTTTTTCCCAAAAATTGTGCTTAATTTTGTTAAAGTATGTTCAAAAATAAATTACTGAATGATTTTTTTGCTTGTTTCTAAGGCTCATTTAACAGCAGAAGATATTGCAGCATTAATATTTTGTTTATTTTTAAAAAAAAAATTGCTCAGTTTTTGTAAGAGTCTGTATCTTTTCTGCTTAAGAGAATTGCTGAAAGTTGCTGGTTTGAAAATGTTTTGGCAATAAGGTAAAGCAGTCAATTCAGGTCAAGCTTTTGTAATAGCTAGTAGTAGTGCAATACAGCTTTGCTATAGATTGCATTTTCAACCAAGCATGCTAGGTATTTAGAATTCAAGACAAATTTACAGATATCATGTTTGCCAACATCAACAGAATCTACTGGGACAATTTTACAACTGTACCTTACTCTATAGAATATCATTAAGAAATAACTTTTGGATATTATGTATCATAAATGACTTTGAGTCCATGAACATTATACTCACATAAAAACATACAATAATGCAGTTAGAATTAAGAGTACCCTGGGTGACCAAACCCCCTTTTGGGCGCGATGTGCCCAAACTTTCCCGGCCCCACTATCCTGCTGAACCCCACGATCCAGCACGCTCTACTAGCCAAACACAGAGTTCGCACATGTAGTGGGTCGCGCCAAATACGGGGTCTGGTCTCCCAGGGTAAATTGAGGGAGGTTCTCCTACTTTTCGTCCTGGTTCTTGTCCCACTCCACCAGCCACTCGGGAGGCTCGGGCGCCCCGCCGTCCTCCTCGTTGCTACGGGAGCTAGACGACAGCGTCGGAGTGTTCTTCCCGCTGTGCTGACTGCTCGCTTTTCTCGTTCTCTGTGGAAAGCAAAAGAATACTTGTTACTCAAAGGTTTCTTCAATGAAACAGTTTATTCTAAGTCATTGAAAGCTTGAGGGTTTCTTATTTCTGCTATCAATACCTTAACATTTTTTTTCTTTTCCTCATTCTTGACATAACAGAATAATCTAAAAACTATACATCTACATTTGTACTCCAGTACAATACAGGCTTCAGGTAACTATTGAACTCACATAAAAAATGGATACTCAGGGAAAAAAAGAACTCAAGCACAGGGAACTGAAAAACAAGGTTGGCTACAGTAATTCAATTTGTACATTTTTAAAACCCTGTACAATCAATCTTTCCAATTTGGTGACCACTAATTGTACTACTAACAGAACAGTTGTGTACTGAGGCTGCTACCAGAGAAAGGAGGTGAAAGATGGAATGACATGTGAAGATGAAGACTGACCCAAACCTGTAAGTAGCAATAGAACAGGGTGGTATAGTATCTCCTCTGGGAGCATGTGCAGAACAGGAGAGAAGGAGTGAGGCAGAGAGGACCAGACAGTCCAAAAGTTCAGAAAGTTTCTTTAGATTTTTGAGTTCAAGATAGCAATGAGGAGTATCATAGATGAGACTTATGTAGAAAGAAGAAACCTCAGTCAGTTCTCTGACAACTAAACATAAGGGAGTCTCATGCAAAAAGAAGAAATCCCATTTCAGTTCTTCTACAATGAAACATAAGTGAGACTTGAGTAAAACGAAATCCCAGTGCAGTTCTCCAAAGTTGATTATACTGAAGTACGATTCTTAACTGCTAGGTGGTGCTTCTGCACAGCTGCAGTTTTTCAGTAGTGACTGAAGTTGGCAACTAGACTGAAGTTGGCAACAACTTCGAATTCTTCTCCTTTATCAGAATATTTGCCAAGACTAAAACTAGTAATATTTAGGCAAGGGACAAACATCCTTCTGACAGGCTACAAAATCTTCTGCTTGAATTTTGATTTAAGCCTTCCCAATCTAGCACAATGATGATCTGAATGCTATTAAGAGATGTCCAATTAAATTTCATGCAGTTTATACGTATCATGCCAAACCAGTTTCGGTGAAAATGAATCAGAACAACTCACCTCCTGTGCACCTTCATTCTCTATTAACATGGTCTCTCCAGTCATGTTCGTTGTGGGTGAAACTTTGGTATTTGACGCAATCGGACTTGGCATTGGAAGCTCATTTGAATGCGACGATGCGCTATGCTCGCGGGAATGTCTCGGCGTGACCCGACCCCCAATAGAGTCCCTGCCCAGTGCGCTCTGGTACGATTCGTTCCGTACGCCGTACGCTTGTCCCTTTAATCTGTCCAACACGGGGTGCGCTGTGTGAAATTCTAGGTCGTCTTCTTCCATCTCGTCACTGCTGTCCTGTATATCCCGATGCACGACGGTGATATCGGAATTCTCACTTGTTTCTGACGTTGATACGCCGTTACCGATCTCTTCTCCGCTACGACTCGACCCCGGCGTACTACTCCTGTTGGTGTGGTTGGCACCTATGTCGATCGGCTGATCCCACTCGTTTAGGGGCTCTTCGACAGTCTGCGGTAAGGTGTTGTTCTGTTTGATTTTTCGCGCCACCACGAGTTGGATCGAGCCGCGCATGTTTCCGTCCGTGGACATGGATTTCCGCAGCTTCTCCATGGCAACGTTGTTCGGGAGAGCGACCAGGGATTCGCCGTTAACGTACAGGAGCTGATCGTTGACGTGAAGTTGACCATCCTATCATAAAAAAGGGACAAAACCATGAAATTTGACGCGTTGAATATAACATTGTATACGAATGGTCTATAGACTATATTGTAAACCTGTACAAACTACCACCTCTGTACAAGCCATTGTGGCCACTTTATGGTAGTCTTCTAGATCAATGTCCCATTGACACAAGCATTAAGAAATCTGCTCATAGTGGCCACTTGTCTAATGTGTCCTTTGAATGGTGACTACAAACATGTTTGACTGTATTGAAATTAAATGACAGGCTCATTGAACATATATAAACACGTTTATGACCAAATTTTAGGGCAATATTAGCTGACACTGGTTTTTCGATCTATAAGCTCATTCACACTATATATACATCATGCCTCAAACATGTTAACTCCCTGTAAAAATATACCCTTCTCCTGAAACTACATGCTACCCCATGTTCCACTAGGCACTACAAGGGCCTGAACCAACAAACAAGCAATCATACAATTATTCAAGTCATCTAAATCTCACCTTGGACGCTGCACCTCCGTTTATAATAGACTTGATGAAGATTCCCAGGTCAGCGCCGTCAACCTTTGACTTGTTACCTTTGACACTGACCCCTAACCCTGCTGACCCTGTGTCGTTGAGTGGGATCTCCAACGTTACGTACTCCCGTGTCTTCCGTGGGGTCAGACCGTGGCGTGGGTCTTCCGCGTCGCTTACAGCGTAATCTTCAGGCTTTGGGTAGGAAAGGAATTCAAAAGTTCTTTACATTAACATGAAAGTTCATCTGAGTTGGTTGTTCAGTTAATACTAAGCTAAAACTTTGGAAGCTCCATCAAGGGCTATAACCTCCTTGCTAATCTACACAATAAGCAATGAGTGCATCAAATTTTTGACCACCACCATACTGTAGTCTTCTTCAGAATTTAAGGAAGCTACCTACTCTACATCTGGGCACACTGGCCATCACTCAATAGTGACGGCAGGTGGTACAAAATGTATTAACTTCCTGGCACTTCACTCCATTTCATATATGAAAAAAATTAACATAGTATAAAATAAAATGTTTGATGCTACGCTACTACATCAAAAGAGCATGCCTTAAACAATTATGTCAAATACCTAGCACTACAGTTTTTTCGAAAACCACAGCATACCACCTTAAATCTCAATACAGACACTCTATTCCTACGAGCTTCATCAGCAAAACTTTAACATCTACCACTATTGTTGCTAACATATTGGCACCACCCCAGTAAAGCCCCTGTCACACATAGCCAACCATAGCCTCCCAACCTTCTCCAGACCATGGTTGGGTAATGGTCGGGAACAAAGTCGTGAGTCCTGAATGTGTGACAGGGGCGTAAACTATAATCTCCAAGCAGAGATTTGGTCCTGACTTGTTTTGGTAGGCTGACAGAAGGAAAACCAGCAAAATTGAAAGCCTGAAAAAGAAGTCGAGAACAAGCCAGACTCTAACCTCTGCTTGAAGAGTACTTAGACTACATCTTACGGCCTTAGGCCACGTAGTTAGAGGTTAGCCTCCGGCTTGTTTTGGCTGGTGGACAAAAAGAAAACCTGATAAAAAGACGTTGAAAACAAGCCGGACCCTAACCTCTGCCTGGAGAGTACTTTCAATTGACTACATTCTAGGCCATGTCGTTAGTGGCATGTTGGTTGAATGCGTTACTTGCTGAAATGGAGGACGAGTAACTAACCTTGTCTTCATGCAGGTACACGTAGGAGGGGAGTGGTGGGTACGAGATCTAGAAATGACAGGCACACGTCACACACGGTACTACGTCCTACGAGAAACATGCGCTACGTCTACTGTGCAAGTGTCGGGGGGAGGGTAAGAAGGGGGGGTTATTGGGTTACTACAGAAAAAAATTCCGTCATCATTTTTCTTGTGGGAGAAGCGGGTTATTCTTAAAAGCAGGAGAGCCAGAGACCGAAAAACTGAAATTGGATTCAAGGGAAGGGAGAGGGGGGCCGACCATTACCAGTTACTCAAAAAGAAGACATTCTATTATGATATTATTTTGGGGGGAGGAAGCAAAGCCAAAGGTTATCGAAAAAGCGAAAAAGCAAAGAATGAATATGAAACAGAAATTGCATTAATGGAAATTACTGACTCAGAGATATTTTTGTAAAAGGGTGAGGAGTGCACAGTAGAGTTGGCATTGGAAAAAAAACAGCAGTGAAGCTAAAGCTTTTGGAAAGAGAGATTAGAGAAATGCAGAAAAAAATTAGAGAAATGTAGAAAAGACAACAGAGTTGAGAAGCAACATGTGGATGGCAAAATTGATAAGTAATCATGAAAAAAAAATTAAAAAATGAGCAAGACTTAGTCATGGTCAACTCAATACAAAGCATGAAGATAAATTAAGCAATCAAATTTTTAGCATGGATAAAAATCATGGCAGTCAGTCAGTAACAGAGTGTTTCAAATGAGGACGTCATTAAACAATGATTTCTCTGTCAAAATGTGAGAAGCATAAATCATAAAAAAGGCAATGTCAAGAACAAGCAAGAATGAACAAGGCATGATGAGCATGAAATTGCAGAAGGGCTCCGCTTTTGAGGCATCGCCAAAATGATGTAATGATTCATTATTAAGCTGGTGATATGAAAATCAAGCATGATGAAGAACTTGAGGGGGGAGGGGGGCACGTGTTTCCTACAGCTGGGTGGTGAGAGGTCCTGCAAGTAACCACTGTAGCTAGAGTGTTGCTATAGGGCTGGACAGGGAACAAACAAGAGTGGGGAGGGGGGCACGAGAGCGCGGTGCAGCACACTACGGCAACAACAATCAGAGAATTTGATTTCAAATCACTACTTTTCAAATATATTGATTGATCTTTTGCTATGAAATTTTGATTAGTTTGATACTAAGATCATTTCACTACAAAAATTTTGCACTTTTAAATCACTACAGTCTCATATTGAAAGTTTACAAACTGGAACGACTTTCAAAGCTGAACACACAACAAAAAAAGCAAACATCTATATCTACAAAAGAATCAATAAAAAATATTCCGACGCAATTCACAAAGAAGTGAAATCATGGATTGAATAGTACAAACAGGGACAGATTTGTGTTCAATCCAGACACTCATAATCGGATAACAACACATAATTTCAAAACTCAAATCATATTCACATGCTTCATTATGAAACCCCAAATCAGGGTACCTTGATTTCGACATGAAATCATGTTTGTGATCAAAATGACACCCTCAGAATATGCAAAGATCAGCTCAAATCTTATATCAAATAATTACAGAAATCAGATCTGTAGAGCTATTTGTTTGTTCAAAATCAGATCTGTTTTGTGATTGGTTTGCTCATAATCAGATCTGTTTGGTGATTGGTAAGTTTGAAATCAGATCTGCTTTGTGATTGGTTTGTTCTGATTGGTTTGTTCAAAATCAGATCTGTTTCGTGATTGGTTAGTTCGGCCATTGCTCCCGTGCCCCCATTGGCTATCGCTCCACGCTATTTTGTGCCCGTTCCACGGCGCTCCCAGTCCAGTCCTTACCAGCTCCCTAGGTAACACCGGTTCGTCCTGCCGAGACACGACCAGGTTCACCGTGCCGCCGATCGGGATGCTCCGCAGCATGTTCACCGCTTCCTGCTGCGTCTTTCCAGTCAGCTCGATACCGTTCACCTAGATGTGCCAAAAGAAAAACAGTTAAAACCAGGGATAATTGCACAGTGTATACCATATTCACAGCATATGTGCATGTGCCTGCAATGACGTGGTATGTAAGAAGAGGTAAAGGTAGTCCCAAAGACTTTCTGGGGCAGCAGGTAATCCACGATACCATTCACCTAGATGGTGTCAAAAGAAAAACAGTCAAGACAGGACCATGTCCAGGACAAAAACACAGGTTCCTGCAACGTCATTCCTGTTAGTTTGATACCGTTCACCTAGAGGGTGCCAAAAGAAAAACAGTCAAAACAAGACCATGTACATGCATGTTGAGTAATGTTTCTCTTTTACCATTATCAAGATATGGGCCATTAGTGCCTGCAATGAAGAGATAAGGTAAGTCAAAGCCAAAGCATTGCGATGTTCTGAAAACCCTCTCTGTGAGCAGAATGAAACAATTTCGTACAAAACAAGGGAAAAACTGACATGTGCTGGCAACCTTTCCTTCTAGGACCTGTGTCTACTCAAATTGTCCATGTTGGCTGTAGCAAAGCAATTGCAGAGAAATCTTCATTTCAATATTGTCACACCCTTTTGACTCACCCCCACCTCTTGCACCGCTGCAACTGCATCTTCGTCGTCCCACCAGGTTACGGAACGTGGGCGCGAACGCCGCTTCACGGAATCACTGCTGTTTTTCATTTTCCCTCTACCAACACAGTCCCTAGACTTGTTACATTACTACAGCCAGTATAGTACAACTATAATAGCTTTACCACCTGTTCTGGGATCTCAAAGGGACTGACTCATTCCAAATCCAGATGGAATTATTCACAAACTCAGCCTTACAAGATTCTTACGAAATTACGGAATTTAGATTTCCTCACGTTGTAACATTCCCAATGCCAAACTATAAGACGAAGCCAACGAGGAAAAAAAACATCCCAACATAATTTGGAACGACAATTCCAGACATATGTGCTGGGACACAAATGCTGCACATGAGAATTGGCACAGGATACATTCCAGTAGAATTGGTGGGGTACATTCCTGTACAGTTGCCTCATTCTGGCAGATATAAAAGGATATAACAGGAGCTCCCTTCCCACTCAGTAGGGTCTTTCATTGCTGGTGCATTGGGAATATCAGTTGTCACTACTTATATAGTATGGGTTGGAATACAACCATTTATATGGCTTATATCATCATGTATAGCTGGTATGAAATTACAACCCGGAAATTAAGGATATATTTCATATGCCAGATAGGCTATCTATATGAGTATGACAAATAAGTATGTCATTTGGGCCATTTATTTCAAATCTTGTTTAACTTGTTTTGTTATTCTTTATCAATTTTTGTTTTGGGACTACGAAATTATCACTAGTGGGCCTCCAAATCCCACATCAATTTCAAAGCCTTTTAGCTTCCAAATAAACATGGTAGAGGCCTCAGAACAGCTGTATAAAATAACTCAATGTTACACTATACATTCCCACCAACTTCTAAGTTATTACAGGTTTGACGTATGTCAAAGCCTGTATTGCTTTAGTACGATTGTGATCACGTGGTCTATGGGCGCCGCCATGTTGTTACGTAGCAGTGCATCAGCCAATGATATCTAATTTTGTCACTGTGACGCAAGTCATTCCTCTTACTTATTCATCGCCTTTTTACTTATTCATGACATCTGTAGCTCAGATACATCTTCTACTGAATATATAATAGTCATATCAATATTAATTAGGGTCGTCACTATAGCTTATTCATTACATCATCTGCTGAATATTTAACATTATCAATCATTGCCATCATTCATTTGCAGTTCAAGCTTTTTGTACTGTCTAGTCCAGCCAGTCTTCCCACTAGAAATACCACCGACTAAGCTGGTAACTTTTGTTTGTGGGTTAACACTACATGAAAATGTAGTTGAATTGATGCTGAATAGAGATTAACCAATACTAAACTGGTATCAATTAATAGGCAAGAAGATAAGTTTTTTTACTATCTTGACACAATCCACGTTGTTAGATAATTAACATAGATAATTGATATATTCATGTGTAGTTCTGTCTCTGATCGAAGGTAATTAACATATTAATAGAAACTGCTATAACACCTCACTGGTAAAGGAAAGGTGTTTCATCTTTAAGTCATATGTACTTATCATTATCATCTTTATGTGTATTATGTTAATATGGACCTCATTTGCATAATTTATGCAGAAACTTCATATTTCCCTTATGCTAAATGCTACACATGTCATATAAGAGGTGAATGTCGTTGTAGGACAGGCGAATACAATTGAATGTTCAGTATGCTAATTATGGCCTCATTTGCATTATTAATGATTTATGGAAAATCTATGTTTTCCTTACAATAAACGTTACAGATGTCATATTGGAGGTGTAGGCAGCTTTAGGATAGTCGAAAATAATGGAGGAGCATTATGCTAATGAGGGCTTCATTTGCATAATTTATGCAGAAAAGTTATACTTCCTTTAGGGTAAATGCTAGGGATGTGATATTATATTAGTGATGTGGGTAGCTTTAGTAAAGGTGAATACAATGGAATGTATGTTATGCTAATGAGGACCTCATTTGCATTATTATTGAAGAAACTTCATATTTCCTGTACGATGAATACTACGGATGCCACATTGGATGTGTAGGTAGCTTTACTAAAACCATTATCTTTAGGTGTGTTATGCTGATGATGACTATATTTGCAAAATCAAATGCAAAAATGGTAGGGGCTTCATATTCGACATATATGTAGCTTGAATAAACAAGGATGCTGTTTCATACCTCTTTTATGAATGGAGATAAATATTCTTTATTTAGGGTGGCAGAAGTTAGGGTGGCAGAAGATGATTACCGAGTAGTTTTGCGGCTTCCGGGAGTCAGATGTGACGTCATAATATTATACCAGTGCAAAGGTGTAAATGGTAGGGTAGGGTGGCAGCCGCAGACAAAACAGACGAACAGTGATGCACACATGGTATATGCGATGTCGTTCTTATAATCAAATTAACATGGCATTACTAATTAGTAAATTATTGTGAATAAAAAATACTTTTAATCTCCGTGGAGGAGGGTACTCGCGACAGTTATGAAAATCGGCAGTATGTGTGCCTCTGACCATGGATACGCTGGTGCAATGGCATTATTATCCCTATATAATGTTCTTGGTTGGTATTGATTAGGCTAGTAATGTCTTCTCCATAGGCAAACCTGTCTGTATTTGCCGCTAGCGCAAATATTTACTCTAGTTCCACCTGTTCTCTTCAGTCTAACCTACAGTGACATGACATCAATAATCAGGTCACCAACATCTGTCAGGTCACTGGGGTCACCACAAGATGGCCGCCAAGGTTTTTCCAAGTGGTGGGAACATGAATATGATACATGGTTTTCCCACATCTGACACATGATTAGGGGTGATATACAGCTTCCCAAGAATGCATGGTAACAAGTTTTAACATGCCAGAGTTGCTGCCATAAAGAGCAAGCATTTCTCCTTGTATTTATCAACATTGCAGGATATCAAGTTATGGGTATGGGATTCTGGTTACATGTACTACAATATGTGAGTTGATACCTCCATGGATCCAGGAAGGGGGTTCAATTCTGACGGGGGTACTGTTTTTGTGTTTGTGTGTTCGCACCTATAACTCAAGATGCCTTTGTTGGATTTATATGAATTTTGGTATATATGTGGATATATCTCTAACCTTCACCTTGCTATGGTAAGCTTTCAACATCAATTCTATACACAAGTCTGGTTATCTACTTAGGCAGCAGAAAAAAGGTTAATTGTGTCATTGTTAAGGACTAGTCTATAAGCATTTGGTTGGAATGACTTTAAAAAAATACTGATCAAGAATTTCTTACCTCCATTATTCTGTCCCCCGCTTTCAGTCGTCCATCCTCGACCGCGGCGCCCTTGTTCATCACGTTCTTCACGTAGATGGGGTTCCGTCCTGTTGGGTTATCCCGCGTGGTCACGCTGAACCCCAGGCCGTCCATACCTATGGACGGGGACGAAAACCACTTCTTCATATTGCACAATTCTTTTTTAAAATCCTTTTTTGAAACAGTGTATTAAATAACAACCAAAGTCAGGGCTCTCCCTAAAGCAATGGAATATTGGTATTGCACCACCTTGTTACAATCTCAGTGTAACCATGTTAATTTTGAAATTCAGGAAATTTGGCAGAATTTGCTTGAATTTCCTGAGTTTCAACCTCTGCAGACCGATAGAACCAACTTGCTCTAAAGGTTCTGGGGAGAGCCCTGCAGGTGTACTGGTATTCAGTATGCAAAAAGTGCTCAACCGCGGAATTTCCCTATATGGATCAGGTAACAGTATATTAAATAAAATGGCTTAGAAAATCATGTAGTATTCATGGAGTATCATGGAATGTGTTGAAAACCTTTGTATCAATACCGGTAAAACAACTTACTTCAAAGGAGACCAATACGATCTTTACATACATTCCTTTGCTGTTGACAAAAACTGCACTATACACAGTCTCTTACATAGGATTTAGATCAGATGCAAAATAAACATTTTCATACAAAATCTACACAATGCATGAAGCACATTTTACATTACATGAGGAAGCCATCTACATACCAAAAGCAGGGGGAAGTCTATTACACAGACCACAAGAAAGAAACACAGACTTACATTCTAATTTGAAGCCAGTGAGCGAGTGAGGAAAAGGAATGGGCAGTGTTGTTGTGAAAACAAGGAGACTTAGACAAGCAGCTAAACAGTGGTATGGTCTAGGAAAAAAATGTTGTGTTTCCGACTACCCCAGTGAAAACCTAGCCTGGGTGCCATCCTATTTCTACCGGGGCTCCTACACTCGCTTCCCTCAAAAAATAGAGGGAAGCGAGTGTAGGAGCCCCGGTAGAAATAGGATGGCACCCAGGCTAGTGAAAACCTACCAACCCTAGCATTTTTGGGAGGTCAAAATGGGAAGGGACATGAGTGATGACAACATTGTAGAATTGTTTTCCAACAAGTTCTTCTTCATTTCTGTTACTATAGAAAAAAGACCCACCAAACCTAGATTCCATTTATGTTGACAACCTGCATAATTCTAATAGTACCCACACTTTTGGATCACTTTGAGTTTGACCGAAATCTATAAGAAGAAGAAAAAGAGAGAATCCCTACCTATTCTAATTTTTTTCAGGACTGTAACCGGAAACACAACATTAATTTTCCAAGGCCCATATTTGGTAGAAAAATACTCATATTATGATGTGTCACTCTGTGATGGACATTTTACATACATGTTCTGACATATACAGTCATAAAAATCTCTCATTTAAAGCTTCTCTGGAAAAAAAGAAAAACTGATTTGGCTACAAAATTGTTTTCTATACACCTGTTTTGTTATTTTTTTTCATAATTTAGAAACACAGAGTGACATTTCAATCAAGTTACTATGAAGCCTGTGAAAAAAGCAAGTGCCAAACTCGGGAATGGCGAATGAGTGACTGCTAAGCCATGGGAAAGCAATCAACAACCAAATGACTTTTCCAATGTCTTCTTCTAATACCACACACGTGCATGGAACTTAAAAAAGCATTACAGTCTGTGAAGTTATTTTTGCTTGTAGAGACAATATTTGCTTAAATATTAGCATGCAAGCTACGTATATGGTAGCCTTTGTAAAGGGACTTACCCTCTGCAAAAAGGAGTGCAAGTAGGAACATGTAAGAAGAGAAAGGGAGAAAATCTAGGCAGTCAAGACATAGCAAAAGTTGTTGTACATGCTTACATTACAACAACTTTCAAGAAATATGCATAGAAAATGTACAGAACTAGAAAGGCAACATTTTCGAGAAAATGCAGGATATTTCCCTACCATTATTGATAAAGGAAGTAGGAGTACATACATGTATGTATGAGTGACATTCCTACCATTTACCAGATCATTTTCAAAACTGTCACTATCAAGAAATACATGTTAGAGCACGTCAATTTTACAAAGGGAAGGGGAAAGAAGTATACAATTTGTATACTTCTTTCCCCTTCCCTTTGTAAAATTGACGTGCTCTAACATGTATTTCTTGATAGTGACAGTTTTGAAAATGATCTGGTAAATGGTAGGAATGTCACTCATACATACATGTATGTACTCCTACTTCCTTTATCAATAATGGTAGGGAAATATCCTGCATTTTCTCGAAAATGTTGCCTTTCTAGTTCTGTACATTTTCTATGCATATATTACAATGTTATGGACATGCTAAACGTTCCTATTGATAATATTTGGGTTAGAAAGGCATATCAAGCAAAAAGCAATTGAACAAAGACTGGAACAGAATTAACGACCAGTTGACGCATTCTTCGGACCAACCTTTGGTTAACTGTGTTATGGATATATTAAATTTTTCTGTTGATAATGTTCCGAGAACATGATTTTGACCAATTTTTTACAATAATGAATACTAGATTATCAAGCAAAAAGCAACTGGACAAAGATTGAAACAGAATTAAAGACCGGTTGACGAACTCCTCAGACCAACCTTTGGTTAACTGTATGTGGATTTTCTTCCCAACTCTTCTCGTGTTCGTAGGCGACGTCAGCAGGGGTTTCGTTTTGGACAACGTCGTAGTCGGCGACCGCGGCGGCACCGAAGGCGGGACTTTCTTGGTCGGAGTCATCGGTTCGTCCGGCGATCTCTCGCCAGTGTCGTGCAGTGATAGGTCCGGTTTTCTCGGGATTGGCGGTTTCGCGGGTTTGCCGTCCACCACCGGTTGGTCGGGGAAGAACTTGGATGACTCCGGTTTCTCCGAGCATACGCGGAGACTTACCACCGAAGTGCTCATGGCCCCCTTGAAAATTTGCTGCGCTCTGAAGCAGAAACATTGTCACACAAATAAGTGAGAAGATTTCCACACAAACAATGGACAAAATCAGCACTCATCTAAATCTTTCTCGAGGGAATCTTGTGCCTTTGACAACCAAACACGCTTTTTTTTCTCTACGAACAATCCTGTTTATTCTTTCCACACACTAAAAAGAGAATGATTTTACATTCTAAAGCTGCTTTTCTTTCTGCATTTGCCCTACATATATTTCTTTTTCCAATTCAAAGGGAACTCGGCAAACAATGTGTTTAAAGCACATATAGAAAATACACTTCCTATGCCAACAATGCCGGGACAATAGAGTCACAAGATTTTTCGAGTGTGCTTTCAAGGTTGTCATCAAAGCAGTTTTCATGGGTCTTCTTTTGTGTGAAAGCTTTTCTAATTCAGATGATGACTTAGCATTTGACTGACCTGCTTTTCAGTCCCTTTATTCTACATTGAAAAGGCTAACTAACAAGTATATTCATGGGTCTATGAACTTTAACTTGACTTGAAACTATCGCTGGGTGGTTTCAGATACACACCTGTCAAAGGTGGCGTCTAGCAGAGAAGTTCCGTTAATCTCGATTATGACATCAAAGTTGTTCAACTGTGCCTCTCGAGCGGCCTTGCTGCCATCTTCCACATTCTTGATAGATAGACCGAAGTTTCTGCAATCGGCAACAACAGTTTAGAGAAATTTTAGACGCTAAACTAAAGCTATAACAACGAATAAAATTTTGAAAGTCACTCCAAGAAAATGCAAACCGACTATTCTAATACTGTAAATCCGAGAAATTTCAATCATTTTGTAAAGAGGTCAAAGTATGCACAAGGACAGTGAAAGGTGAATGCACACAATGCGTCTTGCATGTCGTAGAGACAACTTCTAAACATCCGACAGAAAAGTATGCTAGGAACTTCATTGGAGTGAATACAGCTGTTGAAAGCTGTTGTTTATCCCAAGCGAGTGGAAGTATTGTAACGCTTTTTTTTGCTTGTCTGCCAGTGTATCAGTCTGTCTGTGTGTGTGTCTGCAGTGTATTTTCTGTAGGTTCTGCCAGAGGGTGCTCATAACCTTAGGGGGGGGAAGTCTGCCATCTCTGATTGCCACGTTGTTAAATGTTTATCACAAGCGAGTGGAAGTATTGTTATGCTTTTATTTGCTTGCCTGTCAGTGTATCAGTCTGTCTGTGCATGTGTCTGCAGCATATTTTCTGTAGGTTCTACCAGAGGGTACTCAGAGCCTGAGGGGGTCGTTGTTATGTATTTTGTCTGATTGCCTCGTTGTTATGTATTTTGTTAAGAAATTAAAATATAGGCCTCACCTTCCGCTACTGTCGATATAAGGTACCACATGGATCCCAAGGGGGCCGCCGTCGTTGTCAATGTCTACAATCTTGGACCCGTCACTGTGGGGAAAGCACAGAATATATGATTCAATTACAGTAAAAAGGGAACTATTTGCAGGAATTTACATTGTAGAGGTAAAAGTGTGGTAGAGGTAAAAAGGAGTGTTTGCAGTGGTTTTGAGTTAGCTGTTGAAGCAAAACTGTTTGTACGAAACTAATAACTCAAAGTCAAACTGAGGAGGAAGTTCTTTGAAGAAATTATAAAGGGCACATATGTGACAGTTATGGGATACAATTTTTCATTGACATTTAGTCTATCACACCTGGTTTTCAATACTGTTATTATATATAATCTCTCCAATAATCTTATAAATTACATACATTTTACTTGGCTAATATTCAGTTCAAAAACACTAAAAGGTTTTGAAATGAATGGTCTAATGTTCGTTATGATGAAGAAGGCACCCTATGGACATAGAACATAAGATAATTTTCAATCTTTTGTTGATGCATCAAACTGCTCTACAGTAACAAGAAAGATATGTCAATCATCTTGTAGTTGCTATGGTTACCCCAGCAATGTAAACAATCTACCCCCTAGTACGGACCCTTATGTAGAATTATCAGAATATTTTCAAAATCTCCTTGCATACCACATATCTTTCCTGCCTTCATCTCAACACTTCTCATGAGAAAAACAAGACTAGTGCCATGCATAACAAAACCGCCTCTGGCAGGAAATGTTGGAAATGGCACGTGAGCTAAAACGGGGGCACTAGTCCTGATAAAATAACACATTCCAGTCTTGGAATATATCACAAGGAACGCCTGGCACTGTTTATTATTACATGAACATTTAGCAGTGTGCTAAAAATGACAAGATACTTCAAAGGGATATTACAGGGTTTATGAATAGATCAACCTGTTGGTGTTGGCGAAGTATTGCCATTGGAAAAACTGGATCAATGATTTCAAATTTACAGTTATTGTAATGAAATTGCAGGATCTAAAGGCTTTTATGGGAGAAACCTTTGAAACACCAAATCTACATTATATCATAACATTTTTGGTAAATGTTTCCTGAGCTCACAAATGTCAACCCACAACATGTAAATGTCCTACAAATTTGTGATCAGGTTTGAAGGAATTAATATTTTTCATTCAACATATCATAATGCAGTACATTATGCATATGACATCAAAATAATCAAAGGATAATAGGAGTCACTTTCTTCAAAGCATTTGTAGAAAGTATGAGTTAACCCTTGTTCTGCTGAGCCTGACAATTGTTGGTCTGCACAATCATGCTTGTTCTGTATGCTAGCCCTGAGAATTGTCGGGCAGATGGTATTTCTAGAAAGCATATGTTGCACCCCCACAGTTGTTGTAACTAGTACACTTTGTTTCAAAGGTGTCTAGGCACTTCAGCAGTGGGGATTTTTTTGATCTGGAAATCCAGCATGACTAGGGTTAAGACTACTTATAATCGAAAGTGATTCTAGAACACTTTACCTGCTTTCCTGAGAGTCATCACTGGACAGACCGAGTGGTTCTTTCCTTGTCTCCGCCTGATGACAAAACAAATAAACAAACGTCTTTACATTTCAATCTCCATATCCATCGCCATGGTAACACAAAATGCAGTAAACCAGGTCTACAGTCCGTTCCACAGTAGATAGTCACCCGTGTCGTACCCTTGACTGGTAGGTTAGATACAGAAGAGGACTTTTTGTGATTGGATTAGTAGTATTAGCCAATGACAGCAAAGTTCTTCCACACACACGGCACAGACGAGCCAATCACAGACAAGCTACCACTTCAAAAAGAAAGCGTTAATCACAGATTTGGAATGTTTTTATAGAACGCCAGCGAGGCGACTTTTGCACATTTATAGATTTACCTAGACTGCTGAGTAAATTTACTCCTTCCAAAGTCAGCATTTTTACTAAGGGTAAATCAACTTATGAAGTCTAAAGGGGAACAGGCTCCACTAAGATGTTGTTTTCCATTCAGAAATTCAATTTGTCCAATTGGAACACTTTATTCTTTTCCACAGTTAGTACTGTTGTCTGTTTGAAATAGTCCATGGTTGATATAAATAAATGTTGTCTCTGATTTCAAAAAGGTGAAGAAAAGTTGAAGGTCAACATTTTCTCTTTAACAAATTTGTACTAGTTACATCAGAAGGTACCAAGCAGAGGAGGTTTATAATTCCAGGTTAACGGGTAGCTGATTGCATATGAACACACACACACAGAACACACAACTTAGGTCACACCAATTCATTTCTTTGGTTCTCGGACAGCAGCAAGAAGTAAATATGAAAATTGAAGGCTGGGACGAAAACTTGCATATGAATACTGTATATTATCTACATCATGAAACTGACTGAGTGTACATTAAAGGAAAGCTACACAAAAAATTGAAAATCCTTCTATGCTGTGCTTAATATATTCTAAAGTCAAATTCTTACTTAAAGTTGTTTCACATAAGTCCGTCATAGTTCTGGGATTTTCCACAGTTTGCAACTTATGCCGTGCTGACGCCTTCTCACCTGATACTTGAATTATATGACGTCAGTGTTTCAAATTTTTCACCTGATGATTGTATTATATGACGTCAGTGTTCTAAAATTCAATCATCAGGTGAAAAATTTGAAACACTGACGTCATATAATTCAATTATCAGGCGAGAAGGCGTCAGCACGGCATAAGTTGCAAACTGTGGAAAATCCCAGAATTATGACGGACTTATGTGAAACAACTTGAAGTAAGAATTTGACTTTGGAATATATTAAGCACAGCATAGAAGGATTTTCATTTTTTTTGTGTAGCTTTCCTTTAAGGTACATTAACACAGTCAGCTTGATGTAAATCTATTCCAAGGTACAAACTTTCCAGGGTGTTGGTAAATGGTGTAATAGGATACTTGGAATTGGAAGTCAGCTCTGGTCTAAGGTTGTAGACAGACAGGACGGCTCATGGCTTCATCCACATGTATCAGTTTGGAGTTGTTGCTTTTTTGTTAAACCGAGAACCAATGAATGAAATAAGTGCAGACTTACCTTCATGTTGGCCTGGTCGGCCGCCTCCGCCCACCGGTCCATGGACGGGTGGTTCCCGAGGATGGACTGTCTTGCAGAGTCCCGCCCGAATCTGGAGAATGCACTCAGTGTCTCCCCACCGTTCCCACCCGGCCTATCGTTTTCTTTGATTTCCTGTAGCCTTTTGGGCTCCTGAGCGAAAGAAGGGCAGAGAAACGGGAAGGACCTTTGATTGCATGCACGGCTTTTGGTGCTTTAGAAGAGAAAGATCATGTAATCTGCAAAATCAGCTGTATTGTGATAAACGAGTGGCCATTCTTTGGATATCACAGGAGAAAAAGATCCAGGAAATGTTTCGTCAGTTTGGTAACTCATAGGGTGTCCAAATTCTTTGACAAGACCAAGTTTTTTCGCCGGCTTTTGGTACTTTTGGCATCATCTTAGAGAAAGACATGTAATCTTTGTTATCAAGTATATTGTGATGAACTGTGGTCATGCTTTCAGCATCACAGAAGAGAAAGATCAGGGAATTATTTTGTGAGTTTGGTAAATCATGGGACCATACAATATCAAGATTCTTTCACCTGATTCACCACAATGTTTTTTTCTCTCAAATGCCAATGTTTCAGTAGTGACCAAAATGTTGGCAATTGAGAAAAACGTGGTTGTTATAGAAGAATTTTGATATCCAACAGAGAGAGATTCTTCTTGATCAGGAAAGGTCCGACCAAAAGTGTACTTTTAGAGATCCTAAGTCAAAAACTACACCATCACTCCATTGAATACTCGCTGTCCCTTTGTAAAACCACCAAGTGTTTAGTACTATTACATTCTTCCAGAAATTGAAAGAAATGTTCCTTTTTGGCAACACCACGGGAGCTAGCCTAATAGTACATTACTTTTTCTTTTCTGTAAGTTGAAGTTGACTGACACTGTGAGTGATTTTCCACATTCCAGCAAGTCAAACCTTAGATCCCAGTCTGGCTCCCTCGGTACTGTGTTAGTTTGTTAGGACAGTGTGTTCTTTTGTGCAATGTAAGTTTAACAATGGGGCTGAGAATGCGGGAACCTCTAGGAAACAGTTATTACATATTTAAATGACACAAACGGGAACAAAAGCAGGTGTTAAGGATGCTCGTTATAAAGATACTGTTGCAAATGGATGAAATGAAGTTACAGACAACAAAATGACATACAGTACTGATTGCGTTACAATTAACGGATAACGATAACGGTGTCGCAAGGATAACGTATGGATAACGGTAACGTAACGCAACAATAACGTAACGCAAACGCGGTAACGCAACTTGAATAGCAGGCCTAAGGTCGGAAAATGCGTTATCGCGTTATTCTGACCTGCTACTGAATGCGTTATTTTGCGACATACGCTGCTATAATGAGGTGGGTTCAGGTTTCATGTTTGTTCTGCTACATTGTCATGAAAATGTATCGTAACAATACTTGTTGTTACGGCCGCATGTGGTCGTCAGAAATATACATTAACGATGTTATGGTGAGATAAGAATTACAATTAAATTCCAAGCATTTCCAAGCACGAGACCTCAACAAAATAAAGGAGGTAAAGCGGCAAGACCGCGACGCAATTTTCACCCATCCATACTTCAACCCCAACGTGTTCATACAAGGCGCTGCACGCCGCGTTAGAAATATATCGGCATCGTAAAGTTCATTGTTTACTTTACCCACTCGTACTACATGTACATGAATACGGTATGTCCCAACAGAATTAGTCCTGTACAGAAGATTTCTTGTTTACAATCGGCAATCCTTGTGTATTTTGTTGGGATCCTTTCGTGAAACAGCCGGGAGACTTGTGAAATCGGCTTTCCTCGTTTCACGTTCGCTTATTCTCGTTGTCCGTCGTCAGCAAATGAGAGTGTTCTGTGTGCTCACGAGACATCACGATCTACGTCGGTAAAGTCCGGTGACAAGCTGAAATTTGCTTGCGAGGAGGAAAGACGACAGAAACATATATCGTGAAAAGTAACATGATTGTTGGGGAAACATCACGTAATTTGCTATATGCCACTGATCAAGTGTTGTTTAGAAAATTTGATTCCAGAAATAAAGTCAAATTAATGCTTTTGTAAATGTTCATATCAGCATTAGTTTATCCAGATAGTTTAAAACTCCAAACTCTTATACACAACACGGGAGACCATTTCTCCCCAGACTCTCGGCGCGCCGCTCCTGTCAAAATTGATTGATGATCTCTCTTTGTCGCCGGCCTGACATATGAGATCAAAGGCAGGCGGTGGACGGTGCGCTTGTGTAGCGAACTTCTTCCACAAGAATTCTAACGCTGAAGACGCCCGGTCTACAATTAATTCTAACTGGCGATTGAAATGTGCTACCTAGGAGGGTTTTTTTTCTGAACTTGCTTGGTGCTACGAAGTTTGGTCAAAAGGCTAGGAAAAGACATGTTATGTACATAAATATATATCGTGGGGAAATGTGCTCGGTCGGCTGAATTCTACCACTTCTATACAATGACGTCCTTGATTCTACTCGCTAAATTTCGCCGCCAGATTATTCCCTTTTGGCCAGGAGTCTGTTGGTGACTGGCAAACTCTCATTTGGGAAAATTAATAATTTTGTTTGTTTGTCCTCTTTTCCATACACAGGTAGAGCATGCTTCAGTGGCTACTAAAAGTGTCCAAGGACGAATGCTACCAGCCGTTTTGTTCTATTATAAAAGCGCGCGCAAGCATGCGTGTGTTTTAAGTTTCGTCCTGTTGACGATATGTTGTTTACCCTAACACCACGTTCGAATCTTTCGGTTTCTACTAACATGCGTTTTATGTATAAAACAAGGGATTAAGTATGAACTATCATTATTATGTGACATAGTTCTCGCACTGCTCATAAAATGGCATTTCGCTCCACCCAAGGACATTATATCCTATATAATGTCCTTGCTCCACCTAAGTTAAATCAAGGATTATTTAACCTCCTTGAGTACATATTCCGTGTTCGTTTCATTCTTTTTTATCGGCGCAATTGCGCAAGAAAACCAATGCGTGAGGGGTGTGTCAAAGTAATTTTTCTCACATCTATTACTGACCGTTCGAAATTTTACACGACCAAGTTGATCATCAGCCCTACATCAGCCCGGACTTGTTCTGGAAAAGCTTTTCCCAAACATTACGATCGACGCTCTTCTCTACTTGCTATGTCGTGACTTCTGAACTTGAAATACTAGTAAATTGTATTTGAGATAACTTTCTGTTCTGGAAATCTCAGCGCTACTATCCCCGTCAATCTGCACTGTTTCAAATCAGTTTGGATTGGCAAATTAATGTACATATCTAGAATTACTATTGCAAAGCAGATTTGGATGGTGTGGTTTGTTTTGTTTTAGCCAAACTGGCGGGGAAATTTTGGGTTTCTTCTTTTCCTCACGAAGCAAAAAAGCGATTGGAATACACATCTCAAAGTCTGTTCTTTTGCAATGTCACGTCGCAGAGTAAACAAAAGCATTGTCTAGACTGGAGTACAGGCGTCACTGGTGTGTTCTATTGTTTCACACTTTTTGTGGCGCGGCAGGACAGTATCATTTACGTTTGAAATTTGTAACAACCAAAAGTTCATTCCTTATCACTAGTCGACACCCTAACTCGTGTTGACTGTTGTATTTCAATCTTTGTTGCATGCTATTAGCCACAGACTATTAGCAATGTATACGTGGGAGCGGTCTTCCTTTATTCATTATTATCACCTTGTAACTTACCTTTTGTTACGTGTATGCATGCCGATATTGACTGTCGGAGAGAGCTTCCCACGGGGTTTTTCTTGCGAGACCTCTTCCCAAGGCTCTTCCCTATAAATTCCTTGTTCTGACGACGTTTTGTTCTGGTTTGCGTTGCGTTTTAAACTTACCTTCTACTAACTCAAGCTGTGTTCTGTTCGACTTACACATGTTGCGTCAGGACTTACCTTTCAATAAACGTTTGACATTTGAGGAACTATATGATATGTATTTAATGTTGGAAGAAATGTATATAACGACTCTAATAAGTTTACAAAGAGGAAACGTCTTTGCAACAACGACGTCTGCTAAGGCATGGATCAGACAGAAACAGTCGATTTTTAAACTCCTTTCTTTGACATCATTACGTCTTTCTCTTTCAATTATGCGATACGAACTTTCTTATCATTCCAAAGTGCATTGTTTCTCTTCCAAGCGATTCCCTCGGATCCATGCCTAAGCATACGAATGAACGGTTCAACAACTGTTGAACATAGGGTAAACGCAACGTTAACTCAATGAGGTTTTGGTTAACGTAAACCAGAGCGGGTTAAGTTGCATCCGACGTCGAATATGGTACTATTTACAATATTGGAAACCGAAAAGCAATTGGATCTCTTGTTAGTTGGCGCTGGCACGTTGCATAACTAACATTAATTCTACTACGTATCATTTCTAACATGTTTTCACGTTACTACAACTGTTATGCGCTGTTGTTTATGAACAACACATTCATATTCTACGTCACACGACTCACACAAAAGGTAAGTAAGTTATCGATCATCTTTCGGCAGCCACTACATCTTGCCTGAGCCGCCATCGTCTAAAATTACAAATCTTGGAATTACGGTAGGTACTGCGTCAGATATGAAAAAAAAATCGCTATATGATTTTTGAGACACGTCTGAAAACATTTCTGTATTCTCCGATCGTGCAAAATGTAGGCTACAGACATGTACAAGTAGGAAAGTGGGAAATAAAACACATCGTACGGGGTTCATGCAATTCAGTCATTGGTCAGATCGGCATGACTTTCATTCTCATTTATCAACTGTATTCAGTTTATTCATTACTAAAGAAACACATTTTTTACGGAATTCTAATTTCACGAAATTCTACACACGAGTAAGCTTTACGGAATACATACGGTACTTACGTAAAATTCGTATGTTATGAATTCCGTAAAATTTATGTATTCCGTAAAAGTCTTACGAACACATTATAGCGACATTGTCATTGTCGTCAAACACGAAGATGCTGACACATATATGGACAATCACTCCTAGAACTGTTTATAACACAAACGATATTATACCAACAATATATCATCACATGTCAAACATAAAGTGGTGGACAAAAATCCGTGCAGAATGTTGCAACAACAATCAACGCGGTCCTTCTTTGAGACCATACCATCAAAGAAGCCGAGCGTCGCTTTGCACGTGTCTATGAAATTGAAACATGCGGCTCGACCGTCGAAACTGCAAATTCATAGGGTTCCATTTTTGCTTCAATAAATTAAAGGTTGATAAATGTGCTTGGCTTCACCAAGGAGGTTTCAATCTTGACGAAACCACCATGGTTTCCACTTCAAGGAGCGCGCTCAGATTTCATTTTTCACCAGGCGTGTTTTTTTGACCAGCGATTGGATAAATCTAGGTCAAAATTTGCATACGCAGGTTACGCGGGTTTGTTTTCCTATCCCGGAAGTGCGCTGCGATACAGCGCGGCACTCACAAAAATCGTTCACAGAACATGCAGAAAGGAATACACTATGACTTATGTAAGTTTTTTTGAGGCCATATGCTTTCAAAACAGACACAGGACTAGTATTTCTCGCCCTGCCGCCTGGTGGTGTAACAATGAACGTAAATAAAGACAATTCAAACTCTACAACAATGAACGTAATTTTTCGGCCGCGTGACTTCATACCACGTCTTGTGAAGAAACTCTAGTCTATTCTAGTGGATGCGTACCGCGTTATGTCAGTATATTACTAGCATACGATTATAATCACAACATGTCTTCTAAAAACAAAAGCAAGACAATCAAGCAAGCGTCTATCGCCATGGGATTCCAGAAACTGCCACCGGTGAAGCGGAAACCTTTGGCCGGGCGGACTAGCAAGCGCGCCTTG
Organism: Branchiostoma lanceolatum; assembly: GCF_035083965.1. NCBI lineage: Eukaryota > Metazoa > Chordata > Leptocardii > Amphioxiformes > Branchiostomatidae > Branchiostoma > Branchiostoma lanceolatum. The sequence goes on from NC_089734.1 coordinate 5,577,406, forward strand.
CGCGGTAGCAGCCCAGAAATCGCATGTCGCGGTGGTCGGAGGCACACGCCGTTGTATGAAAACTTGCGCTACCAGATTTTCTGATCTGGTCTTATCCTTGATCTGATACATGAAAAACATTTTATTACCACAGTGTTTCTATTTTATCAACATCATAGACGGTCAGCCGCCCATGTTCCAAGCGCCAAACATCCACTTGACCTGGCTAGAACGCCGCTTTCACTGCGATCGACTGATTTTGTCAACGTTCAGGAGAACCTGCTCGGAACTTAAAAACTAGAAATAGGATTATTTAAAAACCGAAATTACGAGCATCTGCTGAAAATACTTGACAAAGGCTCCTTGGCTACACCGCCGACAGAGGCCCGCTGGGTAGGCGGGGCACTGTTTAAGTGATGTCGCCGCCGGCGCATATGAATGGGTAACGACCCCGATAACTTGCGTTATCGCGCATAGCTAATCAAGAGGCTCGGACAAAACTCACCCGCCCCAAATGCGTTAATAACGCGTTGCCGTAACGCGATACTATCGCGACGATATCGCGACGGTAACACGACGATAACGCGACGCTATCGCGATATCCGTTAATTGTAACGCAATCAGTACTGTACATTTGTACATGTATCAGATTTAGAAAACTACATTAACAATGACAAGGCTTTACGTAATGAAATACTTTACAAAAGTGCTATCAATATCATGCCAAATGTTTTTGCGTGTGCAGCAGACTTCTAGAAGGAGTCCTGGTCAGTACACTGAACTGTTGAACATTATGACACATGCAAAGCAAAGACAAGAACAAGGACATACAATCAGAGTGCTTTGTCTTCTTCCAGTCAGAAAAATTGTGAAGCTGCTCAAACTCAGATGATTTTTGGAAGACGACTATCAAAATAATCTTCTAAATTGAACTGTCAATGAAAAAATAATGACACGAGCAAAGCACAGACAAAAACAGAGCTGTACAATCAATTCGAAAAACAAAAAGAACGCAGATGTACAATCAGTGTTCAATTCTACCTTCAGTCAGATTAATTGTGAAGCCACTCAAACTCAGATTGGAACTTTTGAAAGAAAACTGGTATGACATAACACTAGCAAAGCACGGACAAGAACACCAACGTACGATCAGAGTGCTGTTGGCCACAGGGTCTCCACCGCTCTGGTTGCCGACGTCGTCCATGATGGCGGCAGTGGACCAGCGCTTGTTGCTCTGCAGGTTGTGCTCCTGCAGGATGCTGTCCTCCGACTTACTCCCGTCGGAGTTCGTGATCGGGGAGATGATGGTGGGGAGGGAGGGCTCGCTTCCTCGTCGCACGATGAGCGGGGTATCTGAGCAAGAGACAGAATCATTGTAAGTTTTGTCAACTATTGGAGAATTTAATACATTCTTTTTCTCATATTGTTGGAATCATTGAGAATGGCATGGTAAGAGTTTGCCACTTTTTCTTTCTGTGTACTGTAAAAGAAGGCCCCAAACCTGAGGTGTTGCCAAAAAATATTGAAGAGTACTTCATTCTTTTCTTGATAGCTGATATCATTAACGTTTTGTCAACTTTTCTTTCTGTGTGTCTGAATACAGATGGACCCACCTTTGTGGTGTTGCCAAAAATATAGACTGAAGGCTTCACAGTCAAATAGCAGGTGTAAGTATACGGTCATGATTTCAAACAGTCATGATGAAAAAAACCTTAGACTTTTACTTCCAACACAATGGAATCTGAACATCCTAGACTGGAGTTTCACCGTCAAAAATTTGGGTAAGTTCAAACTCCTTTGAGGTTGAGTTGGAAGTTAAATTCTAGGATTTTGTTCCTTGAAGAGGTTTCTTTACTTTTCTTGAGCATGGCGTTTGAGACGTCCACCCCCTCGTCCTCGTAGTGCGTGAAGCTGCCCCTGTCGTGGTCGCCCTGGAAGATGTCGGGGCTCTCCGTGCCGACCGAGCTGGCGCTGGTTCCGTCGCCGCCGTTGTGGGGTACGGGCGGGGCGTCCTGTTCGTCATAGTTGGCTATCAACTAAGGAGAAGAAAAAGACAATAACTGTTAGAGTTATCATGGTTAGAGTTGCCATGGTCAGCATGTTGAGGACCAAATAAACAAAAAAAAACAGTTCTGCTGCAGTACCAAGGCTGGCCACCAGGAGGCCAAAAATCAACCTTGGCCGTCGGGTCTACAACACCTATCAACACACCAAATATCATCACAATGCATCGATAGGTTCTTAAGATGTTGCAACACACAGACACAGATGAACAGACCAAAAACTATAGCTCCATTTTTCATGGAGGTAAAAAGGGGATAGGTTTGTTAAGCCTAGCTTAGCAAAGAGGCATGTACCACTCACTATAGCAGCACCAGGCTAGGTATTGTGTAATGTGAGTACCGTACGGTAACTGCTATACAGTTAAGTAGCGACATATAGCTAAAGCTTTGTTTGATGCCAATTACTTTTTGTCTTATCCAGAATCTTACATCTTTATTTCTCCTTTCTTTAATTTCTTGTTATCTCTAAATGATTCTAAATGAAAAACTGGTATTTTTTCTAACCCTAAGGGACTAACATTGGATGTTGCTAAACCCTATATCCATGACATGGCAGATACAAATTACTGGTATTACCTTGCCTAGAAAATGATACATCCATTACAAACTGTCTCTCAACATACGTGAAAGGAATACAGACAACCGAAAGCCAACTCAAGCATCCCAAAGTGCCTGCAACAAGAAATGTACACTGCTTCAACTGTCCTAACTGATTAATGATACTTCTGCACACCTGAGTAGAACACAATACCTCGCCAGGTGGCCAGGTAACTTGACGACAGGTAAGAAGCTGTTTAATACACGTGTAGGCACCGTTTGTAGGCTTGTCGAATGAGAAAACACTTAACGGCCTAATGTAGCATTTAGATGGGAAGTTCTGTTACAAGCCTGAACAATGGCTGAACCCAGTCATGTGTTAGGAATGACTGTAACAAAAAGCCCAACTGGTTTCAACAATTAGAACATTTGTCATGCATCTTTCAAGAGCTAATCACAAAAAAAATGTCAACCCTTAGGATACTGTGATTCTAGGAATTTTCCGTGAAGGTCAAATTTGATAATGGACCTAGCGGCTTTCTGGGTACTGCAGGGGAACTTTTCTTATTTTTGAATTCTTTTTATCTCATGTTTTAGACATGCTATGGTCGTGATTTCTGAGTAGTAGATAGCTCTTGTGCTCGGGAAGAAGTGACATAAGTTTCCTTGCAGCCTCCTTGCAGCTTTTCTTGAAACTCTAAGGGCTGATTTTTTTTGTTTCTTTAATCCTTTTTTTACAAGCAGATGGCTTAAAAACAGGATACAAAATACAATCTTTATTTACATGTTTGTAGCATTGTCACCTACATGTACTTATTTCCCATAAGCAAGACTGACCATTTTACAAATAGAGAGTTGATATGTACTGTTTGGCCACGAAGCATTCTTTAGCCTTAGTTTAGGTCAAGCGTACACAAACACAATGCACGACCCCACCGCATGTTCTTAACTTAGCCTCCTTGGGGGACAAAAACAACACGACTTGGACCAACAAACTAAATAACCCTGGGCTAATGTAGGGCCAGGTATGTACTGTCTTTCTTTGTTCTCAGTGCTAAATAAAAACATCCAGCCAAACGAAACAAAACATTGGTTAAACTCGTCTGTAAAATCACCCACAGTAAAATCAACATTCGTTCGTGTCACAATCTGACATGAAGCATTTATTTAACCATCAATCACTATATTGTATCGTCTGTGTTCTGAGGATCAATGCAAACTTAGAGATGTGGAATTGAAGTCGTACGAAGCTAGCATTTTATCATAAAAAGGCTCAGCTATAAATACAGAATATAAATGACTTTTTGATTAGAATAGAAATATTCATTGTTACCCAGCAAAGTACTAGTATGTTAAGAAAATCTTCATCTTTGTTTGATACAAATTTTCTCAATTGTGGTGATGTGAGATACATGTAAATCAACGAATCACCTGTAAAAAGTGGGTCAGACTGTTCTACCCAAGCTAATTCTGGATAAGCTAAACTAAATCCAGATTAGGCCTACTCAGTTCCAGCCTAAGGAAAATACTTAGAATTTATGTACTACACTGGAATACTAACTGTGGGCTCCAGCCTACATGCACAACTGAGCATGACTGGTAGAGATGGTTGCTTGCTTGTAGGAATGTTTGTATTTGGAGGTGTTTTACTCTTTGTGGTGCCAAATTTCATGATGTTTCCCACAAAAAAGTCTAATCAAAGTTGTTTTCTTTTCTTTTGAAAGGCTAGAAGGAGGGGTATAGATGTCCATGCTTGTGTAATACGTAACCATTGCCACCATGTACAGTAGGGAACCCACACTAGATAGCTTTAAACAACGCTAAAGCAAGCTGTGTAACTTTTTGGTCAGGTGTGACAGGTTGTTCAGTGTAATATAACCAGCTGCTGGCGCGCCACATGCCTGTGAAGCTTGTGCCGATGGGCGGTTATACCGGCTATATAGGAACTGAGTATGATTCTTTGATTTTGTTCTCTAATATCATCACTTGACCACTCCTTGCAAGTGAGAAGAAAAACATTGCGCAACTAAAGTTTTGATACAAACACTGCAAACCAATACAACGGTGCAAGTTCTACCCAAACCTTCACACCTGACTGCTGTTGTATTGTGTTCTCACTGTACAAATATGTCAGGTAGTGACCTTTGCAACTATAACGGTAAACATACAAGTATTTGACAATAATCAGATCTTCGGGCTAAAAATGTTGTAGACACAATTGCCTTCAAATTTAAGAAACTTTTGTTTTAATCTACTTTTTTTCAAGGGTTTTTCTTGTGTTCTTTTTATATAAGCTTATTTATGAGTCTAGTGTCTCTATGAAGACAGTCTGCTGTTTCAAGTCAAGTTCTGTTTGCATTCAAAACAGTGGGTGAACATTTTGTCACACATGGTGCTATACCACCCACAACTACTGTCAACATGCGTTGTACAAAGTACACCTGTGCTGAAACAGTTGGAAAGTTTTTCCTGACTGTATGATGTTGCCTTTACACCTTTTACATAGTAAAGGCAAGGTATGAAAATTTGGAGGAAGAATACTTTTATCAAACCAGAACAGGAGATATCAATGCTGCAGTACCAAGAAAAGCCATGAGGGGACCTTCAGATCTAACAAGAGTTCTGCTTATGAAAATGACTTACACATTTACATAATATATACTTGGTCATAAACACCTTTATCCAACTTAGGCATGATGCAATATTGTCAGTCCTATCATTTTCCACTTGGATAAATTATGGCACTTTTGCATTAATTATGCAAATTATGAATTTATTTGCATAATTGGTATCTGCTGATGCTCAACTTGCCATAAACTACATATGTTACATGTATTTGAGTCTTATAATGGAAAACACTGCAAATATAGATTTTCCTCATTAGTTATGCAAATTAAGTGTCAATTAGCATAATTTGCACATCACTGTGTACATCTCGGTCTAAGCTACCTGCATACTAAATATCATGGAAACCCGTCGTCCCTTTGTTCAGTTATTCTCCCTAGAAAATTTTCACAATAACGCCACTGCAGTTCCAGAGCAAGCTGCTAGGCGGCCCAAACCTACACCACTTCTTTATTACATCACAAGCTATCTGCCACCCAAAAATCAAGACCACAGCACGTCCAGGTCAAAAGATACAAAAACTTAAGTTCTGCTGCAGTACCAAGGTCACATACCAGGGGGCCCCAAATCTACCTTGAATGTCGGCTTCACAACACCTACCCACATACCAAATATCATTGTAATCCATCCAGAGGTTCTGGAGTTATGCTGTCGACAGTAGTGCGGAAACACAAACACACATACACACAGACACACACACAGACAGACACACCCAAAACTATATCTCCATTTTTCATGGAGATAATAATATCTTCTATAGGATCAAGACCTCACCACATACCAAGTTTTAAGACAATCCATCCATTGCTTCTTGAGTTATGCGGTTCAACCATAAACAAACATACGTACGTACAAATGCTATCAAGTACATAACCTTCTAGGCAAAGGTAATGAAAGTCAAAATTGTTCCAACATTTGGAAAGTTGGACAGGTACAGAAATGTAAAACGAAATGTGAAATGAAAAAAGCAAAACAAAAACAATTCTAACCCTGTAATTGTTTTGTCCAACACACCACAAACAAAAGATTTGCGGCCTTGAAAGACATGTTTACCTTCCCACCAAACAACCAACACAACACAGATAATACTGACAACAGATGTAAGTAAGAGGCTATGTCAAGGCCATTCGCACATGGTTTCTGGGTGGCATTCTTAGGCCATGACTCTTCTGGGCATTCTTAACTTTATTGACTGTTAAAGGTCCTATTAAAACTGGACACCAAAGTCATGTGCATCTAATGAATGAGTGGCTAGGTTAACGGACACCAGATCGAGAGGCCAGGGTTTCATTTCCTGGCTGATGTTGTGTCCTTGGGAAAGGAACTTAACACGACTTTCCTCACTCCATCCAGGTGTAAAAATGGGTACCTGTTTTCAATTGGAGAGGTAAAAGGCGGTGGAAAGAGAGGGATAGGCTCCGCCTTCCGATACCGTGCCCTAGACATAGTCGATAAAAACCAACTGCCCCTACGGCCTCAAAAAGGCTATGGGGCTACCTTTACCTTACCATAGTCTTAAATTTGAAAACCAGTGAGATTCTTTAATGACTAACCATGTTATGTATTTGATATGAATAGAGTCTTAAGAAGAGTAACATAATTTTTCGCCCCTTAAGCCTTGTCAGCTTTGAGTATTTGTGTTCAAGTTCTCCAATACTCTTTTTTTAGGATCATCCCCAGTTTGACTTTCTGCAAGCACTGACTGTCCAAATAGCAAGGTCCTTCTGCGGCCAGTAGAAAACAGGGCTGTCATTGTCAGTGGGTGAAAAACAAGATGTTGGTGAGAAGAGTCAGGAATCCAGGCCACATGTTTCACTCTCGACATGTTGGCACTGTGTAATCCTGGCTCCATGCTTGGGTCAGGCCAGAGAATGTCAGTACTGTGGTTTGTGTAACATGGTACATGTACTGACATTCTGGTGGAAGTCAAACCAGGGATTATCACCAATGAAAGATGTTGAACTCGAAAACACTGAAACCTGACAAGACTTAGGTGGAAAGGACCACGTTGTAAAGCTTGTTTATCATCTTCATGGAAGCACTATAATTGCTTTGGCTAGTCTGTATGTGTTTGTGTCTGTCTGTGTCTGTCTGTCTGTGTGTGTCTGTATCTGTTAGATTTGATCACAATTGGAAGGTTCTTATGTTTAGTATAGTCTGTTGAGACCTGCTTTCCCTATTTTTGGGGGCCTGAGGAAAGTATCTGTAGCCAAAACATTGTCCAGGCACAGTCAAATATAGAAACGTCTTAATGCGCAACTGCCAATAATCTCATAGATATGAGGCTGGGCAATAAGTAAGAAAGAGGAAGAAGAAGAAAGGTTGCGTTGTTCACAAACTATCTCTATTGATTTGACCAACCTTTTCTCTGTCGTCTGCCACATCACACAGTTGGTCGTCAGCATCGAGAATCCCACCTTCATCGCTCTCGAGGTTCTTCACATGGATCCAGTAGTCCGACGACTGTAAACAACAACAACAACAACAACGTTACAAACAAGTTGTTTTCAAGTCTTTTTGAACATTTACCTATTCTGTAGCAAAACAACAGCAAAGTTACATTACAACATATTTTCATACATCTTGTTATAATTTTCTTCGATTTTATTTAGCTGAATATACGGGTTGACTTTACTGAATACAAGGCTACAATAGGTATGTATATAAGACTCAAACATTCCCCAAATGATAAGCTTAAGACTACTTTCTTTCTTCTTTTGTTTTATCCTGTCATTCTACTATATCGAAGAACCCATGAATTAACTTGCTGTAGCCTAATCTTAGCTCTCAAGTTCTGGTAACCACTTTTAAAGCTGACGACAGCAAACTAGAATTTAATAACTCATTTAATAACACTAGCTTTAACATGGGAATATAAGTACATGACATTGTGTAAACTGGTAAAGATGCCAAGTTTTGAGGTTGAGTGTAAAATAAGCAAAATGCCTGTGTTCCCATGTATGTACAGTATACACATCCTTTTCAAGTAATCTTTCTCACTGGCAGAAAGTCACACTTATTACACACCTTACAGTAGTCACGTAGGCACTACTGCTTTCTTTAAAAGCACCAAAGTAAAACAGAGCTAATATTGTTTTGGGGGAAGGCAAAACGCCTCTCTAAGTAGGCAAATTTACAAAGCACAAGCAATCCTATTAAAATTCGTATGATACGCCTGGCTCTACCAATAATGCTTACTAACATCGCAAATGCACAGTAACAAAAAGGTTATTAAAAAGGTACTGGTTTAGGGGTTAGTTTGATAATTCAAAGGAACTGCTGTGCCTTTCTTTTCAATTCTTTACCATTCTGAATCATGTAGGATATAGAATTAGATTTTGCACAGCAAAAATCCAAAAAAATAAATGTCTTGATCATCAAGAAATTTTATTTCCATACAACTTAATGGTTTCAGCCTTTCGTGATATCATTTACTCAGCAAGTTTGCATAAATGTAAGACGCCTTTGTGTAATTTTAGTAGGCAGTTCCACCACTGCGACTAAGGTATGTGGAGAATGCCCGAATCCTTTCAGGTGCACAGCATAGTTACCTGGCAGGTACTAACTGCTAGGAGGAAGGTTGGAGGATGGAAACAAAGGCTCAAGTGTTCTCAAGGGATTAGATAAGGGAAAGGTCGAACTTTCTTGCAAACAAAACACAGGGAAAGTTGGCCTTTTGCCTTGTAGAGGAGTACCTTGTTTACCTATCAACACCTTAAAGAAGTAATGAAAGATTTTCGAATCAAAGCACATGTACATTTGCACTTTTTATTGTTGTGTATCAAAAATTCTAGACTTTCTTGCCCTGTTATGGGCATCAACTTGAACTTATTTTGTATGAAAATTTAGAGTTCACCATTCATATTAACCAAAAAGGCTGCAAAAACATCACTTTAAGTTTCTTTCGTTACAATCTCGGAATAGCTCTTAAACTTTCCAGGAGATAGATCTAGGGAATGCTAGTTTTTCCATGAAATATCAACATTTAAATGCATGGAAAAAACACATGTTCCACCTTCCATAGGGCTCTAAAAACAAGTGTTTCTAGAATAACATCTGGCAACTGTATTGTGTCTTCTGTCTAACTTTTGAAAAACTCTTGAGTAAATGAATACAGAGGAACTGAACCAAATTATAGGTTTCCTTTCAGCGATTCTCTGAGGAACAAAAAGTGTATGTAGGAATGCCTGGCTTTTGTAGTGAGGAATGTACCGTAGAGACCCAACTTTCAGAGTGCGAACTGAACAGAGTCTGTATGTGACCTGTGCACTGCATGGTTCTCACACAAATGTACACAATCTCTTTGAAATCTGCGTCCTTCGCTAGTTCATAAGGACTTGGAATAGATAGACTTAGACCCATTTCAATCATATTTGTAATTTTCTCCAATACATAATGACTTCTTTTAATAAACTTCACTGCCAATCAATTTTGTGGTTAATTTCTAATACAGGCTCCCTTCTACCTATGTTGTATATACTGTACTGTATATACAACATAGGCTTTTCCTTTAATATTGTGCACTTAACAATGAATGTACTTTCTCATATAACTTATAAGCCAATATATGAGGTAGCATTTCTTTAATATAAATTATTATAGCAAAGATTGATAATAAACCCATTTACCAATCCATCATATTATCGCAGCCTCCCTTTTTGACATTTCACTTAGACATAACCATAAATATACTCACTACAGTGCTTTAATATAGTAAGATACATGGATAAACATTTCTAATCATACTTATACAATAATTGATTAACTACCCGACTTGTGACTTATTAGAAGCCTGTGGAAATGTCTGACTTTTAGGAAGCTCATTCTTAAATGTTCATGCAAGTCTTGAGACTGTCACCTATTTCTTTAGAACGTCTTATGATTTTCAAAATCGGAATGTCACGGTTACAACAAGACAACAAAAAGCGAGACAGAAATGAAGAAGAAAAGCGTGACCATACGACAGAGGCCGTTAGCGTTTGTCATGCCTGTGGCCCAAATGACATGGCCGCCAAAAGTATGTGTCAAAGGTCATGTTCATGGGTCAGTTTCGGGAATGAACAGAAATTCAGGGTATGTGACAACTGAGGGTGAGAATTTCATGGTACATGTCAGCTCTGTAAAGCCGAACAAGACCTGAATATTGCTAGCCTATAGATTTTGCATGCGTCACTCTTTGTTTGCCATTTGTCAGTGAGTTTATTTGAAGGAGTTGTTGTATTTAAAAAGAACTTTTTGCAGAGCCATTTGCTACTAAGAATGAATTGTGACACCAGCATTAAGAATCCTGTCTATAGTGACCACCAGTCCAAATTGACCAGATTTTATTGGTCCTCCAGTGGTGTTCTTGGACAGTACTATAAACATGTAGTGAGTTATAATACTTAAATTATGCAAATCACCATAATTGGCCTATTCCTACACCCATGAGTGGACCTGTGGATTTAATGGTGATCTTGGGAGTTGTCAAATCACAACACAGATTAACCAACATTTCCGGACTACCTGTTCGTGGGTCTCAAATTACATCCAAACATAAGTGGTCTTTCCTGTCATTTCTTGGTGACTTGGAATGGACTCTACTGTTGATTTAATGGCAAAGTTGGGAAAAAATGGAGGGGTAGAACATAATGATGATGATGATGATGACAGGTTTTATTCAGTAGACAAACAGATACAGGCCTCATGGCAGCCCTGAGGCTGAATTAACAGGCTTGTTCACAATATCAATAATCAAATTTACAATACATTTCATTGTTACCATAAGTACATTGCTACAAATTTCTTCGGATTTAAAATCTTAATGTCATATTCTCTTACTAGTCAGTGCTGTTTAGCAGAGTTACCATGTAGTAAATGAGGCTCTTAGTGAATCTGGCGGTATTTGCTTTAAAAGTCTGTAGCCGGTTACACGACCGAGTCTTTCTGCCGGAAATCGCCTCGCGGCACGGTGGGAGGCAGTCTCGGAAGATCGGGGACCTCAGTAGGGAGCGAGCATAACTTTTGCATAGTTCTAGTCGTCTTTGGGCCAGTGGTGTAAGGGAGAGTTCTGTCAGGGCTGAGCTGTAGCAGGTGTAGTTCTGTCTCAAGATGATCTTACACGCCCTCTTCTGCACTGTCTCAATTGACTTAGATTCAGCCACAGTCAATCCCGGATGCCACACTTGGCATGCATATTCTAATACTGGACGCATTCTAATACAACAGACTGTAATATCTATACACAAAATTGATAAGAAAAATCCCTTTCATTGTTGACACTGCAAAAGTTATTTAGCCTGTCAAAAATCTATCAGGATACAATGGAATATTTGAAGAGACTCTTTGCTATTTGTGCATCGATGCAGGGTGCTTTTTTCACACTCTAAATGTTACCGTTCAAGTAACAGAGTATGGAGGACTCTTATCTTACAAAGCGAGAGTAGATCAGGTTATTAGGTCACAACCTCTCATTATGCAATTGAATCAAAGGGCATATTTTGTATCAACATGTTCAAATTTGTATATTGCACCTTTCACTTCTTTAATATATATAATAATAATAATAATAATATCAGGTGTATTTGCAGCCAGTGCCACAGGCAGGTACCCAATGTGTAGGGTAATGAGGCTGTTTAACGTGTTCGAGGCACCTCCTCGAGCACGGGACCCCCGTTTTACGTCCCTCCCGGAAGACGATTTCGTGGAAAGCTTCGTGAGGCTACAGCAATCCGGACGTCCTTGGTTGGTCTCCCATCCAAGCACTGTCCGGACCGCGCGTTGCTTAACTTCCGAGATCGAGGGATCGGGTGTATCCAACGCGCCACGCGGCCGTAGCATATGTATGGCAACTTTGAACTGAACTCCAATCAAAGCTTTTTATCAATTTAACAATAATCAACAACCAAAATTAACTCCAAGTTGATTCGATTAATGGGGAAAGGTTTTAGAATTTCCAAAGACCATAGAATTAGTTGCATTTGCACATTCTATGTACCCTCTCCCATCCAGGACCAGCTAAACACACAGCCGTTATCAGGGATATCAGGGGTTCATCTTAAGGTCATGGCCTCATGACCTCTGACATGTCAGGTCATTACTCTTGTGTACTAATGAGCACCAGGGCACCAATGTTTGGAACAATAAAATTTGTTGATCTTGAAAATAAGCCATGCAAATACCTGTTCCGCATACAACATTTCAGATATCAACTGCATATCAGTTCTATAAAGATGTCTGTATATCTAGGAACATACCTGTGTCTGGCACCTCAATTAATGGATATCCTGAGGGCACTTAAAATACCACAGAACTATGTAACCTTTGACCTTCACAGACCATTTGGAAAGATAAGGATTATTCCATTTCAAAGTTTACACGAGGGGGGTTACGATATTCTATTTTTTTCATTTTGTAATTAGAAGGAGGGATATCAAATAATTTTAAATCTTTCATAATGGAACAACCATTAATAAAAGTGTACATGTAACTGGAAGACAGATAACGAATCAAGATGTTAAAAAGTAAAAAAAAGTTGAGGCAGAAATGTACCAAATTTAGCTTCGAGTCAAGTGCATACCCTCCGGTACCAGATGGGTTCTTTCACCTAGAGTTTTGCCAAATCTGTTCCCTCTCTTTTTACAAACACGAGTCCCCACTAACTACAGAGGTCTGGTCTGAAAACAAACTTTCCCAACCTCATGGAAACTCAAACAAACACAAGTGCTGATATTTCACTCATGTCATGACCTCTGGCACCCCAGCCACTTTCCTTCCGGCCAATTAATTAGATTATCCTTAATTAGATTAGTAACTGCTATTGAAAAAGCTTCAATTGAATCTTTGGCTTTCTTCACCCTGGGTTTACCAAGACTACGTTTACGTTTTCAGCATTAGAACAGTGTTGTGCAGTCTTATATATAGCTGCTCAACATTATTTATTTTTGTGCGAGCTATGTATACATTGAAATGCATATTCCATGGTTACACAGCAAAGCCAAACCTTCTACATTTTGTATATTCCTTTGACGTCAAAAAGGCTCTGATGCAGTCAAAAATATATACAATACATTTCATAGCTTGGTCTTGGATAAAAAATGCATGATATAATATCACATACTTTAAAGCTCTAGAGATGTTTTAGTCCTAGAGTGCTTTGGCAATGCGCAAACTGATTTCCAGCATCTACCCAGTGCCAAATTCCAAAGACACTGATTAAAAGGGGAATGCTTGTGGGATTCCTATGTTATCAATGGAAGGGCCCTAAGGCTTCCAAAGTGCTGCAGCCTATCAAGGATCATTCGTCCAGGCCCTTGTAGACACTTAGGGCAGTGAGTTTCCTTGTACTAAGTTGTAGCTTCAGTAGCAGGGTATACTTTTTCCCTCTTTTGCATACTTGAGGTGCCTCCTTGAACACAGGACCCCCATTATACATCCCTTCCCTTCCCTTCTGAAAGACGGGTGCAGCCCCAACCAATGTCCTGACCCAGAATTGAACCGGGGTCTAGTTGGAACCAGGAGCTCAGCTGTGAGGCTACTACCAGTTTGAGCTATAAGGACGTCCCTTAGGTAGAAGGGTTCAAAATACTGTGCTATCAGTACAGAAACAAACATGTACACTCTTCCCTTTACATTTAGAGAGATGTCCTTTAATTCCAGCAGCAATCTTAGGCTAATTAATCTTATCTAAGAAACATGTCGCTTTTTCTCATGAACTTTCTACACTAATGGTGTAGATTTCACAGAAACTGAAGTCCACTCAATCTTGAACAAAGAATGAGATGACAGCCTCCCTCTTTCAACTACATAAAGCTTTTAACAGAAAATACAAACTCAAACACAGCCAAGGACTCTAACAAATCCCTGCATTGGCACACTGTGTGCCCAAGGAAATACCGTAGACGTCATAGCTAACACTGCACAAACACTGAAGCACCGCTGGTGTTTGTTTGATACATAGTGTACAGTGTCGGTGGGAGGGGGAATGAGGTTGGTATTGTCTGGTCCTAATGTAAGGCACTGTTCTGTAGTTTGCTGTGCACACAGGACAATGAGAAACAAATACACCTGCCATGGAACACATGAAGAACACAAGCAGCATTAGGGCCAAGCAGTAACCAGTAGCTAAAACCCCAGTCTTCTTCACCCTATCTGGTATACAGACCAATATTTTCCATGTACTGTTATCATGTCCAGCTCCTATATCTGGCTACACATGTCACTTTCTTGGTACTTATTCCAAATGTGAGGCCGAATCATCCATACCTTCATTGAAGATAATGAAACACACATATATCATAAAGTGTTACTGTTATCTAAAATACTTTGTTGTCCGGTTATATAGTCTAGATTAGCCTGGTAATATTGTTGTTTAATAGCTGAAAGATCGAGGTACCATATTCAGAGATTTCACTGTTTCTTCTAGACTAGAGAAATCACAAACTAAAATTAATCATTCTCACCAGGCATGAGCAATATTAGGTATAGACCATCCCACCTGCAGGTGTTAATAGCACACAATAGCATGTGTAATTGGCATGTTTATGGGTGGTTCTGTGTACCGTTGGGAGATCATTAGCACTAAGTACAGGAAGAAGGCATCCAGGTAACTAGCAAACCCTCCCACCCCCCACAACTGTCATTAGTGATAATTACATGTTGGTAGACCAACATGGCTTGTCCTGGTAAGTATCTTTAGTATGTCCCAGTATTCAGGTTATGTTACCGTAAGAAGCACATAGGTGGAATGCATTACATATTAGACGTCTGGCAATGCTAACTCCATAGCCGAGACTAGAGGTAAATGTAGTACAAAAATAAAACGTGGAAAACATAAGTGAATTTACAAGAACGTCATGTTTTCGGTTGGGATTACTTGTATGTTCCTATCAGTATGTATGCGGTTGAAGAGCAAAACTGAAGAAGATATGGATGAATTGTAATCAAATTTGGTATGTGTTAAGCTCTTGTCGTATCAAAGATAAGTTTAAATTTTGAGCCCCCATGCAGCTTTCCTTGGTACTACAGCAGAACTTACAGTTTCCATATCTTGTGTTCTTGGCAAGCTACAGTATGGTCATGATTTTGGGGTGATTAGATAACTCTTGTACATGGGAGGGAGCAACATAACTTTGGGCCCACTAGCAGCTTCCTTTGGAAATGCAGGGGTGTTTTAGTTGCTGACTTTTAAAGAATAACTACGGGTTGTTAATCCACTGTGTCTAGGGCATGGTTTTGGGAGGCAGAGCCCAACCCTCTCCTTCCACTGCCTTCTCCCTCCCCAACTGGAAGCAGGTACCTATTTTCTACAACTGGGTGGAGTGAGGAAAGTCATGTAAAGTGCTTTTCCCAAGGACACAACATCCAGACAGGGATCAAACCCGTGACCTCTTGATCTCGCCTTTGCTTGCCTATCCACTTGACACCAACCACTATGAATTGGTCCCCATAGAAAGTTTTGAATCGGACTCTAGACACTATGCGATGTCTGAAAGGTAAAAGATGCACATTATGAGTTGTTCCCCGAAGAAGGCGCCCTGCTAAAGATACATGCAGCTTCTCAAGGCTGACCCAGTTTAACTCAGGTGTTTCTAATAACGGCTTAACAGTAACAACAAATACGTCAATCGAAAAGATCCCCAAACCAGAAACGACCCTTCAAAATTATCAAAATCTTGACCCTTTTCACAAATTGAGAATCCTGGCTTTCTACAAAAGAACTGTACAAAAGTAACATTTTCTACCACTCCAGAAAAGGTGGACAAAATAAACAATCAACTTTTAAGTGAAGACCCCCTAGGAGAACCCTTGCAGGGCAGCTGTGCTGATTGACAATAGCCACTTGCAAGACCCCCTAAGCCACCAGCAAAGTGCCCTGTAACATGAGCCAGGTTTGTACTGAAATCTCTCATTCACAATCAGGTACCCAACAACACCCAGATCACTGAACACAGAGACAGCAAAGCACTCTTTTTTTTAAATCCACCTAGATGGTTATCATAGTGCTGTGTTACTGTGACACTAATGACCAATTAGACTTTTCCAAGTGCTTTGTTGGTTTTTGTTGCCATAAAACATCTGTTCATATTTGGACTTTCTTCTGATTTTGCTGACAACTTATTCAACTGAAGATAGCTAAAAATGAATATCTGTCAGCTATATGATCAAAAAAACGTGTGAAATTCAAATACAAAATTCAACACATAACAACACTGCAAAATTTTTAAGACTGTTTTCAAGTCCCTGACTGCTTTCTCGATTGCTTTTGTTATGCCTGGTCAAACAATGAGAGTGGGACAGCAAGAAAGGAGACTGAAAGAGTAGGTTATTCTTTCAAGGAACTGAGCGAACAAAAAGAAGCAGTATTTCTTACAGGTAACGGACCCACGGTGGGCGAAACAAACAATGCATATTCTGGGCTGATCAAAGTTCAGATACTGTACAAGAGTACGGTCTCATACATAAAACTAGGAATCAAAATCATAGCATATCTAAGTTTTCCTTTTCCTGAAGTTGAAGTGTTCTTGACATAATGCTCTGAACCCAGGTCTGTCATACTTTCACCCCCCTCCCCAATTAAGTGTAAAATTGCGATCCAATTTCACTCGATACTTTCCTTAATTTGCAGTTACTGGACTGAAATCTTTGCATGCAAACTGCGTTATTATCCTAATGAATATGGATGAAGTAATATCCTTTCTATTGTTGCATGCTATAGAATGACAGATACAATTTGTAAAATTAATCTACCTCAATTATCTGACCACCTGTCATTTCCACCCACCCCCCACTAGGGACGAATGGAATATCACAGCATGTATAAGATAACAAGGATGTCCATTGATTAAATCGGATGTTTTTTTCATGCATCTATGAGGAAATTAATTATTATATTCCCCTTCCAGTGGGAAGGGGGATATACTGTTTTTGCTTGCCTGTTCTTCTTCTTCTTTCTTCTTCTTTCTTCTTCTTCTTCTTCTGCCAAAAACCAAGTAGATGTGCGGTGGTAGCTCAACTAATGGTATTGCAGCAAGTCATATGTACCTTATGTTACAATGTACGGATGTTATATTTGAGATGTAGGTACCTATAGGAAAGGTGAATACACCTGACAATAAATTATGCTAATGAGGACATCATTTGCATAATTTATGCAAAAACTTGTATTGCGTTTACAGTAAAAGCTGCAGATGTCATATTTGAGATGTAGATAAATTTAGGAAAGGTAAACACACCTGACCACGAATTATGGTAATGAGGACCTCATTTGCATAATTTATGCAGAAACTTGTATTTCCCTTACCGTAAAAGCTACAGATGTCATATTTGAGATGTAGGTATCTGTAGGAAAGGTGAACACACCTGAACATAAATTATGCTAATGAGGACCTCATTTGCATAATTTATGCAAAAACTTGTATTGCGTTTACAGTAAAAGCTGCAAATGCCATATTTGAGAAGTAGATAAATTTAGGAAAGGTAAACACACCTGGCCATGAATTATGCTAATGAGGACCTCATTTGCATAATTTATGCAGAAACTTGTATTTCCCTTACCATAAAAGCTACAGATGTCATATTTGAGATGTAGGTATCTGTAGGAAAGGTGAACACACCTGGACATAAATTATGCTAATGAGGACCTCATTTGCATAATTTATGCAAAAACTTGTATTGCGTTTACAGTAAAAGCTGCAAATGCCATATTTGAGAAGTAGATAAATTTAGGAAAGGTAAACACACCTGGCCATGAATTATGCTAATGAGGACCTCATTTGCATAATTTATGCAGAAACTTGTATTTCCCTTACCGTAAAAGCTACAGATGTCATATTTGACATGTAGGTATATTTAGGAAAGGTGAACACACCTGGACATAAATTATGCTAATGAGGACCTCATTTGCATAATGTATGTATATCCCTTACCGTAAAGACTACGGATGGCATATTTCAGATGTAGGTACCTTAAAGAGAGGTGAACACACCTGTACATAAATTATGCTAATGCGGACCTCATTTGCATAATGTATGTATATCCCTTACCGTAAAGACTACGGATGGCATATTTCAGATGTAGGTACCTTTAGGAGAGGTGAACACACCTGTGCATAAATTATGCTAATGCGGACCTCATTTGCATAATTTATGCATAAACTTGTTTTTCCCTTACTGTAAAGGCTACGGAGGAGATGCAGGTACCTTTAGGAAAGGTCAGAAAACCTGGCCATGAATTATGCTAATGAGTGCATTATGCATAATTTATGCACATCCCTAACCATAAAAGCTACGGATGTCATATTTGAGATGTAGGTACCTTTAGGAAAGGCCGGACACACCTGGCCATAAATTATACTAATGCCGACCTCCTTTGCATAATTTATGCAGAAACTTCGTCATATCCTTACAGTCAATGCTAAGGATGTCATATTTGAGGTGTAGGTAATGGGAGGGGAATATTCTGCATTTTCCCGAAAATGTTGCCATTCTAGTTGAACACTCTGTTTGCACGCTTGACGGACAGGACTTGTTTGAAATCCGAGCTGAAAGAATGTATATTTGGAGGCATGACGAAATTGTGGGGGCTGGCAATAAATTGCATGGAAATTGGAATTTGCTAGCATGACAAGAAAAATTCCGCAAGTTATGAGTTGGGCATATTAATCCCCGTAGACAAATGTCAGGTCCACAGTAGCGCAATGTGTGAGGATACTGTACATTCATTCACTTTTGCGTTGATTTTATTTTCGCTGTGGGAAGGAATACGCTGTTTTTGCTGTGTTTTAAATTCGCGGTTGAAACACAACAAGGGTGACATACTGTAAATGCAGAAATGTTCACGGAGGCTTTATCACTGAAGTTTAGGTTCCGGTTTTTGCAGCAACTGTTTCACCGTGAACTTAAGACCACTGTGAACATTTTTGTCCAATACTGTAGCAGTATGTGCCTAAAGCGCTGCCGCAAACTTAAAACCACCGCGAACATTCCATTTTCCCTTTAGCGTGAGATACAAAAACACACAAACTTAAATGCGAACTTAAATGCATTTACAGTATTCGCAGTGTCATGAATTTGCGGTGGAGAGGTCACACAAAAAGTGCAACAAGAAAGCGATAGTTGGAGCATTTGCAGTAGTTGTAGAGGAGGGGGGCAGCACAGACAAGCCGCACCTTTGCTTTGCTGACTGTGAGTGGGTACATGTGGAAGTCCAAATTGGACACAGGTTTTTAACCCCAGACATGAGCTCACACATCCGGATTACCGCTGCTCAAATGTCTCTGGGTTGTTTCTGTGGAGGTCTCACAATCTAACTAGGAAGTCTGCTGTGGTTTCCTTAGTCAGACTGGAACTATTTGTTTCTCATTAGGCCATGTTGATTTCATTATATGGATAACATCTACATTCATCAATTTTCTTCTGCGTTTAAAAAAAACCTCACAATTTCAGCCATACTGTAAATCGTACAAAACAGCTGCAAAACAAGAGTTCCACGACCTCATATCTCCATGAACAATTCTATTCATGCAAATGACTTACACATTTGCATAATATATGCTTGGTTACAAACACCTTTATCTAACCTACACATGTTGCAATATTGACTCCTATAATTTTCCAATTAGATTCATAGTGGTGTTTTTGCATTAATTATGCAAATTAGGAATTAGCATAATTTGCACTGCATTATGTATATCTCTGTCTAAGCTACCTGCATACTATGTATCACATTGACAGTCCTATAATTTTCCAATTAGATGAGATATGGTATTTTGCATTAATTATGCAAATAAGGAATTTATTTGCATAATTGGTATCTGTTGATGATCCACTTTCCATAAACTACATACGTTACATGTATTTGAGTCTGATAATGGAAAACACAGCAAATATAGATTTTCCTCATTAGCTATGCAAATTAAGTCCTAATTAACATAATTTGAACTTCATTGTGTACATCTCTGTCTAAGCTACCTTTATACTAAATATCATGGAAATCCATCGTTCCTTTGTTCAGTTATTCGCCTTAGAAGATTTTCACGATAACGCCCCTGCAGTTCCAGAGCAAGCTGCTAGGGGGCCCAAACCCACACCACGTCTCCATTACACCACAAGCTATCTGCCGCCAAAAAATCAACACCACAGCACGTCCAGGTCAAAAGATACAAAAATTGAAGTTCTGCTGCAGTACCAAGGTCACATACCAGGGGGCCCAAAATCGACCTTGAATGTCGGCTTCACAACACCTGCCCACATACCAAATATCATCGTAATCCATCAAGAGGTTCTTGAGTTATGCTGACTACAGTAGTCCGGAAACACAGACAAACAGACAAACAAGCAAACAGACACACAGACACACCCAAAACAATATCTCCATTTTTCATGGAGATAATAAGCAAATAAATGCCTTTGCAAAGTTAGATCTTATATGTATAGTTTCAATTATGCTGACAAGACCTACATGTAGTAACTAGTACTGTACAATTCATAAAATATCACTCAACTTCACTCAAGTTGTAACCCAAAGCTGTATGGCAGTGTGCCATTGTTCCATACAGTGGTTGTCATGATAATTGAAACTATACATGTAAAATGCAATGTGAACAGTCTGTACCAAGGGAAATATAATGCATTTATGCCTTTCAATTTGCTGTAGAAGTGGTTATTAACCAGAAATCATTGCACAATCAGCACTGGCATAAAAGAACAGGCTTCAGCTTTTGTGTTTGTCATACTGTAATTCTTAAAATCTTTACAGCGGTTTTATGTTTGCTGGCAGTGACAGCTTCAACGTGAACTTAAAACCACCATTGTTTCCATTACTGTACGGTAAGTGTCTATAGTGGCGTGCTCTGTATTGCAAATTCAAACTCATTGTGAACACTCTATTTTCTACCTACCTACTGAGCAATCAAAAAATCCAATCACAGCAAACTTAAAGACATTTAAAGTATCATAAAACCTGCACCTGCACTGTTGTCTGCAACTCTAATGCACTTACTGATCTACGTATGAATTGATATTCTTGCCAAGCTTTTATCACAACCTTGCCACTGCCAGCTTCCTTTTGTATAGACTTGCTTCCACACAAGCCATTATCGACATTGCCATTGTAATGTGGGTTACAACTGATCAATAGAAAAGCCCATGAAACTGAAATTAAGCACTTATAAAACAGCTTTTCAACATTTACCATACATCTTTTTTAAGAAAGAAAAGACGCATTTACAGTATTATTACACAAAGAAACTAAAATTATGGAAAACCTAATAGGCAAAACCCAATGAAACCGCAAAATAGCATATCATAAAACTTACATGTAGCTTTTCTACATGTACAATACAGTGATCTACTATCTTTTGTGAGAACAATCAAAAATGTTGTCAGGCAATATACTAGTAGCATAGGATTCTATCTTTAAAGTTTAATCAAGGCCACTTTACAAAATGTCAAACATAATAGAAATCACAAATTGACCATTTCTTATTGTATGTACAGACCCCTTCTCTCCATGGGTTAAAAGTGATTGCTGCCAATGGCTTTGAACTTGTCATTATGGAAATTGCTGTACTTGAATAGAAATGGGGTTGCCTTTTGTATCATCAATAGCTGACTTGCAGAGAGTCTGAGGACTGGAGGCACACATTTGCATGTGTTTCACTGACAGGTGGCTGCTGAAAAAATCAATATACCCCTGCAGTATTCCTGAGTTAACAATCCATTGTCTGGAAACCCCAGTGGACAAGGAGGGGAAAAGGGGTCCATGGCCCCTATTAGTTTGGTTTGTTGTTTTAAGACTATAACGTTGGGTAACCTAAATTCGTGGGGTACTTAAAGTCGGGATTTTTCGAAAACGGGGTATTTAGGGATATGTGCTAGATGCAACATCAGTAATACCGCTAGAAATGCAAACTTGACAGACTAACGTATTCAGAACACTGTCTGAAAAGCTTCGATAACCACACATTAGAAGTTGGCGACGTCAAAAACTCTCCGTCCCTTATTGACAGAGTCTGGGGGCTTCGTGGGAGACTCACACTGCTCGGTTGTTCGCTGGTTTATAAGACAAATGTCACATCTCCTGCCTGCTAAACACAATTATTTACAAGACAACTTATTACAATCTCTTTTTTGAACCTGCAACTGGATTCTAAGTGTGATCAATCATCAAAACTCCTCTTTGTTGCTACAACCTACGGCACGTGTATTTTCCCGCCGCCATATTGTTACCCAGAATCATGTCGTCAAGCAGACGACAAAAGGTCGTGAGGAACACTTTTTTGTCTAAATGTTGCGTGTGATAGTGGACTGAAGACGATATTTTCCTCAAAGTTTGCTCCTAACACAACAAGGAACACATGGACATAGCAGTATAACCATTGCTACGGCATCCAGCTTACTTGCCATGAATAATGTAACGTTACACGTTGCCATGACGGTGGGGATCGACTTTGAGTGACGTTCTACCGGTACCGACTCAACAAACGGGATGTTAGCAAAGGCCTGATGTGTGCGGTGCGGCCGTTTTTTCGTGTATTTTTTTTACTTGGACACGTCTATATCCATAGCACTCTCCTCAAGCCAAGGATGGAACGAATAGCTGCTGTATAAAATGTGATTAGCGGTAAGATATTCAAGACGAATCTTCTCTCCCGAATTAATGTGCCCCCCTGTCTGACAGCACCATCATTGAACGTGCGGCAGACGGTAGTTTCAAGTTGAAATATTATGGTGTCAGCACGACTAGAGACAAAATCTACCATATATATGATTAGTGCAAAGATAGTACATGATACTGACAGAATAATAGAAAAAAAGGATGGTTTATTGTTCTGCTAGATTGATTTCAGTCAACCATTATCGGAAAAATCCCGAATTTAGGTTACCCAACGTTATAATAAGAGAGCAATTCATTACAAAAAAAATTGTACCTTCTACTGAATGTGGCGCGCAAAATAAAAATTGTGTGTTTTCCTACCACAAGTATCAAAATTTATTATAATAAATTAGTTTAATTTTCAATAATATATAACATGTATGTGATCTGTCTACAAAATCAAGAAATTTCCTGTCAATAAAAAATAACATTGACTCAGACACCTTAATTTTTCTCTTGCTTTAATTATACTTTATCTTCTTCTTCTTTCTTTTTTCATTTGTATGAAGGGCAGAGGCCAAGGAAAGAAGTTAATATTCTTCAGAAATACATATGTATCATGATTGATAAACAGTACATGTATGATTTTAGGAATGCTGCATCTGGTAGAAGTGCATAGACTGCTAACAAAGGTTGTATAAAAGTTACAAAAGTCAGACAGTCTCATGGACTACTTAAGCCTTAACTGCAGTTGCTGTACACTGTCTAAGGCGCCATGACAAGTCTATATGCTTGTTGCTGACAGCATTTTGGAATGAGTATTACATGGAATACTGGGATGGTTGCCTCACCTCGTCTGCACTGCTAATCAAACAAAGTTGCTGATCTCTAAAGTAGATCGATATATTTTATCACAGCTACATTTCCACAAGCAGTCGTTATGATAACCCAACCCTAAGTCCAATACCACGGATGGCGAAGGATTTGTTTCGTTCTGATCGATAGAACGCAGCCACACAAATGGCTCCCTCTGGTCGAGTGCCATGTCTGGCAATGCATCGCATCATTACCCACATAATAAAGCAAAAGGGCAAAATATACATCTTCTACTTCTAGGAGGGCAAAGCTTTTTTGAGAACTATTCCAAGACAGTCATAAATTGCAGACTTCGACATCTTATGTTGGTCAGAAACACACACTCTAACATGCACAAACACACACACACACACACAAACAAACACACACACAAACAAACACACACATTACATACATACATACACAGCTTATTGCATGTCTTGAAACAGAATATTCAGTTTATTTTGACTCGCAGACAATTTGCTCTAGGAGGTTCTTTGCTTTCGGATTAATATTTCCAACTCTTATCATATTCATAAAGGGACAGTATGCTTCAGGCATAACATTTTTAACTTGTAAAGCTTATTGCATGCCTGAAAAATCTTTCAAGGATTCTCGATCATATTTGACTGGTAGAATATATTGGAGACACTTTGCTTTAGGCACATAGAAGTACAGGTCAGGAAAAGGTTCAATGAACATATTGATTTCTCCAGTCTTGTGTTCGCTATGTGCAGACGGAGCTTGTAAAACATGTTTACTGGGGGCTATCAACTTGGCAGTGTCTTCGGTTTGTCTTGAACCACGTCCAAGAAGGCTTACATCTTAAAAAATCATGACAATCCAACAACCCCCTTCTTGAGTTATTCTCTTCAAAAGACTAAAACAAAATCGCCCTTGCAGTTCCAAATGCCGCTAGGGGGCCAAAACCTATATAGCACTTACTCTGTGCCCCAAAAGCTATCTACGACTCAAACATCATAACCATGGCATACCTAGAACGAACATGAGATGCCAAAACAGGTTCTGCTGCAGTTACGTAGAAAGCTGCTAGGAGGCCCATTAACCTTTTCCTGACCCCTACCCA
Source organism: Branchiostoma lanceolatum (assembly GCF_035083965.1). Classification (NCBI taxonomy): domain Eukaryota; kingdom Metazoa; phylum Chordata; class Leptocardii; order Amphioxiformes; family Branchiostomatidae; genus Branchiostoma; species Branchiostoma lanceolatum. The sequence continues at coordinate 5,602,126 of NC_089734.1, forward strand.
CCTGCTTCTCGAGTTATCATAACTAATATCTGTTGACAATTTGCTGACATACAATGTACATCTCATTTATATCCTTTCCAGATTGTTAACCTGCAATTAGTAATGGATTTGTAATAAAAACTTAACAGCTTGCCTGTAACCTGCAAACCACCCAGAACAGCATTGATTGAGTAGACAAAGAACCAGAGGTCAGTGGTTCAAGTCCCGCTGTTTTTCACAGTCCTATCTAGACCAAGAGTTAGTCCAACTCTGTCAATGTCTTCAAAAGTGAAGGCGGAATTCCATAATATTCTCTATGGACATGTTTTGGTGGTTTGCCAAAGAACCACAACAACTTCCAACCTATAGCATCTGGTTCAAGTTAGAGGTCACAGGTAAGGTCAACTTTGCGTAGCTTTCACATCATTCAAAACAGAATCATGAGTCAAGAATTTTGAAGAGGGAATGATAAGCTTCTTGCCAAATGGGTTAACAGTTCAAACATTTGCCAAGAATGCGTTATCATGTAGTGCTCTGGTGTAATTTGAGTACATAGCTTTTCTTTCAAGTAAGACATACATGTTGCTTTTGTGCAATCTAATTTGTGAATATAGTTTTAACCATATTGACATTTGACAGTCATGGAAAGTAAACATGTTTACATCAAATTAATCAAATCTCAAAAATGTTTAAAACATGTTTACATCTTAATTTTGTAATTTTCACAATTTTGCATGAAACTTTTAACATCAGTTTAGGGTATTTACTGGGTTACCAAGGAATGGGGTACAATCTTTGGGTCGGAGACCATCTGGAAACAAGGTAGAATTTGAAAATCTTTATAAAGTGCTAAAATTTACCAGGCTCCCCATGGGTGTCTTTCACACACAAATCCCCTGTCTCCAATTCAATTTGCAGCAGATATAAGATATTGTGCATACGACCATGCAACCATCTGGGTTGTTGGCAAGTTTTATAGGGCATGGTACGCTTAATTTCACTTGGAAATTTATTGGAATTGACTTTTCGGAATTGATTTTTTTTTAATTGTAGCTGACAAAGAAAAAAATCATTGTTTGTTCCTTCTCACATAGAATTTTAATAAGGTCTTCATCTGGAGAAGTGGGTTATAATTAATATATTACATGATAGAAATATGGTATGGAACAAACATTCCAGATTATATAGCATCATAAAATGTAACAAAACTACAAAACACTTCAACGTTCAAGAAATACTTTAGGCTATTGAAACTAGGCTGGCAGAAGATGAAACAAAAATTTTCAAAGTAGTTATAAGCTAGTGGTGCAAACACAAAACCACCGCAAATTTTTCCTATTTTACAGTAGAATCTAAGACAGGATATCATTTCAAAGACATTTCTTAGAAAATTCCAATCAATTTCAAGAAAAGGTTTCTTCCAATTCATTCAATTGCCTTCTCTTTTAGAATGGCCTTGAAAAGACTTCTCTTTTTAAAAATTTCCTGGAAAAGAATTGTACTATTTGTAGACAATTTACTCTTCATCCCTACATGTACATGCATGGAACATGCTTTGGCAAAACACCCTCTCTTTCCCTTTTTCAAGTTTTTGAGCCCCAGAGTGTGGGCAGAAGTGACCCTTCCCTAATCAGAAATCCCAGGCCACCACCACCTGGTATGTGTTAGGGAATGGGGCACAGGGACATGTCATTAGCCAACTACTGATGGCTTCCTTATGGCAAAACCTGCCAGAGCTCTGGGGGCAACTGTTGGGGGGGAAACCTCTACTTTTCTTTCTACATGGGGGGAATACTGTAAACGTTCGTGTTGATTTTACTTCATGGTGAGGAGAAAATGGAGTTTTCACAGTGCTTTTGAGTCTCAACATCTAACATTTGAATAAAAGAAACTTAAACATCAAATCAGTGATATAGAAATCTAATATTTTGTTTTTTTTTGGTTAAAATCTCATTTTAACACCTTCAAAGTTTGTATGTATGTTTGTTTGTTTGTATTTTACTTTACCTTGATAACAGACTGTCTCCGATGGATGGTACATCTGGTAGGAAGGTAAAAGGATGCCACTATCTGTCTGTTTTGTAAGATGTCCGTCAGTCTGTCAGCACAGGGCTGTTTTCTCTCTACCACAGTTTAAGTGCAGTTGTTTTTCTATCCTCCCCAGTTGTGTTTAGACATGAACCGAATACTACAACTGGGAACAGGACCTATCAGGCCTGTACAGGGGGTTCAGGTGATATGTAACAGGTCAGGACAGAGGGGTTGAGCCTTTAAAGTTCAGCCATTTCTGTAAAACTCTCTTCATACTGTAAGTGCCTGTGGGGATTTAAATCTGCGGTAGGGAGAAAATTGAGTGTTCGCCATGGTTTTCAGGTCGTGGTTAAAACGGGGTAGGCAAGCAGGGACAGAACAAGCATTTTCGCGGTGGCTTAAGTTTGAGTTGAAGAGGTTACCACCAAAACTGCGAACATTGAACCTCTGTGAAAATTTCAACATTTACAGAATTTATAAACCGAAATTCACCCAGGCACGGGATTGATCCCGATTGATGAACCCGCTGGGAGCTGGATTTGGGCCAATCATACAATGATTCGCGAATCAATTCCGTGCCCGGGGTGAATCTTGCTGCAGAATCCTGGTATGAACAGAAACTTTTGACATCTTTGCCCCCCTCCCCCTTGTATACAGTCATAATGGCTATGACCTTACAAGACTCCCTCATCCAATAGATATGGAATATATCAAACATTTAATATCCAAAGTGCCCCTATCATGGCCTGAGGACATGGGAGGCCCAATAATGTGTTCTTATCTACCCATGGCATCAGTCAGTGGGTGAGCCACTCTTACCAAGCAATAAATCTCAAATGAACAGTCTATATGATATTGGCTTATGACGTCAATGCATTACGTGAAGTGTATACCATACACTGCAGTGGATATGTTAACAACTGCGGTGTCGTGGTAGTGGTACTAGTACTATGCAAGAGGTTATGTTGGATATATCAAATATGTCAGCTTAGAAAGAACTAAGAAGAACTTACTAGAAATAGTGATATATTTATAAATTACAGGATATAATAATGATATCTTTAGACTTGCAATTTGTGAGATAATCAAATGTCTAGAAGATTGAAAAAAAATCTACCTAGTATCACTATCACCAGCATCAGAGCATCAAAATTCAAATGTAGCTTTTATAATTATATCTTTAATAAAGGCTTCTTATAATGTTGTATATTGTATCATAAACCTTTCTTCCGACTCAATACATATCACAGAAGAACTGTTGAATATGAAGTAGATGTAAGACTAGGACAACAACAATGTCAGTCAGGAATGTGAAGAATGCACAGTAAGGTAAGCAACTGTCTTGGGACACCCTACAGGTTGGCTCCTCATACCCAAAATCTTACACATACACTTCAGACAAAACTCAACAAATAAGAATTCCTCTCTTACATATTTTTCAAGAATCAAGTAAGATTTAACCCACATTAACTATCAAGTGCTTTCTTACAAATCTAAGACAAGCTTTGGAAACACCTGTTAGTAGTGTCTATATGTATTTGCTTCATTCATTGATTGATTGATTGATGGATGGATGGATCTATTTACATAGCAAACTTACAGATAAAATGCCATTCCTAATCAAATCTTATAGTATGGTCTTCTCATTGCTGACTTTAAAACTGTCCAACATTACCACTAAATAGACAGTAAATTATGAAATATTGTACATTTGATATACACAATTGTATTTTCAAAACACATTCAAAACACAAAATAGCACCAAATAGCAGTGGTACAAGACTGAACCGTTCATTCAAACACATAGCACTGTCTCACAACTGACCTACTTGGCAAATTCTTTGTTTGAGTCTGACTAATGTCACAGAAATTTGGTGATACTCACTGATAGTAAGATACCGCAAGGCTTTTTCCCAATGCTATTCCTAGATTTCGGTCATGAATATGTAAAGATTCAAAGATCAAAGTAATATTTTTGTATGACTCACTCAGGATATCCCTGACTCATAGGTATTTATTTGCATTTAGGGGTAGGCTTACCTATAAATTAGTCACCCAAATATCTAAGGAACCAACCAATCCACAAGAATAAGCTTTTCCTTTGGAGATATTTCATACATTTTGCTAAATCAGGCTTATATTGCTAAGCGGCCTGTGTGGTCGAACAAGCATCAAAAAGTAAATAAAGGCTTTGACTTGACTTGACTTGAGATCTAATACTTATCAAATTCAATGCACAAGAGCAAAAGAGGTGTTAGTGGCCATCACTCAGTGGTTGATGTACTATAATAAAATCAAGTTAGTGGTTACGATAATACCCAAATATGATTAGCCCTCCCTGAGGGATACCCGATATTTCATATCTCAGAAGAAAGCCACTTTCTGATGTGGTCTGTCATTAATACTAGTACTGTAATGTAATGTTAGTCTGCTTAGTCACTATAGTCAGCTTCCTATAAAAATGAGATATTCTAAGCTTAATCATACCAAAAGTGAAATAAATGTTTGGCATAAACTCAGGGGAAAATAATCACTAACGATTACAGAATACTGTTTGTTTTTGGTAAGGTGAAATGTGTACAACCCCTATTAGGGATGACAATGACATGTGTATTCAACGAAATGCCACTATGAATTGGAAACGAAAAGAAGTGTTATTCTTGATTTAAAAATGAACAGCACATCCTGTCTTCTTTGTTCCTCAGAATTATCAACGTCTATTGTCTCTTTTTCGTCTCCCTTTATTCATTTCTGCTACTTGTCAAGACAGAAAGGGGGAATTGTTAGAGAATTGTATAAAACAATGGGTTTCCAGGAAACCCACCAACTGAATATACATGTGTTTTATTTTTAATCTGTTTACTTTGAGTGAGTCAGGATGTTTATGTGATTTTTTGCACAAACATACAAGAATAACACATTAACAATCCTATCTAAACCAGGTGTTTTTCCATGCAATTAGAAAGGACTTACACTAATGGCTTGGTTGTAGCTCCTCACAACCAACCAGTTTTTCAACTTCTTGGTATTTGGAATTTCTTGTAGCTAAAACAGTTAGAAGACTATGAAATGGCATAGCGACCAACCTAAGACTGAGGACGAAGCATGACGCTTTTTCATTCCCTATAATAAGTACAATGTGACTTTGCTACAGCTTGCATTATCTAACCAAGCACACCAGGTCACCCCCACTCTTCCCGATAAGTGTGTAGAGTTCCTTTACGTGCAGAGGTCTGACGCCATAAGCTCCGTCATACACAGGCTTTACGTCCCCATCCGAAAGGACGATGCCATTCTTTTCCTGTCGTGTCCAGACTTGGGCGCAAACCCGGCCCGCTGGCTCCACGGAATCTGAACCAGATGTGGCCAGTAGCAGAGTGTGAGAACCTCTACACCACATGGACATTTCCTTGTAGTGAAGTAATCTTCAAAAACACTTAATAACCGTAAACCTACAAACTTATGTCCCTCTTTTGTATCAAGCCATATCTTTAGCTTTAAAACATGTAACATTAGCACTTATGTTTGGAGTAAAAACTCTTCCATGTAGGTATGCAAATCCTCAGACATAATACTACAAGTAAAAACCTGGTTGAACACCAGGAATTCTATTCAAACTCTGACCTATAGACTTAATCTCTATAAACAAGAGGATCTTTTTAAACAGAAAGGCAGGAAAAAGCTTTGTAATGCTCGGTCTAACAAGAATGCAGAAGATGTTGTCTACCCTGATTCCTAGATGATGTCACATATGTGACATTTAGTTTGCAATGTGTGTAACATTGCAATGAACTAACTTTCCTCTACAATGATAAATCTTATGGATTATGGAGTTTTCTTGCACATAAGTGGTGCAAATTTTAGGGACTTGGATCCCTGGTTGTTGAAAGTTGAGGGAAAAGTTTGAATTTTGCGATTTTGGGGGGTTATTTTGTTTACGAAATGAACTCAAATTATGCCGCCATCTTGAATTTTGTTTAGACAGAGAGGTCAACAAAAACTGAGGTGCCCAAGCTGTCACGCTTGAAACGCGTTTTTTCCACTCAACCGAAGATTTCACGCAAATTCCACACTTTAAGTGGGTTAAAGACAAGGAGAAAACTACGCACCTTTCCGATGGCCTTGCGATATCTGTCGGCGGCTTTCTCGATGAGTTGTCTGACCGGGAGCTCGCCGTTTCCGCACGGCACCACGACTCGAGTGTGCCCGAAGCATACTGTCACCTTCATCGCTACGCTGTGGGGAGGTTTATAACAAAACAATCAGCCTCATTAACATCACACATTGTTAAATAAACCACTTAAATGTTTGGCGATATCATATCTGCTTTGGTGTGGTGTTAAGTCCAATGGTTAGCGTTTTTTGTCACGAAAATCTACAAGTCGTAACATCGCCCCCCTCCCCACCTCAAACTCACAAAGAAACGCTGCCAAAAAAAGCTCGCGACTTCCTGTCATTTCGGAACAAATACACAGCCCAACAACTTCCTGAAGATCAAAGTACTTCCTTGAGACTTTAGATCTTGTTTCAGAATCTTACAAAAGAGGGTTGAAAGACGAGCAAACCTTTCTGACGTGTGTCACTCCATGTTCCCTTCCATCCAAGACTCGCAGTTTGTTCCAGGCGTATCAAAACAAAAGCCCGGTGACTCCTCTCCTCGCTAACACAAACTCACGCCCGTTCGAATCCCGGACGCCCTAAGGACTCCAAAATCCTCCCCAACAAGTAGACTATCAGATCGGAAGGCGGATTTGGCGCCGAAGTACTTCCTAAAGCACGCAGGAGATAAGCCAGTACGTCGAGTAATCCAGAGGATTTCAGCTGGGATCATTCATAAATTTGCACCTTGGTGGAAACACAAAAACTTTTCCGTTGCTGACTCACGTACGTTACGACATTCACGGCATATTTCTGAAGGTAGATCCTTGAAGATTCTTGTCTGTAGACGTTCTTAAGATCCTAGACGTCCACGCAGAACTTAAGGGTGTCACAAGGAAGAGTTGTATCCCTATCTATGGCTGGGTCAGGGCCAAACTCGCTCACGCGTTGACGGCGCACAGCAGGGTCCGACTCCGAGAGAGATTTTCAGATTTTCTAGTCCACTTTCCCGCGCCGCCCCGGGCAAAATTCCGCAAGCACGAGCTCAAAGATGGTTCTGGGATCTCTCCAGGTTTCCTTGGCCACACTTGGGGGCGACTAGGAGGACTTCAAACTGGATAAAAGTTGACGAAATCGCTCAAGATGTGAGGTGAAACTTGGTACTCAGCTGCCACCAAGCTGAACGCTCCCCTCCCAACGTAACTTCGCTTGAAAATCGGGGACAATACGTTGATACTCAAACTAGGTTGTCGAAACACTCAAATATTTCATAAACGTACAGATAAAGAGACTTAAATCTTCAATTTATCTACAGAAAGATAAGCCAAGCTATAAGATATGGTTTAAGGCTGTTAATTTTGTTTATCTAATTCCCCCCTGTTGAATGATAGAGTTAATGTGTAGTCCCTAAATGGACTGTTACAATATCCGCGATGGGGAGGGACAGGGTAGTATCGGGTGACCCAACCCCCTTTATAAACAAACCGTTCTGTCAAATGTAATTTGGTTGTTGTAATCAAAGTCTAAACAAGCCGCTAAAACAGTCAGGGATTATGTTTTCGTATCAACAACGTATTCAAGAAACGATTTAAAGATACTATGATGCCAGAAAGCGAAGAAGAATTTGACAAGATCGATCCTTTCATAAGAATTCGTAAGTGACTCATCAGAAAACAATTCGACAAATTCACCACTTCCGTCAACAAATTGCTTCGATCCATTGATTGACAGCGTCCGTTTGGTTTTGATGATTGATCATTTGGGCGTGGCACAAATAAGACAACGTTTTCATAAGAATTACTAACTAAGGCTAACGTTACTCCCGTTATAACGGAACGCTAGTAGAAGAAGAAACATCTTACCGTTGCTCTGCTACGTTTAGGATAGTCTCTACCAGATGATGATGACCAGACGTAGTCTAACTACGCCGGCTATAGGGAGAACATTTGCCGGGGGACTTTGGGGATAACATTCGCAGCCGCAGTTCCACGGTTGCAATATTGGACCCTATCTCCGTAGCCGACTCCCTTCATACAATTGACTCTATTTGGCCAATTTCTACTCTTTTCCCAGCGACCCGCAGAGGCTGGTAGAGCCTACGTTTAGGACCGTAGCCTCCTAAAGCAGTCTCTATACTCTCTTTAGAGCCATCCGAAAAAAAGCATACTAGATATTATAAGGCACAAAAAAGCCTGACTTGTAGAGCCTGCCAAGGAGGCTAGAGGACCGTCCGTACATAAACTGATACAGTTTATACCTGGCCAATCAAGGGCATCAAGGAAGTTTCGGCTTGGTGCAAGTGATCACCTTGACTACGTAAGGACCACCTGGCCAAAGTGACGACTTTTTGATGGTCCCTTATACTTTTCCCATTAACACAAGCATTAAGAACCCTGTCTATAGTGACCACCTGTCCACATAGACCGGATTTTATCGATCCCTGTGTGGTCTTCTTGGGCAGTTTTGACATTATGTACAATTTCTTTCCTCCTTGTTTGTGAGTGGCTTGTGCCAAATACATGCGTCTCATAACAAGAAGTAGATCTAGAAATTTGGCCAAATAGAGGTCATTCAAAAGTCATTTGCTCGGACATATTGCATGCACCCTTCTATTCACCAAGCTAAAACTTAACGCTTATAGATAACTTAGCTTTTATGGAAGAAAAAAGTTTTAGTCGGAGCAATGGCCAATGCAAAGTTTGAAAAAAATTGAAAGTTGCGTCAAATCCTATACACAAAAGTTTTATAGTATAATGATCTATAATGTGGTACCTTCTTTTCCTTTACTTCTTTTCCTTTCTGTCCTTCATATCTTTGAAGTTGATAATCTCGAATAAGCACTATATACTTAGAGTCTGTATGGTCTTATGTTTAATAGTTGTTGCCATACATTGTACCGTGTACAATTGTCGTGCAATAAAGTTCTCTGTCATCGGTTTGGCTCTATGCTTATGTCCGACTCACGCTGTTGTGGGGAGAATAAATTTGCCAGAGGAGTTTTGACACCATAGGGGAAATTCTAAACTTCCCGCGGACAGACTGTCCTGGCCTGGACAATTTTCCCAATTTTTTGTCGAATTCTACGATATAAACCTAGCAGCTCTTCATCTTTATTCAACCCATACTACAGCGTCCTCTAGCGGATACTCTGAGTAAGTCATGACGATGACGTCTTTGGCGTTCTGGACTCTGATTGGTCAATCAGGACCTTACCCTGTGGCGACGATTGACATCTACATTATCCCCGCGAAAAGTGAAAGTGCGCTCGGGTCGAGTATGCCACAAAACCCTGCAGAAAACTAGCGAAACGTCGACTGACAACTTCAAACTAGACCGGTAAGACGTTCTGAACCATTTCTCTGTTGGTAGTCCAAGTGTAGATCATTTTGTGTCGTAAAGAAATGATTTTTAGACCAACATGTGTTTCAGGTCAGCTAGGAGGACGGTTAGGTCTATGGACGCTTTCCTTTAAAATCCGCCATCTTGTCCCGTTGGAATGAATGCGATAAGGGCTTTAAAGCACTATCTGTTTTTGTTTTTCGATGGAACGAGTCGTGTTGTTTATTGGGAGAGCTGGACGTGTACGGCATGGAATATTAATGGTTTCTCAAGTTGAACACAACACGACGAATTTGTTAACTTTTTCTTATATTTTTTTAGGTTACCAAGGTACCAGGCCTGCCAAGGTACCAACTTCAACTTACTCAAATTCCGAAGCCTACATACCGTATACTGTAGGGTTTGATCCACTCACACCGGGAAGGACCCGTTTACCAGTAACATTCCAAACTTTCAAATGTCAAAACATTCTCAATTTGTCATGCTGTAGCCGCTGTAGTGAGGCAACAACACTAAGGATCATTCTGTCTGTACTACAGCCTCGACAACAGGTGGGTACTAAAAGTTTTGAGTACACTTCTGACTAATGATGAATTCAATGCTACAAACAACCAATCACATTTGATCCCTTGCTCATGTCACATTTTGGAAAGGACAGAATGTCTGGAATGGTTGGAAATTCGGTGTGAGTGAATTCTTTTGTGTGGGAAGTACTTTCCACATTTCTTAATTCATTCATTTCCAAAATGTCGTTTCAAATCCTCTGAGGTGATCATTACCTTTGCCTAGAATGTTATGTTTTCGTTCGCGTTTGTGTGTGTGTCTGTGCTGTCAAGATGATAACAGATGAGCTTTTGTGCTATGCTGTTTCCTTGTTACTACCGGCAGATAAATAACTGACCGAAGTACAAGTAACTGAATCCAACAACAGCGAGGATGGAAGACACTCAGCAGCCAGTGGACCACAATCTGGGGGAGATGGAATGGCAAGAGGAGGAAGAGCAGCTTAAGTTCAGCCAGGAATCCTCTGAGGTGATCATTACCTTTGCCTAGAATGTTATGTTTTCATTCGCGTTTGTGTGTGTGTCTGTGCTGTCAAGATGATAACTGGAGAATGCCTGGATGGATTGTCTTGATATTTAGTATCACGTGGGTAGGTCTTGATGGTGGTTAGATTTTGGGCACCCCAACAGCTTTCTATGGTACTGCAGCAGAACTTCCGGTTTACAAATCTGAATGTTCTGAACAAGTTATGGACAGAAGCTTATTACTTGTATCTGATGTAAAATGCTTTATAAGGAACATGAATGGATATAAGTAATGCCAATTTTACCATTCAGAACAAAAACTTAACTTGTTGTTTGTGCTTTGTTCGCACTGTGTCCGCAGGGTGCTTCAGATGAGAGCACTGAACAAGTGGCTGGTGCAGCGTGGGCTGGACAGCTGAAGGATCAGGATCTTGTGTCAGTGCGCAAGCTGCTGAAGGACATAGCACGCAGTGCTGCTGAAGGTGCAACTGACATAAGGTGGCATGGACACAATAGACACAACATGGATCTTCTTAAGTCATTGTTTGATACATGTTACAAAATAAGCAAAGACATTGAGAGGCTGTATAAGGACATTGCTGCAGTCATAGCACAGGAAGAGGGTACTGACACAGGGTCTGCTCAGGGTAATTATAATCCAGCTGCACCAATCAGCTGCCAAAAATTTGGTCCAATCACAATTCTTCTCCTGCACAAACTTCTGGTAGCTGCAAAGTCAGTTGGGATCATTTTTGTGGAGAGAGAATCTGATCATCGCCTTATAGTTATACCCTTTGGGACATGCTTCAGGCTTGGCACAAAGTATGTGATGACCTGTAAACATGTTGTTGACCAAATGCATGAATACATATCAGAAAATCCAGGGGATGTCAGGGTGGAGTTCAATTTCTGTAAGGACTTTTCAAGTACCTTTGAGCAGAGAAGGTTCCTGATTACAAAACGGGTTCCCTGTTTCAGTGATACCAATGACCTTGACTACTGTGTACTCGAATTCTCAATCCGTGATAGCCAAACTGCAGAAGTTCAGACAGAGCTGCCGGCACTTGGTCACCTGGTTTGTGATGTGGAGCATTCAGACACTATCAGTTTGGTTGGCCATCCTGGTGGTGATCACAAAGCCATGGATCCCAACTGCCCTTATCCACACCCAGAGGTAGGGGTGTATTTGAAACTCAACCCTCAGCCTAAGGGGGACTTCTCCCAGCTGAATGACCCAGGTAGGGTAACCTACTCTTCTGTCATGGGGCCTGGGTCCTCTGGGGCCCCTGGGTTTGACAAGGGGGGAAACCTTGTGGTCATGCATGCTCGCGGCTACCGGCCACACGATCAAAATATGGAACAGGGAGTGAAGATGACGGCTATCAGGGATGATCTGAGGAACAATCACCCAGATCTGTGTGAAGAGTTGTTTCCTACAACTCAGAGCACATCCACTGAAACAACAACTTGAAGAGTTTGATAGAAGACTTTTGATAAGTCTGTTTTTTTCAATTGGGGAAAGCAATTGGCATTTTCCGTAGAGCGTAAGATGCTGTTTGGTTATACCGATCTCTGTGTGAAGAATTGTTTCCTACAACTCAGAGCACATCCACTGAAACAACAACTTGAAGAGTCTGAAAGAAGATTTTTATAAGTCTGTTGTTTCAATGGAAGAGAGCATGCCCTTTTCCGTATGGAGCGTATGAAGCTGTTTTGGTTTTGCCAAACTGCAGGTCAGTGGCATAACAGCCTTCATACTTTTATAAGAAGCAAGGTTAGATATTTAAAAAGATTACAAGGTAAAAATCCGTATTGTATAGCCTGTATACCCGCCATTTTGCATAACACACCAAGTTCGCAGGCACATGGTGCGGCAGCACCGGTTATATTACACTGAGCGACCCATCCCTTCTAAAAAAACTGTTGCGCATCTAGTTGCAAGCATTGTTTAAAGCTATCTAATGGATAATTGCTTCTACAGTACTTTGCATGGTGGCAACGAGTTCCACTTTACTATTTTAAGTACTAGAGAAACATACTTTTTAACACACCAATCCTACGTTGATAGCCAGGTACTAGCCTCCATGGCAGCCTTTATCTGGCCTTTTTGGAGAGCTGCCCCCCAAAAGGCCCGATAGAGCCTGCTATGGAGGCTACTTGGAGGCATGACTTCTTGTTTTCTGGTACTAGATACTTTAATAGATACAGAAAAGAGGTATATGGCAATGGGACCAATAATGAGGTCATGTTGGACTGACAACCAATTAGATTGGTCAGTTTTAATTACAAAGTGTATTGCAATTAACTGGTTTCTACTGTATACTAGTAGTCAAACCTGTATATACTGACCAGACTTGAAGAATGTGATCACAGTATAGACAGGATTGTGAATGCTTAGATCAATTGGATAAGGAACCACCAAAAAGTGGCCACATTGGCCAGGTGGTCCCAATAAGGTCTAGGGATGGTTGCTAGTACAGGTTTGACTGTAGTTGCAGTGTTGTGTCATCTGACTTCAGAGATCTGAAGGTTTGATTATGTTGTAAGACAGGTTTGCAATGAATTGTCTTTTAGCGTTTTTACCTGACTTAAAAGCTAAATCATGTCTATGTGTAATATATTACATGCCAATTGCCATCAAAATGACATTTTATGGGTGCATTTTGTGAGAATGTAAAAGTATGTAATGTACATGAAATAGAACTCAGGTCCAGCTATCAACACTGCCATTTAGCACTGAGCATGTAATATTATGTAGTTAACCAGGTCATGTGAAAAGTGTTGTTCCTCTCTACTCACTGTGTGACATTTACATGTTACATACCATTCCAACAGTAGAAGTTTTACATCTATCACAACTAACCTTTGCAGCTGTAAATGTTGTTTAAAGCTATCTAGGACGAAGTCTCAGTCTTGGACTTTTGATACACTTAGGAAGTAGTGATTGTACCATTTGATTGATTAGGACCAAATCGATGATTAATTTAGGTTTCTCACCACTGTCACTTTTGTGGTAACGTTACATGTATTTTGAAAATTTTGACTATAAGATGTACTCATTACCAGATGACAAAAGAAAGAAAATTAAATGAACGTTTTGTCTAGGTTCTCTATTCTTAGCTGTTTCAACCGTTTATACATATAGGTGTGTGTTCCGCACTTTAAAACTACAGTTCCACGATCTTCACCAAATGATGCTAACTGACATATCATACATGTTTCTCATTAATTATGCAAATTATACCTATCTTTGCTTGGTTGATCATCTTCTCTTTCCAAATAACACAAGTTACTGTTATTCTTGATTTGTTAACTAACATGATTTTAGCTGATTTAATGGTCACTAGTCAACAGCTAAAATTTCATAATCGGAAATATTTTATCACTAATATTTGAGACAGTAATGTTTGTTCCTACCGTTAACATTGAGTGCTGTGACCTACTCCATTCCCCCCAACCGCTATCCTGCCGCCATATCAAAGTGATTTACGGTATCTGAAGTCTTTATCTACTACCAAATGAGGCATGAATTGTGTCTAATGATGTTGATCTTTGATTAACTTCCAAACGACACAAGTAGGAAATTCCTGTCATTTACCACTATGGTATAGTATTTTCATTAATTATGCAAATGAGGTCTTCGTTTGAGGCCTATCGATGTTCTTCTCTTATTTGAAATTCATTATGCATCAGGACCTCATTGATTATGCAAATTATCGGCTGATTTGCATAATGAGCATTCAATTATGTCAATCATACCAAGGAGGTTGTATAATCTCCTTAATCATACCCAAAATCACTACGATGTTTTTTGGCTACGCCTCAGGGGCCAGCCAATTTTTTACTATATTGTGTGCAGATTGCAAGAATTCTAGGAATTGTACAGGAATGTGAAAGTCCATGGGACGATAACTCAAGAATGCCTGGATGTATTGTCTTCATATTTTGTAGGTGGGTAGGTCTGTGGGAGACCTTGTAATGATTGGATTTTGGGCCCCCTAGAGACTTTCTTTGGTACTGCAGTTAAGTAAATGTGGCCACAATTAGACACAAATCTTGCATAGAGGGCCGCATTTACATAATTTATGAGGAAATGGTACGATATCTTTTTTGTGAAAACAAGATTTTCATACATTGCACAACTTGTGTTATTTTGGTAGAGAAGGTGATCGACTGATACGATTAAATTATGCGAGGTCCTTATTTTCATGTGGGTTAAAAACGAAAACGTTAACAGAGACCACCGTCGCCATGACAACATCTTTTTATGTTGCCAATCTTGTTGTACTTATTCTCTTTCATAGCCTCAAACAAAATCGGCCGATGTATGCAGTTTTAAAAAAGCTGCTCGTGGGCCAAACCTTTACTACTTCTTTACGAGCCCAATGAATTTCTACCATTAAGATCATGAGCAAGAGCTTTTCAATCCTCCAAGCAGACTTGTGCTTGCTTTGGAAACTTGCTGGTAGTGCTGCCAAACAGAAGGAACAAGTCCCAGAAAAATGACCTCCATTCTACATACTTTTCTGGTACCATTGAACTATAGTTGTCTAAGAGAGCTATATGCTGCCAACTTAAGTAGAGAGACGTACGTAGAAAGCGCATTTGATCTCTATATCGGACGAACAGTCACCAATGGGTCATAAAGACGATGTGCTGAAACAACCCGAACAGCCATGGTCCGCGCGTGGTGCTATGGGATAGGGTCAATAAACTCCACACAGCCTCATTCTGATGCGAGGCTTTCACCTGTTCTCAGGTAACGGTACTAAGGTTGAAGGATTTAGCTGGTCTCCCATTAAATCATTTTCGATGTAACTCAGACAGCAGCGAGGTAAGGGAGTTCTATCCTATTCAGACCTCTGTTAATCATACTGACATTAGGTCATACCTGTAACTGCCTAATTCATTTCAAACGTTTCTAATCAGCTATCAAGTACAGCGAGGATAATGCGGAAGTAATGTGAGAGTGAAACTATGAAGTTCCAAAAATCAAACGTTAACCAAGAGTCCCTAAAACATCCATACGTTAGCATAACAAATACAGACAGACCTCGACATCGATAAGACTACTTTACAGATTTCCCTAAGCCCGTAAAGTAGAGTAGTCTCGATTAAAGCTTGTTCAAGTTATACATTTGCAGCTAAATATACACTTTCCCTCCCTCGTCGGCCAGTACTTAAACTTTTTTTTTAATCCATGTAGTACTAATGTTGCACGTATTGTCTCTAAGCGTATGTGATTGTTACTACGTTGGTTAGCACTGGCAGTAATGGAATGAATAGAGTGGAGGGAAACGTAACGTAAAGATAAAAGGTGGTAAACAGGTAGAACAACGTGCAGCAACAAGAATAACTAACACTCTCATGGCCATGTTTCTTTTTCCTGTAGGGCTGTCAGAGTGACTATATGGCATTGGTCATTGGATGAAGCTCGTTCGAAGCATGTCACGTGCACGTATCATTTTAACGACGAAAATTTGAGCAAACTAGCACTCTCATTATCAACAAGGTAAATAAAAACTAGATGCTCATGAGTTACACTGCAAAAGACATTAAAACATGTATGAAAGGCACAAAGCCTTGTTGCTTACCAATCGACTGGAGATCACAAGGGACCTTCGCTTTAGAGACATTCGGCGGCGCCTTTTGGACAGCGGAATCCTGACTGAAGAGAACCTTGCGGAGATTGACAGGCAACAGTCACGTGAAGACGAAGTCAAAGTCTTGCTAGACATTCTTCCTACCAAAGGACCAAATGCATTCGCGGTGTTTCGGGATGCCCTGAAGCACCGTTATCCACATTTGGCACGGATCTTGAGCGATGAAGGCCAGGGGTACCGGGGATCGTTCGAACACTGGCGCGAAGGTATGTACATTTGTACATCAAGACTTATGTTATGTTCAGCCTGGAATGATCATGCTAGACTAACTGCGCATACATCAGTGTATATCATGAGCTAACATGTCCGGCCTTTTCTTAGCTTTGGCTAGCTTGATTTGTTCTTCGGTAACTTCAACTGATAACTTTTTTTTACCCCTTGGCCCCATTATGATTTCAATGGTTCAATATGTATAGTGAATCATACATACACATTAGGGCGTCAGGGGTTGTTAGAATTCAACGAACTGCAGTTATCTAAAATAAATGTGTGTTTTTTTCGGTGTGGATCGATGTATTGACTTTGCAATCCAGAGAATGTGTAATTATGAAGAATCACCGAACAGATGACTGGAGTTTTACAACGATATGTTATCTTCCAGAAAAAAAATGCTTTTGTTTCTTACAGTGCCAACGCAAATAGGTTCGATCATGACACCTTATCCTACTCCGGATTCACCATCAGGCTCGTTACTAACGCTCCCACATTTGGTGATGAACCCTTTTCGGGCAAGGCAACGTATAGGACAGGAGGGAGGAAATATTGTCAGTGAAGACATCGTTCTATCTATCAAGTCTAACAGCCTGCAAGCCGATGAAGATGTCAGTGTAACTTTGCAGCAGTCATCGACATACTTAACGACGATACAAAGCTCCAGACTTGACGACATTTTGTCATTTTTTCGTGTAGTTGAATGCAAACCTGACAATCTTAAGTTTGAATACCCGGTAGACGTAGACTTCAAAGTTTCGTACACAGAAGTTCCTCAAGACCACAATTTTCTGCTATTTGGGCAAGAAATATCCCCTGGGTCTGAAGGAAAGTGGCTGGACTTGTCAACGGCCTGTTCCCTGACGCGGCACTCTTTCCAAGTGTCTTTCAAGCTGCAGCATTTTAGCGACTACATCCTGGTCGCCGTCGTCAGTTCTTTGGCCTTACAATTGCCTTCAGTCAGCAAATTTCTCATTGACTGCTTAAACGGGAAATCATTCCCATGCAGCTTCACCCCATACCTCGGAATGGTATCTGGTAAGAGACACCCCCTGACCATCGTTTGCAGAGAGGGATACAATGCCTCAACTCCAACACCCGAAACGTACAGAAGGTTTGGCTTGGTCAGGACATCGGAATTCAATCTATTTGATGCAGAGACACTGACGGTCGAAATAAAGCATGTTTCTTTGGCGAATGAGTGTTCCGATTCGTATCAGATAAACAGAGAAACTTGTAAGACAAAAGAAGGACAGGCCATGGATATGATTGTCGAGCCAAACGAAGATGAGACGTTTCTTAACGGCCAGGCGGTGATATCTGTGAGAAGATTCCTTGGAGTTAAGAAAGTCTGTTCCCTGAACTTGATCCCCATCTACCCTATTTTTCTTGAGCCGCAAGAGCCAGGTACCTATCATTTCAAATCCTGCTCTGATTACGTAGTTGGCGGGTACATAACTGGTTGGTGAGGCTCACCAACCAGTTATGTTCCCGCCAACTACGTATCCCGTTAATTGTGTTATATAAATCAGGTCTACTGGCGTTGTCTACCTCTCTTTGTAGAAATAGTGAAACGTTTAAACTCTATGTGACCAGTATGCCTTAACACCTCACCAGAACTGATCCGAACTCACCCGAACTCATGGCTGTACTTTTCTACAGTCGAATAATTCAAATCAAATTAAAAAATGGGGTAATGACCTTATGTAATGCCCTGAATACATTGTCTATGCAATTATGAACACAAAACACGCAGGAAGTATTTAACAGTTGTTTCATCTAAGTGGCCTACCATCGCATTTTTCTCACTATATGTTGTTTATCTCTTCAACCAGGGGAAATTACTAGTACTCGAGTCTCACCCTTGCACACAGTGGCTCTTGGGACAACTCGTCAGTTTCCAGCTCCCAGTGACAGCGTGTGCCAAAGAAGAGAAGGTAAAGGAGTTACATACCAAAATTCTTTTAATAATATTACAGTCTAATTGACTTTTCGGCCTAAATATCTGGCGCAGTCGTAGATTCTTAGATATGCAAGTAAGGAGCAAAGTAAATATCCATACCTAAGTATGACAGTTTCAACATTTTTATGAACACCACTGTCGCCACAACTATTGTTGCAATTTTTGAAGTCTGACAGTAATTCACGATCCACCTGATCCATTTTGTGATGAGATTCTGACATTCATCTTCCAGGTGACGTGGAGGAGTCTTTTGAAAAAGTCGTTGCAGATGTCAGTATCAGGTGGGATGACCTGGCCGGTAAGCTGAAGCTCAGCAGGAACGAGATCAAAGGACTCCGAACCTCACAGCCTGATGACGACCACAGATGCAGGGAAATGCTGCACAGGTGGATGAACAAGAACGGAAGTGATGCTACACTGCAGGATCTAAAGCAGGCACTTATCGACATTGGTGAACGGTTGACAGCCGAGAGCTTGTGAGGTGTGCCTTTCATTTTTGTTGCCACGAAGCAGTGATTGCATACAACACTAAATGAGGTTTTGTTAGTATAATGCTCATAAGAATTGGATGTACGATGAAAGGCACACCTAACAATTCTATGTAGGGTTACATAATTGTCCTCATTAGTGAAGAGAACTTTCAACAGTTTCGATAAGACGTTTCCTCACTTATCAATATCATACATATTGTGTTGCAGTACTGTGTAGCCTCCATGAGGTTCAAGCATATCCAGACCATTACAATGTCCGCAATGACTTACAGTCACTGTCTTACTGTGATTTCATGACTGTATATACTGCAAGTGCTTTTCGATTGTACAATTCAGGACCACAATGTATAAAATGTAAATAGGTCCACGTCGATTTTAAATGTATTTTAAATTTAAATCATATTCTAAATGGATTGATAAACTGTCAAACTACGTGTGCATTCAAACCAATTGCTTGTAACATAATAAAGATATTGACAGTCACTTCGAAAACTCGCCTTCTTAGACTGTTTATTTCATAGATGAACATGCAAAGACGGAGCGAAGTAAGACTCATCTGATAGAAATACTATACATCAGTCAATAAACGATAAAAAGATAGGGTTTAATATTTCACGATCAGCCCTCACATGCATTCTCTCAACCAGGTAGGCAAAAGTAGTATAAGAGTCAAAAGTAAATGCCTTTGATATCATAGCAGGCTAATTTTTGTATGAAATGGGTAAAAATGTTGCACAAATGTAAAGCAAGATATCTTCATGAGACTGAAATATCTCGATGTTATTCAGATTTTTTTTACGAGCGTCTTATAGCTTAGTTGATTTACCCTCGTATCTTCCGTATGCACTGTTGGCCCGTCAATATGACGAGGACCGCTTCATGCTACATAATGTAACATCAATCTGTAGACTGGGAGGGTTGAATCGTAAGCGTCCTCATGTGACTGTAGAGTCCTGATTTGAATAATGTGAGTGTAGCTGTAGAGCCCTGATATGATATCAATAACAGCACTTAAGCTTATGCTCACTCCTACAAATTTTATCACCTTCTTAGACAATGTATCACACTAAAACGCGAGCATGCCCGTATTTGTTGGCAAACACCTATTTATAGTTAGCATTATTAATCGCGTGTAGTGACGTCACCATGTTGTTACAGTTCTGGTTTATGGATGTCGAAAGATCTCTCCTTAAACCCCACAAGATCCTTTTTCATCGCGAGGTTGGACGTCTGTAGTAGGTCATCTCGTCGTCTCTGGTCTCTGCTTACCGCCGTTGCCAACTAAGACCTACAAGTAGATAAACACAAAGATATAGACATGCATTTATATGCAAACATACCCAAATACTCTTCACCAAGTTGAAGTTGGTAGCCTCAAAAGATTGAATTACTCAAGTGACAAAATTTCAACAGAACAGTAGACCAGGCATACAATGGGTAAAAAGCTAGTCATAGATAATGCCAGCATTAGAAAACGTCTCGAAATAAAGATACTGAGAGAACTTGATACCCCTTTGAAAACTCCATGAAAAACACCATATGCCGTAGTCCAAGAAGCTGAAGCTCAACACCAAGCTATATGATTTATTAAGTTAAAAAGTATTTTGCTACCATCTCTGTATTGCCAAATTATGCGTCATATACAAACGCCGTTTTCTAACAACATACCTTTAGGACATTCTCCATTGCGTGCAGGAAAGTATTTCGACGTCCCCCTGAGTCTTCGCTGCCTTCCATCGCACCAGTCAAATTCTCCCTCTCAGAAACTCCAACAGCAGCGTAATCTTCCGCCGATAGGTGCGCCGTCTTCTTGCCGTTCCTACGGTTCTTCCGCCGATGCTTGCTCGTCTTTCTCTCGTCATACCCCGACACGGTAGCTTGCAAGAGGACAGCGTTCGCACTGGAAAACATCTTGCAACGGTGTCTCTGTCTACCGTGAATGCGTTCTTTAGTGTGTTTGCCCCATTTTAAACAGTCTTCAGCGCTGAAATACAAAAGCGACGCCCTAGAGTTCTCTACATTGTGCGTGATAATGAATGATAATTAAGTTGTTACGAACAATAGCACCGGCGTACCTTTGCATGTCCCGTTTTGTATTCTTTAACATTGTTATGCACCGCCTTGTGCTGAGGACAATAGGAGAATCATCACTGATTGGCTACACACATACAAAAAGCCCGACTAATTTTCAAGTTCACAGTAAAAATCCACACCATTTAGATGGGTATGTTTGGTTTATGTTTGATTTATTTACTATAAACTGCGGTCCGTCTTGAACTCGACGCCGCTGGTGTCATTATTATGGAACTATAAACATTTAAAATTTGAACAGTTACAGACATTGCTTTGTTGTCAATTTCTTTCCGCCTAGAACTTCTATCAAGTCAGCAAATGTAATTTTCTAACGAAGTTTATGGACAAAAAGTCAAAGTAGGTCAAATCAAGTACCCCTCAATGCCCAGAACGTTCTTAGTAGAATTTAATGTATAGTCTTTTATTCGGGAAAGAAATAAGATAGCTGGAGACGGGTACTACATTTGTTGCTAGTACTTTCTCTCAGACAAATTATTTTATCACGTGAAAAACAAGAACAATGGAGAGGCAAGAGCTATTGTTGTAACCGTCGAACCATATGTCGCTCACACCAAGGAGGTTGCTTACACACACATATATAATATGACAGATGCTCTAAATGAATACCCTTTATTGTAGCTTTATGCCCCAAAAAGGCAACTGTCTAGGTACAGATCGTATTGAACTTGATCTAGCAAGGAGGTTAAAATCGTCCTTCTACGTGTACCTAGTAACCACATAAAAGATGCATTCATAAGTTGATGATACTGATCAAGTGTGTGAAGTTGGGGAACCTGACTTGCATGTGTATTGTCTCATGATATCTCTTTCTTTACTGTAACGCTACAATCTAAGAATTATAGACGTAAAATATCTTTTCTCCCAAGTCCCAACTAGCCTGGAATCCATCCTATTTAGCTTCCGGCCGCTACCCAAGCTCCGCTGCCTGGCTTGGGTAGCGGCCGGAAGCTAAATAGGATGGATTCCAGGCTAAGTCCCAACATCTTCTTAATGCTATGTTACGCCTACAGGTATGCACGAATCTACAAGCACAAAGATGACTTACATGTACAATGAAAGTTAAACATCGATTAAAATAACGCAAACATGAAGAATGTAAATTTTGTCTACGAATACTCTTTAAATGCTATAGCCATGATTCAAAAGAAAGACGATATAACTGTATTTGCGACAGTTAATGAGACATAATATTTTTGTGTCTTCTTAAAGTACAACACAGATCATAAGAACGCGTAGTAGTGTTGCGTTTTGTGTTTGAAATGTTCGGACAGGAATACCGGACACACGGCTCCAAACCTTTTGATTGGCATGGGCTTTGTCTTCGTTCTTTCCCCATTGTCTATGTCAAAATATTCCACTTGGACCGACTCTTCCGGCAAAAAATATATAAAATCTTTCACAACCGCCGCGCTAACCCTTCCCAGACCCTCCAATCCTGGAATAGTCCACCACACGTCCTGATAGGGGTCGTAGCATTCCGCTGGAGCTATTTCTCCCCCTCCCAGGACGTAGAGCCTCCCCTGTATGGCGCACATGGCATGACCCTTCCTGCGGTACTTCATGTGCCGCTTGTGCGTGACGCTGTTGTTATCGGGATCGTAAGTGTACAGGTCTGTTAGAGCCGCGAGGTTCGGGGTCTCACTGCTCTGGCCACCTATGATAGGGGTTAAAGTGAATTTATATATCCATGTGTAAAAGAAGACATTGAAACCTCGTGTAGTGTCGTAAACGTAATGTCGAAATCATCAACTTATGATACGAGTGAATGCTAACGACATCAAGCGGCAGAATTAGGTACTGCATGCACCGGCCCTCTCCTTGGTGCTGAAACGTATTCACTTGAAAATTTTGCCATAATGTATGTGATATTTACGATTAGAACCCACTGTATCCCCAGAATAGTTAGAAATTATGCTGCTTGATGTTTTTAATGATATTTTTTTATAAGCGTTCGCCTATCAGTACGTAAGAGGTGATAATATTAAATGCACACGGAGGTAGGACAAGCATCACGGATGCAAAATCTACCCCCGACAAAACGTAGTAATGAAAAATAAAAACATAAAGATGCAACTATTTGACGGGCCTCTCTCTCATTGGTCGAACCGCCAATTAGCATGATATCATTGCCAAATAGCAGTTGCTCAAGCAACTGAATATAGTTTAGGAAACCAATAGCCAGTTGTTTGAGTAACTGCTATTTGGCGTTTCGTATTACCTGGATGTCTTAACTTCATTGACGCATGTTATCATTGATGTAACTGCTAATTGTGACTGTCGACAGTCGGTATCGGTGTATTCCTAGGATCCTACCTGAGATGTATATCTTATTGTGGAATACGACCGCGGCATGTCCGCGTGTTGTCCTGGGGAGAGGTGTTCCCGTGTTCCACCTGTCCTCATCTGGGGTGTAACACTCCACATCAGCGGTGTCCTTCCCCAGCCCACTGCCGCCCAGAGCCAGGACCTTACCGTCCCAAGCCACACCGGGGAACTCGTACCTGTGCGGGGGAGTTACGAGATGGCAAGGTGGTCTTGTGGTTAGGGTTGTTGGCTAAGCATCCAAAGGGTCTGGCTTCGTATCACTAGCGTGCCCTAATGTTGTGCCCTTGGCTTTGGGAAAGACACTTTTCACCAATTTCCCTACTCGACTCAGGTGAAAATGAGTACTTTGCTTCGGCTAGCTGTAACTTAAATAACTGCAAACACACACCAAACCAACAATTTCGAACTCACGCAACGAAAGCATAGACTCCGTATGCGGAGTCAAATCAACAAACAAACAAACAAATACTAGTAATCAGACAAACAAAAATTAAAGATCAACAAACCTTTTCTCCCACATATCGGCGATTTTCATCCAGCTGTTGAACCTGGGGTCGTACCGCAGTCCGGAAGCGCACAGCACGCCTTTAGAGAACCCGCCCAGAACGTACACGAAGTTGTCCATCATCACTACGGTGTGCCACGCCCTAGCACCTGACACAGGGAGTAAAATAATCCATCATCACTAGCAACTGAAGCAAGGAGTAAACAATCTGATAATGAGTCATTTTTACGACCATCAGGGCTGGATGTAGATTGTATATTAGATGTTCTTGGTACTGTGATTTGCGAAAGTGTTTTGCACAGAAATACAATCTGTAGTCTCTCCAAAGTAAGTAAAACTTTCCGAAATAGCATTGTTGTCAAACAACAGTGAGAAGCCGTTTTTTTGTGATCTTTAAAGTAATAAAGCGTCCAAATCTTTATGCTTTGAATGTCTACCCTTTTATTGTCTTGTACTTTATGAATGATGCATAACAATGATGGCTAGCTGTTCCAAGAGTGTATACATTCTGACAACGTTTTAAGTGATAAAAACACCTATAAATGTATAAACGGTTTAAAGAGTTAGCCGCCTTTGAAGAAAATTTTGAAGTTCGAACCTGGCAGGTTAGCAAGGCGAGCCCAGTCAGCGACCTCTAGCGTGTCGTTGAGGAACAGCACCTCCGCGGTGCGCCCCTCGTCCATCCAGCCGCCCACAATGACCGGGGACTCCGTGTCGGCTCGGACCTGGGAGTCCGGGCTCTGACACAGGTGGTGCATCAGGGGCGTGCTGTGGTAACTGAAACCTGTAAGAATTATAAAGGAAGGGAACATATAAGATAGAACTCCAAGCAGACGTGATTCCATGTTCACTTCCCCACGACGGTCGGTGCTGTCTAATCTCCAAGCAGATCTATCGGTTACAAAAGCCCGTAACGGCACATCTCGGAGGCATCTCGGAGGCATATTGGAGGGGGCATGTAAATTTCCGTTCCAAGCAAATGCTTTCAAATAAGAAATATGTAAAAATGTTAAGCACAGCCATTCCGATTTTTGCTTCGAGATGAAATGTACATCATTTCATTTTCTAAACGAGTGACACACTATCATATGGCTTTATTCAGAAAAGAAACTCGGGGACCAAAACTGCCCGAAGGATGAATTATCATGGCAAAACGATATGAATTTCAACCGTATATATCACATTCGTTCTGGCAAAATGTTCAAGTGAATGCTTATCAGCACCAAGTAGAGGGTCAGGACCTGCAGTACCTGGCCGTGTCGCTTGATGTCGTTAGTCCTTACATGTAAGTTGGGAAAAGTCCTTTTTTTGTGTTGGAAATTTCAGCTAAACTTTGATCCAGAATGACCTTTAACAACACAAATTAGCTTTCAAGTTATGTTTATAGTGTATGTAAGATGTATTTATATGTATATTATGCAAATGTATGCGACAAACCTGCAGAGACTCTAGCATGGGCCGTCCTGTCCCTCAGCACAAACTTCGTGGTGAGAACCTCGCTGTGTAACTCCTCCCACGTCATGAGCGGGAACCGTACAGCCTCCAGTAGGAACTTGGCCTCGTACACACGGACTTCTCTGTCGTACTCTACCCACTTCACCACCGTCTGGAAAATCTGCAAGTACACATATGAGTAGAAATACCACTTACATTCAAAAGTAGTGATCGTCCAGTACTCGTTACAATGTTTAGTTGTTGAGCAGTACCTTTATATGGCTAGTATAACATGTTACCAATTGAGCTATTGGGACACCCCTGGTTCCAGCACGTTGCTAACTGGAAGACCCCGGTTCAATCCTGGGCCAGCACATCTCGGTTGGAGCTGTACCCGTCTTTCGGAAGGGACATAGAAAGGGGTCCCGTGTTCGAGGAGGGGTCTATAGAAACCCATCCCTGTAAAATATACCATGCTACTGAAACTGTAATGGAACTTGCTGCCCTATGTGCCATTACAACGGACGAATACAATTGTTTAACACTTATTGTCTTGGGTTTGTCACGGCTCATTGGTGTTTTTTTTTTACTTGATAAAAACCCAACCCTTACCTGAAGCTCAGTGGCGTTCAATTTGTTGTTTTCCAGGATCGGCAGAAACTCCTCCCATGTAAGGTCCAAGATCTGATCACTTTTTTTCTGAACCAAGTC
The DNA here is from genome assembly GCF_035083965.1 of Branchiostoma lanceolatum. Classification (NCBI taxonomy): domain Eukaryota; kingdom Metazoa; phylum Chordata; class Leptocardii; order Amphioxiformes; family Branchiostomatidae; genus Branchiostoma; species Branchiostoma lanceolatum. The sequence continues at coordinate 5,627,997 of NC_089734.1, forward strand.
TTGAAACATTTTAGCAACAAAATTCGTGGCCTCCTTGGCTAGTTGTTTCAGTCCAAACGTGGTGCAAAGATTCATAATGTACAAACAGTTGTCCAGTGAGATCTCGTCTCTCAGAAAAGTCTCGCACAGAGCGAGAGCTGACGAGATTTGAAGATGGGATGCGGCGCAGACGACATCTTGAATAGTTTCCATGGAGATGGGAAGTTCGGAGGTGTAGACGAAATCCAAGACAGTAGACAAGCCGGCTAGTGTGACTCCGTGTAGGTGGATGTCATCTTGTTCTGAGAATAGTAGAATGGCAAAAAGAGAAGTGGCGATCATCGAAAGGACAACGAAGAATGAAAGAAAGAAAGAAAGAAAGAAAAAGAAAGAAGCAAAAAAGCTATCAAATTGTAGCGATGCAGCTTTTCAAAGAATCTTGTTCGAAATCTTTTGCGTCTACTAGCTAGACAATGTTCGAATGGCTATAGGGACAAGGTCACAAAGAGGGACAAGGAAACATAAAATAGGAAAATATCTACTCTAAGGCAAAATATAAATTCTGAAATAGTGCTTAATCAATTGCTTAGATATGGGGGAAGGATTGACAGAATGAAATAACCACAGAAAGAAAGATACGCACCTATTTCTCTCATCCCACAGGTAAACATAACAGAGAAGTACTCGCTAGTGGAGGCCAATACTGTCTTATGAACGGCGAACGGTTTCTCCTGCATAATACAGAAGACATTGATGTAATGCCTATGTTATTACCCACGTTTTACAATTCAAATTTGCTGCGTTTTCGTTCTCATAATACCGTAATCAGTATCATGACTCATTGCATGTCATCTAGAGAGCGCATTGAAATCTCCAAGCAGATGTTTGGTAGTCTGGGTGTCAGCATGATGCCTTTAAACTGCAGGGAACGGATCAGGACTAAAACTAAGAAGGCTGGCACCAGGCTTCGGGCTTGGCTCATTTGTTTTGTGCACATGAAATTGTTTATTGTGACTTCGTAACACTCTAATTTAAGATAAAAGACAAGCTTAATGGTACCAAAATATTGACGAAAGTTACATGTACTAGTATCGGCTTTGACGTTTTTGCAATGTAATCGAAATCTGATCTCTGCTTCATCGTATATAGCAGTCAAAATTTGACAATGAACTTGTCTTTGCATTTGACCCGTCCTTGGCTTTATTTGGATGCAGATAAAAAATATAAAATTTTTAAACTGAATCTCATCTCGAAACACAAAGGAATGCAACCGTTTGCATTTTCTCAACAAAACATGTGAATTATAAATCATGTTACTACTAGAAACAATCACTGGCGTGACGAAAACGCTAGGAGCTATGTTTATCAATATTAAAAGAAATGTTAATACAAATAACGATCTACAAATAACGATCTACAAATGAAATAAAGAAAATTCCCGAACACTAACCTCAGCCCACAGCGTGACATCACACAATGTTTTGCTCTGCCGCATCTTCTGAAACCCACCCAGCATCTCCGTACTGTGCCCTTCGTGTCGGACGACTTTTGTCACATTGTCGTCTGAAGCCGCCATGTTGGAAAGTCGGTTTATGACACACTTTATGGACAGGGGCGATACGTCATAATTTTAAAGGATGGGACAATAGGAAAAACTAGTAGTTAATTTCACATTCTACAACTTAAAAGCTGTATATTGATCAATTTCTATTGAGTATAGGAGATTTCATGACCTGGATGATCGGCTGAAGCATTGTTGACGAACTATTTTAACATATCTACTTGGTTCACCCTAAACAATGGCTTATTACTGATTTGTCCCCATGTTATGACTGTCGACCCAATGTCCTTCAATTCATACCAAATAAATATGATGGACCGTTTTGGGAGGAATGAAAATATCACCACGTGGTTCGTCCTTCAACTGTCATAGAAATACATAGCTATATCTGACAAGGTGGAAAGTATGATTTAACATTTTGCTTATTCTATGATATGGTAAAAGTGTATATTGATTGTTGTCAAATACTATAGTCATTGTCCTGTGAACATATGAATGGTGTTTTTGTTCTAAGGATCCGTACATGTGTGTTTGAGAGATCGAGTGTCCCCCGTTTACTATTTCTGTCCCAGTGTGTAACGCGACACCGCTCAAAGCTCTCTGTCAATCAAACCCCTTACAGACCTGCCCATCATGGAAATGTTGTTCATATGTGTATACATATGATGGTTGGGCAGAAAATGAAAAAAAAGAAGATTTTCTATCGAAAAGGATTAACGTTGATTCTGAATCTACATAAAACAATATTTCATGTCATATCTAGTTACGCTTTTCACATCGGCAGCTGTTTTAATGCTTTAGATACTACATTCTTGGTTAATTATTGACCTGTGTGGGTATGTCTGCCGTAACCAATGAGGTTTAAACCTCCTTGCCGTAACAAGTCATTGTAGATATTAACTTCCGAGTTGACAAGTATATATCGAAGCTGCTATCTTAAATCCGCAATATTGGATCCACCATCCTGTATTCCTGTATATTCATCACTATGGTAATGAGCAGACAAATTCTATTTGCTTCTAGTAAATGATTTTATTGTGAAAGAATACAAGGTAACAATTAAATTTGAAGAACAATATAGACTAGTCTGTCCTCTCGAATTATGATCATGTAAATTCAATTCGGTGATCACACAATCAGCATAGAAATACTTCGCGTGAATCTATGAACTAAGCATGATTTTCTTAATATAACAAAGTACAGTTTAGCACAAAAGCATGAAAATTACATAGATAAAATCAAAAGCACTGAACTTTGTAAAACACTGTAACCTGTTAGAAACTATTACCATGGAAACATGAAATATAGCAAACTTGACTTCATTATAATAAATCATTGCAAGATAAACCAGACGCTGGTGGTAAAAATATTCTGAATTGATACAATGTGTAAATTGGTGCGGTATTCAAAAACCCTTTGACGGTATGACTTCTGTACACCATTTATAGTTCGTCATCAAATATTTACAATGTAGTACAAGAATTGGCGGAGTAAAAGACCTACAAATACATATATACATGCTTCTCATACAAACAAGGAATTCCACTGTATGTCCAGAATAGTACAACATACATGCAACCTAGTCTTCTGTTGATAATAATTGTCTGAATGACCTAAACTTCATGTATACGTATGTTTTTTTCATGGAAAGGATGAATGAACTCACAAACATTTTCATACCAACACCCCATTGTCTTTATATACAAAGCGTGTTTTAGACATTGTTACTCTTCAGCGTAACCAATATACTGAAAAAATGTTGGCTTGATGTAACAAACCATGTCTTAGCAAAATTGATTGTGTGAAAATACAATTCCTAATTTCAATATTTACATCTATAGCAGTGAAGTATCTGTTTCAAGGCCGAATCGCTCTTAAGGACAATACTGTCCTAAGATAATGTAACCTGGCCACCACCAAGACCGTACATATGACTAAGGAGGGAAGTGCAGTCTCTTTTGCAGTCCGTTCTGGCAGTAGAAGTTGTCACATACACTGTAAACCTTTGCCATGATAGACACAAACTCATCACTTTTTCCATACTCCATGAGAGTCTTAGCTAGTGCTCTGGAGTAGTTTGGACTATTGGACATGCTGAAATAACAATCATTATGTCCAATTTCGCCAAACATACGAAGTTCCATCATCATTCTATGGTGATGCATCACCATTCTATGCGGCGGCTGTTCGAAGATATGAATGAAAATAAGCGTTGGTTTGCGGTTAACGTTGCGACCTGAAGTCGAATTATGAAGAATGTGATCTATAGATCTGTGTGGGCTCTCAGACAAGACATAAAGTATAGAATAGTCCGTGTTTAATGACTGAAATGTATCAATCGAGTCGATGTCCTTCACGATTTTCGGCAAAAAGTTCAAACTCTTGAAGGCGTCTGCGAGTAACTCTGAAAAATAAAAGACGCATTAGATTTCCCTATACAGACTCCAGCTGTAAGAGACAGGCCCTGTCAACTCGACAATGTGACTGTAACTTCAGAAAAGAATAAACAAAAGCAATGGACAATTCGAAGCACTTGTTAGTGCCAGTGCCGGTGGGAGGAAATAAGGACTATGTAATATTTCAGGCACTTTTGAGGCAGTGTATTTCTGCACTTCGGCAACAACGATTACAACTGCATTTGACATAAAAATGCGCTAACTTATACAATCGCTAACACTAAGGTACCTATGTTGCTCTCTCTTTCACATTGTTCTAGATATATTCAAATAAGACAATAAAACAAAACAATAATTTAGATACCACTTTGATATTCACGATGGGAACTGCACGTTGGAAATGACATGGCAACTCAAAATGTGAAAGTTAAAATAAAATTATCACTGATAATTACAGTACATGTATATAATGTGGAAAAGAACTCACCTGACTCTTCTTTCATTTTACAGGGATCTCGAGCATTTGTGTCTATGACTATCAATGCAGTTCCTCGGGGGCTGTGGCTCATTTTGTAGAATGGACCTACAAACAGTTTAAACAAGTACAATGAGCTTCAATGTATGGGGAGTATAATGGCACCAACATCGCACAGTAGGTTTACATGGTATCACAATAGTAACATATCCTTTCGACAGGAATGAAACATGGTAATGGACTCATGATGATAAGATATTTTACGACCTTCATCATGCGTGCAGTATTAGTAACGTTAATGTTATCAAATGACTTTTCGATAAAGAGACTGGCCAGTGGCCCACTTCTTAGCAAAATAGGTATATCCATTTCTTATTTTGTGCAGAAATGACAGTGGGACATAAGAGTTACTGAAACTAGAGAAAAGTTGCATAATGTTTTTAAAGCTTACCTTCACCAGCTTTTTGTCTGCTGATGATGTATTTTGGTGAGGAGACCTCTGTTGACAGCTTGTCGACAACATCCGGATGTTCAATATTTAATATGTCTAGAAATAATGCAGGGAGGCACGACCTTCTTCTGGATATCATATCTAGAAGTGCTTCTGCACGTTCACTATCCAAGATATACATGCCGAGGATTTCATCCTTGTCTGAAGGTTCCACCACGTGCTTGTGAATCATATGGTGAAAAACTTTGTCTACGTTTATATTGTCTTTGAGTAAATCGTAGTTGTTAGTGATGAGGTCCTGGATGTCATCATATGATGTCGGGGCTACAGGGAACAGAAAACATTGAAAACTACCGTTTAGCAGATTCTAGTTACATTTCGCATTGCCAGAATTCTAATGTCCTAGATATACGAGAACATCTTCCAGTTGTTTTCAGCAAAACTTGCTTTAACAAATTGTACTTATTTGTGTCAATCAAAGTAGTTTTGAATTTGCAATTCAAACGTGTCCCTGTTTCATCACTTGCATTCTCCATGCGTTTTATCCACCAGGTATTAAATATCCATTTGCTATTACTATGTAAACGAGTTTGTGACTGAGGCACTGTGTATGTTTGTGCGTATGGGTTTACTGTACCTTTTGGGCCTTTTTTTGTTTCAGCGATGGGATTACTCTCGTCTCGTGGACCACTGCTCCATCCAAAAGTAACGTTACTATCTGTAGAACAATTCAGATATACTAGTAAACTAATCGCCAAGGCAGTGTATAGAAATCATTTAGAACCGTGGAGGCTCACTGTAACCCCAGTCCTAACAGGCCTAAGTACGTGTCTGAATGACTAGAATCAAAGTGACTACGTATATATAGTAGTGTATACTGCATTACATGATCACATTTTTGTTGCAGTCAGATACCTATTGGGAAAAACAAAGGGAGAAGAATACATGCGAACAATACTATATGTATGTTCATTGCTGCTTTTTTATGTTCTATATTGTCGTTTCAACGTTCATGGTAAATATGATAACATACCCATAAAAAAAGAACATACCTGAAGCTATTTCTGTATGGACTCCTACCGAAGCAGGCTCCTCAAGTGATACCGAGGCTGATGTTTCCATTTCTTCGTTCTCGCTTTGGGTTACCTGAACGACTGATGATGAAATTTCCATGGGGCCTACAACGACAAGATATCAAAGGGTAATCTTTACATTTTATATCTCAAGTACATCTTATATCTCAAGTGGTGGGCAGGGCAATGTGCCATGGCAAGTCATACACAGCTTTACGCATGTTTTCACAGAAACATGTAACGTTAATTGATAAGTTATACGTGCAACATAACCAGGTGAGGCTACTCGGCCTAAATTATGCAGATATAAGCCTCGTGAATTACGTTTGAATTCAACATGAATACGCCGAGAAATAGCAGCTTGGTTATATTGCTGCTTTATGACACCTTTATACGTTTATTTCTTGAAAGAATATTTGAAAATACACTTAAAAGGGCGGAAAATGTTTGGCGGTAGAGGCAGACTGAGAGACGTACTTGGACTTCCGGTTTCCGCTGATTCTGTAGTTTGCTTTGCTCTTTTTTCTTCTTCGTCTATGTAGGCTAGAAACTGCAGTTCACCATCGAGAGGTCCATGAGTTTCATTGCTACGTTCTGACAAACACTTCTTCACGATACGAAGGAACAGCAGTCTTTTTACCCTGTTCTTGGGAAAACGACCCGCACAGAGTTCAACTTCGTCTTCCGGTAGCGGTCCTCTTTTCGGACCGTCCTCGTCACTGCTGCTGGACGACTCGTAGTCCGGTGGAAACGAGATCCCAGTTCCACTGACGAAACAGTGCCCTTCTCCCTCCTGGATCAAGTGCACAGCCCGTGGCCATTTTTCTGACTTGATTGAGCTTAGATAGTACTGTAGACATATTGGCATGTCGTCAGGAAACCCCGTAATATCCAACTGCCCTTCGTCGGTCCACTTACAGGTTAACTTTTCTTCCCATGAGCTGGATGCCATGATGTAATATCAAGATGTACAGTTGTTGCTTCGTCCAGAAATTAACCTACGCCATAAAAACATGTCCGCCACCGCTGGCAATTTTTTGTTTAGAAAAGGTTAACTGACATCCACGTCACATGACTCATTCACTACACACCATGATTGGTGCTACCCGTGACGTTGCCAAGTGACCCCCATTACGTCATACAGGTGTGCAAGGGACTGTTCATTGTACACTCAAGAGGACAAGGTCAATCTTAGGCAGCACTGTTTTTACAATACTAAAACGTCAGTAGGCAGGTAGGGTGGGTTCTATTAATGGATCTTCCAGATGAGGAAGTATTAACTGACAACGGAGCTCTTCTGTTCACCATGGCCGCCAATACTTCAATAATGGAACGATATTTTGAATATCCTCGAGCTTTCGACCACAACCGTATATTCAAAACTAAGAAGAAAGATGTGATTGGCTGTCATGACCTCCATTACCTGCTAGAGGCTCAGTCCAAGGGGTTGATCGTTGCCGCAGTTGTGAAACTGCCGGGAGACGACCTTCCAAGGGGGGTGTACAAGGTCCTTCTGACATGTCGAACCGACGCTGAGCCACCAACCAACATTCCACAAGAAGGAATTCTACAGCAACCTATTGACGTTGAATCAACGGCATGGGAAATGGTCCGATGTAATGTTGCACAGTGTGACTGTGTTCCACAATGTAAAAGACGCGGAATCTTGTTCAAATTTGATCCAGTCGTGAAAACTGTCTACGATCCGGCAGTCTGGTCAGACGAACGTCTTGCAGACTGCTGTAAGAGAGCCTACGACGAATCAACGCGTATGGGAAGGTCGAGAGCAGCAGGTGACAAGACTCACTGGGAAGGTAAATTCAGAGAAAACGGCAGAGAGTACTGGATGGGAGGATTCGTCAAGAATTCGAAGATCACGAACTTTTACTTTTGCCATCATGAAGATCGGTGGTTGGCGGCAGTGGCATGACAAACTTCAGAAAACTGTTGATGAGGTCGAAAAGGCCATTCAGCAGAAGTAAATTAGATGTTTTACCAAAGAACCTAGTAAATTTGTGCTTGAATATTCAAGATATTCTATGAAGATGCATATCTGAAGTTATAAGTCATGTTTCAATCTTATATTGTTAAGGGTGTCTTTCTATTGAATTCATAATCAATAATTTCATGTTTGAATCTTATATTATTTGAGGAGGCATACGTATTGAATTTATTTATTTATTTTGATTTACCACATTTTGTGGAAGGATTGACATAACAGGTGAACTATCACCTTTTCAAGATGTCATCCTAGACCGGACTGTATAGTTATGTTTGAATCTTATACTACATGTATAAAAAAGATCGTGATTTAGTCTTATATTCTGTGACTGTGAGGATTTATCAAATGTAAACAATATTGTTAAGTCAAGTTCCTCAAGTTTCTTTATGATAAAAAACATTGATAATACATTTGCCGGACATTGTCATATTTCTATTTGATTCATACTGAAGACATTAACGACGATATGATGTGTCTTTTAGACTGTGAAACAGTGCCTTACCACATGTACTTGTCAGTAGAGATCAACTATGTGGCAAACAAGTTATTAATAGCAAAATGCATGTCGCCGGAGGCCTATCCTATCGGACAACTTAAGAATAGTTTCAAACTGAACCAAGATTGTACTTCAATAGGCTTCAAGGACAATGAACTTGAGCAGACTTATCACTAGACCTAACGTTACAACTAAACTGCAATGCTGTGGTTATGAATAAGACATCAACTTCACATATTACTGCAACTAGTACAACTGCTCATGTGTTTGTCAGTGATGCAAGTGTCCAGTAAAAACACCTTCAGACGTGCAGTAGGTAGGGACTTCCAGATTGCTTTAATTCCCGAAACGTACAATGCAATGTAGAGTTGCTTGAATACAATTATTTCAATATTCTGTGATTTGAATGTATGATTTGAGTACATCAATAAAATTCAATGAAGAAAAATTCTACAACCTTATTCATTTAACTAAAGGATGCGCAACATTTTCTTACCAGTCATGAAAAATTACCGTCTAAATGGACGATGGGTAGAATGATACAGTTTTATAAATTTTTATCGCGCAAAGGGGTTAAACAAAATAAGTTTGTCCATTACCCTCCTTGGTTTTTCTGTCGCAGAAAGCCTGTAATAAAAAGTGAACATATTCCCCCTTGTCAACTTGGTATGCTCCAACATCGCGAGAATCTGCGAGACCCACACAGCACGCATGCGCGAGTGAATTTAATGTGGCAATCGCCGAGAGTGTGTCACTTTTTTGTTCCGGTTACTCATTTCTGTACCTTTGGGCGTTTCTAGGAACTTCCACCGGGAAAACCCTTCGGATATAACTCCGGAAGCAGTATAGTCAGTCTGATCTACTTATAGAAGTCGTTTAAACCTCACATTTCCGTTGGAAGCGAGGACGAAAACAACAGGAAGACCTACAGCTGGACCGTTGTGTGTTGAGAGATTTTTCAACGGTGACAGTTTTCTAATTTTCCCGTGGGGAATTTTCCCCTTTCCCTTGCGACTGTGTTTTCCCTGGACAATATTCCCCCGTCGACCGACATACCTAGCAGGCGATGGGGTTTCTCTTTTCAAAATTATGGAGCCTTTTCAATAACGAAGGTAAGGAAAGGTGTTTTTCTAGATGCGTATGGTGACCTAGATTTTCATATGTTTGGTGTTGAACTTTAAATCTAACGTTAGTGTCCAGAAACTGTCAAATATCTATAGTTATATGCTTTCTTTAACGTTTAATATATGCTTTCTTTCTTTGAATTTAGATGTAAACAAATGTTATTTTATATATAAACACGATATTTTGTTATTATTTTTATTCGTTTATCTTTTTAAATGCCGTTGGTAACAACTTTCTTGAATCTAAATTAGCCACTGAATACCCCCACAGCTTATTATTATGTTTAGCCATACCTAGTATGGCTCAACATATTGTTTTTGTTCATGTTCTTCTTCTTCTTCTTCTTCTCCTGCCAAGTCTTCAAATGGAATCTACTCCGTCATTTTTGGGCCAAACGACCTGAAATTTGGCATGTAGGTAAAGATGGCAAATACCCTTAGGTGCTTTTTCATTTCTTTCGAAACAGGCCTTAAAAACATTTTTATGGAGGTTTTTTGGGGCATTTTTAGACAATTTTTATATTTTGGGCTCCTGTGCCCTGGTATTGCTAGCAAGTGACCTGGAATTCTGTACAAGGGTGCCTTGAACATGTCCCTACAGGATTTCAATCACAATTCTGGTGTACATCACTTCAGAATGCTTCATTTTGGGGACTTTTGGACCCATTTTCAGACCAAAAACAGGCCAAAAGTGGTATCCACGTTCCATGTTCTATTTGCTGCTGGCCAAGGAATCCATGTTCTATCTAAGGATCCCCGCGTTCCATTTGCTACTGGCCAAAGAACACTGTTCTATTTAGGTCACCTGAGGTCATATTGCAGGAACACACGCAAGCCTTTGCAGTAAGAAGCTCTTGGGGTCTCACAGAACTTGTAGAGAGAGTTTTTGTACGGGTGATTTTGGAACAGTCCATTTATGCATCAGGAGGGAGATTGTCGAAGTATAATGCTCTCGCAAAGGTTGCCTTTCTACATGCAGTTAATATTTCGATTTGCCCAGGTGTTATTTTGGGACAGCCCACTTCTTGCATGGGGAGGAGTATGGCTAAACATGCTGTATTTGCTCAGGGGCAAATGACGGCCTTTCTAGTAATGACAATGTCTTGTGTCCGGCGACAATAGGCCAAGGAAGATTTGTTATATAAACAATATCATCACATCTGTCGTGTTTTCGCTACCGTATTTGGTCTTGTTTAGTTTGACAATCTAGTTTTGACACCCTCTCGTCAAACACTATTCACACATCTAAATTATCATTTGGAATACCGTGTCTTTTTCCGGGTGTTTGTGTTGTGCATAAATTTCCAGCTATTAACATTTTTGTACAAGAAAATTTAGGTTTGGTTTTCGTTGTCCTACTCCTATGCAACAAAAATGCAATTCTTCACCTTTATATAACATCTTGAAACTGACGTATTGGTTTAACCTGATTCTATACGTTTGCCACGTATTTAACACAACAAACCCGGCTTTAGAAACTATTCTATCTTTAAAGACATAATCTTTTTTTTTTACTATCTTCACTGTAAATGTGTAGAAATTGTGATTTATAAAGGAAGGAAAGAAAGAAAAAAGTGAAATGTGTGTACCCCAACGGAAACCCCCCTCCCACTTACCGGCCATGTGTGTCATAGGGGATCTCTGACGTCACCACATCACCTGTTTAATGTAAACTGACGCAAGTTACCGGTCTGAAAATGGCACATAGATTTGTAGCTTACAATGAACCTTTCAAGCCTAGCAAGCAATGTAGCCTAGGGATTTGCTGCTGTGCAGTTTTCATTTATTTGCAAATTTCAATAAACAAAAGAATGCAAGACCTGTTTCAACAATGGTTTATACTTTAATAATGCCGGATACAGTTCGAGTTCAGTTAGATTTTATTTGAAATTTGATCAAAACATTGGCACAAAGAACCTTTACTGTTTGTGAGAAAATTCAGAGGTTGCAACTATGGTAGACCTGTTCCAACACTGTAGTATTATACTTGGATACAGTCAAGATTTTATTTGATTTAAACACAATTTGACTCCAAGAATCTTTTCCATTTGATTTTGTGAAAGGATCTTAACAGTCAATTTTTAGAGTAATATCTTATGCAAACATTGAAAGATGAAATCACAAAATTATAAATAATGTTACATGTACCTTAGTTATGACAATAGTTATGGTTTCCTCCCTGAGGCACATGTTGTCTGTTAACGGTAAGAAGACAATTTTTTTTAGCCAGGGGCTAAGATTCACCTTTCTTTGTACTGAAGGACGAGGAGTAGGTTTTTAATTACTTGTTATTATTTTGAAAGTGTTATCTGTGCTTAGCAACAAACTACACTAACTAACCCATGCAGTGTAACTGAAATACTGTAATATTATTAAAAGAAATTTGCAAGGATTTAAGTTTGTGGTGGGGAAAAATTGATCCACATTAATTGTAAGTTGGCGGTTGAAACAACAGTAGCACTACAGTCAGGATACAAAACATTTTCGAGCAGTTTTAACTTTGTGATAAAGACTTTATCGGAAAAAAACACACACATGAAAATAAAACCTATGCAAGCATTTCTTCAAGCATTTCCTCATTTACTAAAGTTTAGTTTTACAATATTCTAGCATCTTGACTTTACCTTCATTTCAATCACTGGGGAAATTCCTCAGAAAACTGTAGCATCGAAAACCTTCAGTTTTGCATATAGTGTATATATAGTACAAAACTAGTCTAAGACATCAGATATTCCTAAGCTGTCATCCCGCTAAGAAGCATCCCTCCTACCGACCTCCCATGGGAAGCCAGTCACTTCTGTACAACTGAAGTGTAAGAATTGGCTCAGACAGTTGAGACTTTACAGGCTAATTGATGTCGAGGGTTGTACCATACACGCCCTTGGCAATATACTACATATGCATGATATTCATATTTATCTATTTATTTTAAATAAGAGAGATGTGATAAAACTGATGTCATTATAATTTGAGTTCTTAAAAAAGGAAGAAGGAAAATCATTAGGTCCTGTGTCAAAATTTAATTTAACAATATTTTGATGATATGTTTTTTATGATGACTCGAACAACGGCGTTGCCCCCACAAAATTTACAGCCTAAACTTTGAACATGATATCTCTCCAGATCTCAGTGCTATCTTGGAAATACTAGTTAAATCAAGATTAATATAGTCATCTGTCAAAACTAATAACAAAATAAGTCAAAGCAAGACAGCTCATTGTATTAATGGTGTTTTTGCAATGGTTTAAGTTAAGTGTATTGCAGATATGAAAATTTGAATGTTTATTGTTTTCTTTCATTGCAGAACACAAGGTAATAATCACAGGGCTAGACAATGCTGGCAAGACAACGATATTGTATCAATTGTAAGTACATGTACTAGTATTGTGTTTTTCTACTTATTCTTCATCTTTATGTGTTCACACTTTACAACAACTTGAAAATTATGCTCTGACTATCAAAAACATGCAGTCATTTCCAAGACCCTGTGATTCGGTTATTTGTTACTATGTGGTTAGTGGTACTTGAATTGGACTGTGTAGATTGTGAAATAAAGACATCATGTATTTAAGTTTAACAAAAAATATGTGGATTTACAATTGTTTTGTTGTTTTTCATTCTCCAGTTTAATGAACGAAGTAGTCCACACATCTCCCACCATCGGCAGTAATGTCGAGGAAATCATCTGGAAAAACATCCATTTTGTCATGTGGGACATCGGAGGCCAGGAGTCCCTCAGAGCGTCGTGGAACACATATTATACTAATGCACAGGTAAGGTGCAAGGGTCAACTGTGTGTTACATCTTATCAACTAGCTATTGACAAACAAAAATTATGTAAGGCCTCCTAAACAGCAATGAAAGGGGGTGCAAAGTGTAAAGTTCTGCTTTATGCTACCGGATCAAAAGTGCAATTAAAGCTCACAACAATGCAAAGAAAAGGTTCAAAGATCATCTTTTTATGTAAATAAGCATTGTTGCCCATAAATATGTGGGCATAACACAATACAAAGTTTAATTGCTTCTTTGCCTCATAGTTTTGATAATTCTAATATTTCTATATAGTATATTTGTGGGGATTTTTATAGTATGAAGTGAAATATATGTTATCAAAATTTTGTCTCTTTTCTTTGTGACTATTTAATTTGAAAAGCTAGCAGTGGAACTTGATGTAAAGATTAGTGATTGTAATATAACTGTGACAAGAACCCTATTGCCATTTCCTCCTTAGATTTCAAATGATTTTACATGTTGCCTGTACTAATACATGTAATTGTTCATGTGGGACTTACGTTTTGTCAAAGTATCTGATATATGTTTGTTTTCCTTTTGAACAGTTCTTGATTCTAGTAATCGACAGTACAGACAGAGAAAGATTACCCATCTCTAAAGAAGAACTGCACAAGATGTTAGCTCACGAGGTAAGCATGATTTGGTTAGATTATACATTCTTAGCATAGATTGGTGTCAAACTGTAAAACATACTTCAGACATATGCCTAGTTAAAACATATATAACAGTTCAACTTCTGCACTCTACAGAGTCACATGTGTTACATTACAAAGCCTGCTAAATGTTGCTGAAAATCTACAGTTCACAACTTCAGTTGTTTGGGATAGTTGGTTCTACCAAATATACCACAATTGATCTTTTCCCGCCAGTAAAATCCCCATTGATCCCACACGGACTTTGCTCCATCCTAGAGAGTCCTTACCCACAATATGGCATGTGTGCTTCACAACCCACTCAAAATACTCCTGTTGCTATTTTAGTCCAGATTGATTATAACACGCACCTGTAAATTCAAGCCCGAGGCAAAAAGCTCTACAAGGATACCAGTGTGCTTGAGCATTGGCGTCCATTAGCAACGCGTACGTGAAAAGTCAAAGTTGACAATGGAGTACCCGGAGGTAAACTTTGTGGTAAACTTGACCTTGTGGGTGAAAATGAAGGTTATTTTTTGTTGAACAAAAGTACAGTGTACTATGATATTACTTGGATGTAGGGCCTATCATGAACATATTTGGAGTACATTTATCAATTCATCATTGGGTTTGTGACAGTATTACTCTGTATTTAAAGCTATTAACACAAACTGGTACTACATGTAGTAGTAGATAAATCATAAAGTAACAATCTATTGCTTGAAGGATAAATGAAGCGTTTTGAGAAACGCTTCATTTGTGGCTCTGGGAAAATAACAGATTCGGTATTCAACTGTTTTCGACTTCATTCATCTTCTTTTATTTAATTTGAGAATGACAGAGAGTCAACCCACTCCTCACTTAATACCTTTCCTGTGACATTTAATGCTAGAGCTTGTGAGAAATGATTATTTACAGACATCATGGATACAAGTGGAGCATCCGTCCTGTAAATTTTTTTGGAAGTCAAAGTTACTGTTTACTCAGGTTTTAGTATTTTAGTTGTAGAGCCCTGACTCCCTCACAGCTATGGTAGGCATGTTTTGTTGAATGCCGTAGGATTTAAAACGAAATCCTGTTTGACCAAAGTATTATAAGAATGTCTGACGCAATGTCCTGTTGACCTCTGTGTTGTTCTCTGTTGACTGTAGGACCTGAGACAGGCGGCCATCTTGATTTTTGCGAACAAGCAGGACTTGAAGGGTTCCATGTCTTCAGCGGAGATCTCCCAACAACTCAACCTCACGTCTATAAAAGGGCACGGGTGGCACATACAGGCCTGCTGTGCGTTAACGGGGGAGGGGTGAGTATTTTTTCTTTCTTTGTGACTGTGGGATAGATACTGCAGGCCTCGAAATTCATTTTTTGGAATAGGTGCACTGGTGCACTCAACCAAAAAAATTTGGGTGCACCACATAAAATAAAGCGGAATGTCAGCAAAACGTCATCACAAAGTTTAACGTTTCTGCCTCTCTTGAAAGCTTCAATCTGTAATTCTATAGCTAACCTCAAAATTTGACTAGTGTACAATAGTACTTTTACCCTATAACCCAAAGAAATGTCTTGGTGCACTGGTGCACCCAGTCAAAAATTCCACTATTTCGAGCCCTGTACTGTCAATGCCTTTAGGTTTGCAGGGATTTAATTTTGCAGCAGGGAGAAAATGAAGTGGCTATGATAGTTGTTGGTTGGCTGTTGAAACAAGGGAGTAGACGCAGAAGATTTGCAGTGAAGAGGTTACTGTGACCATTAAACCACCGCAAAATTTCAATTCTTCCAATATATACCTGTCAAAATGATACAATACAATACACTTGTACTGTCAAAACTGCCCAAAAAGACCACCCTGGGGACCAATGAAATATGGTCTACTGTGGACAGGTGGTCACTATAGACAGGTTTCTTTATGCTCGTGTCAATGGGAAGAATTATCTAAGGGACCACAGAAAAGGGGTCACGTTGGCCAGTTGTCCTTACATAATTTTCCCTCTGACACAATCATTAAGAATCCTGTCTGTAGTGACCACCTGTCCACATAGACCAGATTTATCGGTCCCTTGAGTGCTCTTCTTGGGCAGTTTTGACTGTATTTCTTTGTAGAATAAAGAATTCATTACCTGCATACTATGTCGTTTGCTTTCTGTTTGAATTTATTACTGCAAGAAGAAAAAGCCTTTCATGTTACTGGGTCAGTGAGTCCTTGTGGAGATGTAAACTAGATTTTGCTGCCCGAAGGATTTTGTCCGTGGATATTTACGACTCTGTTCTGGAAGAGGGACACAAATTCCAGTAGGAAGAGATCAAGATAAGGAATATGGGTTGGTCAACCCATTTCCGAAATTGTATTTCATTTCAGATATCTTTAAAATGAATTACCATGGAATGAAAATGTAGAACATAGAATTTGACATATAGGATGGTCTAGTCTTCAAATAGACCGATTCTGACGTCCATCACAATTATCACTTTAACAGTGACCAATCACAGCATTGCTATTTGTGGTTCGACCAATGAGGGGGTGACTGCAGTTGGTATGACAACGGCAAATGTGGTCACATCACCATGCCATCTCCATATTTGTTGTAACATCTAGGTATTGCAGTTGCATTTTTTTTACTGCGATTGCTGATTTTCTGTCTTTCTCTCTCCCTCCACAGGTTGTACCAGGGTCTAGAATGGATAGCGCATCAGCTCAAGAAGTAACAGCAGGGGGTGGCGGGAGTAGATGTAGCAGCCAACTTGTACAGATGATGATATTTTGTAACTTATACAACATTTTTATGGTACATTGTATTTGTAATACAATGCAGACTGTAACTATGTAAGGCCAGTGAAAATTTAGTATTTCATTTCATGCTTTTGACCAGGCAAAATTGTAGCGATATGAAATTGCCATTTCTAAGAAGTAGCAACCCACTGTTTCTTGAAATGTGAATCCCTTTGAAAGATAAGATTACACCAAGGATGTTATATACGTCTATATAGTCCTTGATTGATTACACATACCTTAGATTTCCTTAGTCTGAAAGTTGATCTGTGTTGAAGTTACAAAACAGATTTTTGAAAACTAAAAATGAACTTACCCAAATTTTCGACCAGTCTTCTTCAGAGAATGACTTGAATTTCCCTTGTTTAGAGAAAAAGCAGAAGAGGGTAGACATAGTTACAGTCAGCACTGGGGTCCAACAAGTTGTCCGTTTTTTTTAATTAGGAAGCTTGCCAAACTACTTTGGTGGGATGTCCACATTGTTATGTTTAAAGATGTAGTTTGAAAAAAGAAACAGATTTGTGAGGAGGTATTTGAAGTGCTGTACATCTGTGTCCAAACCTAGTCGAGTAAAAACATATCCCAGCGTATAGATCTAGAACTTTAAGAACAACAGCTAGACTCTTTCTTATGGCTGAGTTAGCTTTGGTATACTATAGTGTTCTATGCCTTGAAAAACATTTTAGCAGCCAAGTAAATTAAAAAGTGACATTTGACATTGAGATCGTGATATGGCTATTCAAAGCCCAAAGCCATTAAGAATAAAAAATTCAACCATAAAATGCTGTACCATGAATTTCCTGCCAAGATTTCTAATGAAAGGGGAAGAACTGCAGCTGTACTGTAGTTTGTATCTTGGGACTTGGACGCAGAAGAAACAGTGTTTCAAATGTCCTCCAAATTTATACATCTCTGACTGTGCATATTTATAGCATCTAATTTCTGCAAGGTGGTGTAAATATACACTTTGCAAGAGGAGTTTAGGGTAGCGTTTTTGGGATTTATCAGCTTAGGTTTCACGTACATTTGACTTCTCAAACATGGCTTTTAGGTTCTACCAGTTTCCTCCATTTTCAGTGAATATTAGTTTGTAACCAGGAGTTTAACAACAAACTGTTCCTTTTTTTAGAAGGGTGCTAAATATTTTACAGTATGGAAATGTCAAAGGGCCATTTCAAACAAATAGTGTTTATTGAAATTTCCATTTCAATCTACTGAATTAATTTCGGGGGGATTTGACTTGTAATTTTTGATAAAATGTATAAAAAATGGAGGTTGCAGACGTTTCAATTCATTACTGCTATTTCTCAAGAGGATTGTATGAATCTTCCAAAATACAGTACATACACATGATTCCATTGTACATGGGAGGGGTTACCTTTGACTTACGATAAACATATCAGTGTTGTAGATACTCCATGTTGTATTATATTATGTAGATACATGTAACACTGAAGATTAGGACAAGGTCTCACAACTCAGTTTCCAGACTCAGTATACGTACATGTGTATGATGCAATAGAACATCAGCACCTTTTTCTCTTTACAGCTATTTTGCACTTCACTCACTGCTCCAACATTCTGAATTGGACACTCTATGCACACTAGATGAAAAACCTATGTACTCAATATTGCATACCGTACACAGTACATGCAGGGATGGTTAGAAGTGAAAAGATTTTGGTGCCCTGTACAAAGAGTTTAACTGCATGTATGGCTGCTCCTTATACTATGTTATAGTGATAAACGATGAAGGCTTCACTCCTGAGGTGTCGCCAAAAAGTTCTGATATAGAGGCAGGCTACATTAGGATTGATGCAAGTACAAGCTACGAAGGGGGAGGGGGCATCTGAAATACAAGAGTAACATTACAGTAAATTACAATGCTGTCACTTTGTGACTATGTTTTGGAATGGTACACATTACTGTCTGTAGCTGATAAAGCACTGAATGGCAGAAATATCACAGGCCACACTTGTATATGGGGTACTTCTGTCTGTGGCAGAATTATCACTGCCTTGTTTTGTAGCAAGAGAAAGCTAAGTTTAACCCTTACCTTCCTGAGTTCTTTTGTAACCAATCTAAACTTCAGTGTACACATAGACCCATGGATGAAACAAGGTTAAACATTGTGAATATATATGTCCCTCAGACATGAGCCATTCTATGGAATTTTACTATTTGTTTTAAAAACTTATTTTTCAATGTGGAAAGGCAATGTTTTAATACAATTGTAAACTGCCAGTTTTAAGTTCTGTCTTGTGTATTAAGACGAGTTGGTCAAACGTTACTTAATGTTGTCTTCATAAAAATCACTTGTGAAGTCATATTATTACACCAATTAAAAACACAATGTACACCCTATCAATGGATATATATGTTACTTTAACAGTAATTATCACAGTAAATAAAGAGGGAAGAATATATATCTTTGAATCTTAGCAATAACACACCTTCAGTACATGTACATGAATTTTAACAGAGACTGAATTGTTTCAACTTGTTTTGTGTAATAAACACAGCTGGTTTATGTGTATGTACCCACAAAGGCAGCGTTACTGTATTATTTTCAATGTCCATTAAAATGTAAATACACTAATGTGTTAAACAATGTTTAGTTGTCTTGTGTTCAATACTTTGTCCACTTCTTTGTGTTGCAGGACCAAAATGACCCAACTCACCACATGATGTATCCCTACTCACTCCTGAGGCAATTCTTTCTTTCTAAATTGCAAAACTTCTTTTCTCTCACTATGTTGTAGAGTAGGGATGTGCACCTTATTGTAACATCAGGTACAGGTACACAGACAGGTCCGTACATGTAGTTGAATATCCCATTTTAACCTTCTCCCTGCTACCTAATCGAGTAACCAGGTACCATTAGGCTACATCAACAGGGAGCAGGTTACTGGATGTGGGTATTTTGAAACAAGCTGAGTCGTCAAGAAAAATATTTTACAGCATAATGCCCATAGCACTCGAAGTACCTTTGTAACTTTCCCAACTGTTCTTGTGTAGCATCTGTAAACTTCTCTAGCTTGAATACAATGCCAAATTGTCAAAAACAAAGTGACCCGCTGTCTATTTTTTGCTTAGCCTAGTACTTTATTCATGCTTACAAACAAGAAGACTGGAAAAGCATCTCTTTCACATGTGTTATTTATTTAACATGATTCTATTTTGTGTACACTTCATTTTAACTGGAGACAGAAGTTGTATGCTGCACCTTATATCAATAAAGTCTTGTAATTTAGTTGTAGGTATGGCTTGTCATTTGACCCAGACTCTGGACCAAGAGGTTGGAAGTTTGAATTTCAACTGTTGTCGTTCACCCGACATGCATGCTATTGGAAAGCGTTGTAGTCCACTGTTCATTGTACTTGTCATAAAGAGCTACAGGAGCTCCCTGGTACAACAAATCTGTAAAAACATGTACCATACATGCCGTCTGTCTTCTCTGTTAGTTACATCCAGTGAAAGATTAGCTCTTCAATGAGATTAACTGGTTCAAGATCACTTTGTTTAAGCGCTCCAGTTTTCTTTACTATTGAAGAACCAGAGTCAACTTTATACTGCTCAACTTGTCTTACAAAATGTACAGTCATTTATATAAGAAAATATCAGTTCCTTTCAAACTCCTTCCACTTTACTTCTGAGCCTCTTAATGAAGCGTAGCTCTGCCCTGTTTCTGATTCCGTAGTCCTTGAGTTTCTTGTTGTTTTGCGAGAGTTTCTCGCCGTCGAAACTGAGCCAGTATGTTCTCCAGATGTATCGCCAGCTGATTTGGGTGGTGCCTCCCTCTCTGGTTTGCTTCAGTGTGACGTACCTAGTAAAAAACAGCACAGATTGCAAATTGTCGGATGATTGGTTAGTGTGCAGAGAACAAGAGGATCAATGTCTAGGTATGAGGAGAAAAAATAATGGTATCTATCACAAATAACTAACAGTATTGTATGAAATAGTTTTCTATAATGAGTTGAATTAGATGTATCATATCTACAACCATCAACATTTATCTACCAAAATACATTATACATATCAGCTATTTTGGAAAGTTGTGTGTTTGAGAGATCTCTAGTGCTGTACTAGACTGGAGTTCAGCCTTGTTAGCTTTAGTCCGCTTCCAACAATCGCTATTTCCCCTTTGGAAGCGGACCAAAGCTACTAAGGCTGGACTCTAGGCTAGCACAGCACCCCCAAGTAGGCACAGTTTAGATATGCAGTAGTGCATTATATTGGGGCGTTGCATTGGAGATCACTGTCGATGAATTTCTTTCCGGGTGGTGGATATATGTGACCTGGTGGATATATTTTAATACAGGTTACAGAGCAAGAAACACATGTTCACCTGCTGATGGCATGTTTTAAGTCCACCACTGTAGCATCCTGTGGGACCACAATAGGCATGATACCCCCGCACTCCTTCTTCACGATAACCTTCATGGCCTGACCGTACTCCAACGCGATCTGCGACTTCACCTCGTC
This sequence comes from Branchiostoma lanceolatum, assembly GCF_035083965.1. Taxonomy (NCBI): domain Eukaryota; kingdom Metazoa; phylum Chordata; class Leptocardii; order Amphioxiformes; family Branchiostomatidae; genus Branchiostoma; species Branchiostoma lanceolatum. The sequence goes on from NC_089734.1 coordinate 5,649,230, forward strand.
GAGCGTGACTCCCGCTGGCAGGTCGGACAACAGCGGGTCTTTCACGAGTTCCGCAACTCCGCCGCGTACAACGTCCATTACCTCATTATGCGACAGCGTGGTGTCTTCAAAGTCTACATCTTCTTGCCTGACTCGGTTTGAGGTCTCATCTTCTTCTTCAGAATTGTGTTTAGGACTTGAATGAATGTAGGAATCTTCTGTGGTATTGTGGGGAACTTCTGCATTGTGTTGAGCAGGGTCTGGTTCTGAGGGCACCTCATGAGAGGGGTTGTTGTCAAGGTAATCCATATCGTTGGACATGTCTTCAATGATCAATCTGTAAACGTAATATTATGTATTGCTGTTAGACTTATGTACTAGTATAAGCAGACATTAGGACAGTGCAGACTTTTATTGACGGAAGTTTGAAATGAATGGCAATCATCCCTCCCATCATTTAACAATAAATAAAATAAATTTTCCTGATGTCTACTTGGAAATGTACTATAGACGTTTACTTAAAATGGCCAGCAAGAACTAACGGAAATGGAAACAGTACATGTATTCGTAGATACCATGCGTAGTATATTTAATTTCCAAGTAGACATCAGGAAAATTTGTTTTATTTTCATGGTGTAACAAATAATACCAATCTACGAATACATGTACTGTTTCCATTTCCGTTAGTTCTTGCTGACCGTTTTAAGTAAACGTCTATCATTTTGCTGGACTTAGTTTCTGGGTTGGTGATACACATACAAAAAAAACCAATCACTGCTAGAATTTTAGAAGTGGGAGGGGGGCATAATAATTCGTCCCCAAATGAAGATATAATATAACAACGGAGCTCACTATCCAATTCTACTATTAATGTGTACTTATACCTACTTACCGAGCCACTGATATGGTCCCTGATATTATATGCAAGGCAAAAATGCAAGAATATCTCCACACTTATTTTTTCGTCTGACCACCGGCAGCCATTTTGAATTGATTAGAGAGTTGGGCTGTTCAAAATGTTAAGAAATAAAAGCCTTTTTTTAAAGATTCTATGTAAGAACAATTCTCCTTAAAACAGAGGTAAGATTTCTTAATGCTATTCATTGAATAAGAATATGTATATTTTTACTTATTTTATTACTTTTATGGAGAATTATATTAGTTTCAACAAAGATATAGTCAGGCATTGACAGTCGAATACACAAGGCACCTAAATATAGTTCGCGGGAAGAGGGCACGAGGAGGTTTGTACGATTTGTTTTTGTCGTCTGAAAAAGCATTTCTGACAGGAAACTTTATGATTATAAGTGTTAAATGTAACGTTAAAGGCGTGACTACTGTGCACTGCATCTCTATTTTCACTTCAGTCGCGTTTTAGGTGACCAAAAAGATAGTGACGAAGTGAAAGTATATTGGGTGACGTTTATGATACGTTTGCCACTAGTTTGTGTGTGTGTGTGTGTGTCAGAATGTGTGTGTATTTTATGAGGGTCTGCATGCCCTTTTTCGTGAAGCGTTACGAGCGATTTTAATTCACCGTTAATCGTTACCGGCCGCCCTGAATTTACCGTTAAGCGTTATCGTTATATTACTCGTGAAGCGTTACTGGTCGTTTTAATTCCTAGTTAAGCGTTATTTGTCATCCTGAATTCAACGTTAAGCGTTATTAAGTAATTCCTCGTTACGCAGGGAAACGCATTTCAGTGGGTCAAGATTTCAAAATTTTCTCCAGGAAGCACACGGCTCCTGCGAAAATATGTCGGTAGGGCATAAAATTTCAAGCTGAAACACTTCTATTTTTTAGAAGTTTTCGCCTCAAAATTCAGGAAATTAAGCATTTCGCGGTTCAGGATTTTAAGATTTTCCCCGGGTGCATGCCGGGGCTCCGTCGAAAAATATTGTCAGGAGGGCGTCGACCCCCAAAACTCAAAGCTGAAACTCATCTGTATTTTTTTCACAAACAGAGATATCATTACAGAGATATTTGCCCATCGAAATGCAAGGAATAGCGTTTCAGGGTGTCAAGAATTCTCCCCAGGAGCATATCGCAGCTACATTGCAGCTCCGGCGAGGTCTGGAGGGCGTGACGCCTCTCAAAAATCAACCTGAAACTCTTCTGTATTTTTCATTTTTTTTCAAATAGAGATGTCATAAAACTTAGCTTACCCTTCAGCAAAATCCCCCCCCCTCAGAATGCAGGAAATAGCATTTCAGAGGGTCAAGATTTCAAAATTTTCGTCGCGCCTTTGGCGCTCGTCATCGTGATCAGGAAATTTCCTGTCGCCGCCGAATTTAAAGGGTTCGGAGCAGGCATGCGAGAATGGCATAGCGTAATAGGTCTCTTGCCACAAGATAAGGACGACTAGTGGCAAAAAACCGTCGTCTTCAGGGGTATCTCATGTTCTAAAAATGCTGAATTTACCGTTAAGCGTTATCGACCGGCCTGAATTTACCGTTAAGCGTTATCGGCTGGCCTGAATTTACCGTTAAGCGTTGCCAGGACCCCCCCATGCAGACCCTCTTTTATGTGTGTGCATGAGTGTGTCTGTCTGTCTGTCTGTGTGTACATTGTGTGTGACTGTGTTTGTGCATCACGGTGTGTGTCTATAGTTCAGACTGCATCTCTGTGAGTGTGTGTCGATGGGTTTGTGGAAAAAGCTGGCCTGTCCACCAGGCCAGGCCACCAGGTGATGTATATGTTTGTGTGTGTGTTTGTATGTGTGTGTGTGTGTGTGTGCCTCAGCTCTAACTGTAACAATTGAATTGTCAGATCCCAACAGCTTGCCAAACATTGTAGCTGATACAGTTGTTATGTAATAGAATCTAATTATAACTGATTGATTGCTATACTGCCCTATGTAAGGACATTTGCCACATACTCTATACCGCCCTGTGTCTTCAAATGACCGAGTGGCTAGGCTAGCAGATATGAGATCGAGAGGTTTGATTCCTAGCATTCCTGACTAGACTACTAGTAAATGTTTCCTTGGGGAAAGGCACTTTACACAACTCAGGTTAGGTGTAAAATGGGTACCTGACTTTGGTTGGGGTGGTAAAATGTGGTGAAAGGAGAGGGTTGGGTTGTCCAAGCCGCTGCCCCTACAGCCTCAAAACGGTTAGAACCTTTACCTTTAAGTTTAACCTTTTTCTTTAATAATACTGCCCTAGGAGTCATCATGTCCGGAGCGGTGGGTTTGAGGACAGACTGTGAGAGGTTACTGCAACTCTTCACAGAAACCAACAGTGTCAGATATGAGCAGTTGTTGTCGCTCTAAGTTTGTCTATTGTTTAATAAAGTTTTCTTGGTTTCTAACCTCCTTGGTTTTTATTCTAACCTAGGAGTCATCATGTCCGGAGCGGTGGGTTTGAGGACAGACTGTGAGAGGTTACTGCAACTCTTCACAGAAACCAACAGTGTCAGATATGAACAGTTCTCTGCACTCTGGAGACAAACCAACTTCTCACTCATCCACTAGTGAGTCTCTCATTCTGTCCATCAAGATCTGACGAACATAGAATTGTACTTACTTAATTGTGTTTACTTGAACCAAGCTTGAAAGCTTCCTCCACTCCATGTTGTTCTTCTTGTTCTTGTTTAACATCTATCATATCGCTCAAGGCGTAGTCTCTTGGTGCTCACTCCACCCTATAGCTATCTTTCAATAGGGACCAGATTTCCTTCACTTCAGTAATCATAAGGTAGTAGTACTAGTCAAAATTTGGCATCAAAGAAAATGTTATAAATGTGCCAGGTTATTACTTGTGAAATCAAAAAGGACACTGTTTTTCCAATGTAATTTTACCAAGTCAATAGTAATTATTTGCAAGAATAACATTTTGTTACATATGTACTTATGGTGAAAGAGCAAGCAGAAGTAAATTAACATGTTTGTACATTTAGAATTGATTACACACACTTAATATTCATAGTGATTGACAAGAATACATTATTTTAGGGGTACATTTGGCTTGTGTATGTTGTGACATATTGCTCCCTATATCTTAAGTATCTTTCATTTGAAAAGAGGAATTGAACCTCTCTGATTAATTCAAATAGTTGTCATGTATTTAATCCACTGCAAACTTTTCTTTTTACTTTCCAAATACAGTGGTAGAAAAGAAGCAAGGCAACAGAGAGAGGTAAGTCCACATAACTGCTTGCGGACTTTATTTTTTGTTTTCACTTGTAATGTTTCACTTAGTTTGTATCCTAAATGTATGCTAAAATCAGACCTCTGTGTTGCTTTTAAAGATAGATATGAATTTTGCATGAAATGTTTTCTACATATTTTAACTTGTACTTTTCCATCCGTCCCAGTTTATCGAGGGTGCCTTCCAGATTGTGTTGAACTTCCTGCTGCCTCCGTACAGTTTCCAAGTCAGAGTCGGTGCCTTGTACCTCCTGTATGGACTGTACTACACACAACTCAACAAGCCCAAAGTCAAGGTTAGTGTTCTCCCCAAGATAAGCTTGAAAATCGAAACACTATGGTCAAATCTCTTGTTTTGGGCTGACAAGCTGAACATGCAGTACTAAACCAAAATGATAGGGGGCATTGCTGCAATGGTCTCTTCCCTGCAGGTGAATGTGTGCAGCAAAAGTTTTGAGTCCATTGCACTCTTCCTTTTTAACACAAATACTTCATATGGAGATTCATAAAGACAGTGGAATATCCTTAGGAGATGGCTGCCTATAGGATTCAGCTGGAATTTACGTGTAGTCAACAAGTAGTTATGTTTGTGTAAGAGATATACAGTAGGTACCTGTAATGTGTCCATATGTCTGTATTTTAATACCATACCTTGCTGCACAGATCCGCATGACCCTAAAGACGTGGTGTGAGCTTGTTGTGTTCCACCAAGAAGTGACGGAGCAGCAGCACCTTGACGTGGACCTCGTCTTCCGCACCTTAAGGATGGACAAAGCCTTCCTCTTCACTGCCACGCCCACTCAGGTGATCTTCTTATTCCAACTCACACAAACTGCAACACACCTCTAGTATACAGAATATTGTTGACATTTTGGTATCAGAAAAAGTAGTATAACCTTTTCTTTTACTTTGATGTATTACTTCAAAAATGTTGAAGACAGCTATTTAAATTGATTTCAGATTGACGTTCATAGGGAGGCAGTAGGGTTTGTAAATATGCTTTGCTGACATTGTACATTATTTCATGTTGTGCATCCAAAATTCTTACTATGCACCTACATTTTTAGATTAGGTGTACCAAAATTGAATTTCAAGCCCGGCACCTGTTTTATACTTTATCTAGTGATTACAAACTGCAAATTTGGGAACTTATAGCTTCTCTGACAAGTTCACACTAGAGTGAAACTCTACTCTTCTAAGTACGTGTGATGATTTCTTGTATGGGAGTCTTTATGGGGAGATCCTGGAAATGCTGGTGAGTGATGATGCCCCTACATTACTTGGTGGCAATAAATTCCACTGTACAAAATTTCTATGAAAATGCAAACATGTATCAATCCTAGGTTGATAACTTTGTTAGTTGAAGGCATGACTATACAGTATCTTGTTCTTTTTTTGAGCCTGGCCCTGTATTAGATGTTGTTATGTTAACCAGTTTATTTGTCATCTTGTACAATGTCATCATGAATATTGACTTGGACTTTGTGTTTCAGCTGATTTTTGGCAAAAAGGAGAAGCTCCCAGATGATGAGGACAGAGAAAACGACCAGCTGAAGGAACAGCAGAGCATCCTGCCTCAGGTGTTAGGGGACTCACTGGAGGTCAGGAGGAAAGCATTTTTGATATCAGTTATCGATGCACGGAATATGTGACAAATACATTGTCAAGGAATATGTGAGGAAACAAGAATTTAACTTAGAATAAAACTTTTTCCCCTGTGTGTCAGTTATAGAGAATCGTCAGCATTTTCATTCCAAGATTCTTTAAATCATGATTCATAGGTTCGACCTTGTTTAGAAAGGAGTACCTTGTGCAGTGTTCCTGTGACTCGCTGGAAGGTGCAAACATCCAAAGAAAAACATGATGGGACCTCACATGATATTTTTGCATTAGATCACTGTAGGTCCCATAAAGTCTTAGCTATTTGTTTATACTACCAAACTGATCACACACCATCAGCCATTTTACCACCTCTAGTTATAAACCACATTAAAACAGTGCCATTGTATGTACTTTACATACTATAGTTAAAACCCTCTGCTAACCAGTTCTCGTTGTCCCAACCATCAGAGGCGGCATATTGTACCTGCATTTTACAAACTGATCAACAGGGGGCACTGCTAGACTTCTTGTGATGGTAAAGGAATCTCTGGTTACTGCAATTACATGTATTGCAGTAGTTTGTAGTACAGCCATACTTGTCTACCAAGCGATAGATAGAGACATGTTGTCACAGACTTGTTGTTTGTTTGTTTGTTTTTGTCATAGCAACTCCAAGACATCCACGAGAAGTACCACAACATGAAGTGTGAGTTGGGTGGTGGGGGCAGACCAGACCCTTCCCTCGAGGTGGTCAAAACTGGCATTGCTGAATCCATAGCTGAGTAAGTTGCTCCTGTATACACAATACAGAAGTCTTTCAAGCAACTGGATAAGTTTTTTTTAACATCAGACATTTCAGAGAGCATTTGCCATCTTTTATCAGTGACTTTCTCAATCACTGATAAAATGTAGTGGATGCTGTCTGAAACGTCTAACCATTTACAAATCTTATCCAGTTGCTTGAGTAACTTTTGTATTGTAATCATATTACCTGGATGTCTGACATTCATCGAAGTTTCCCCTTGTGTTATAATACTGCATTCTATATGCCTACACAGAAAAATCCACAAATATGAAGAATGGAGGAAATCAACTAAAGGAAGGGTAAGTATATATAGAGAAATCTATTGAATGTTGTTAACCGTAATACAAAATAAATCAAGCAACTCGATACTCTCTTTAGAGTCAGACCTTTCAGATAGCGTCCACTATTTCTCCTCAGTGATTGAGAATGGTTGTTTTACTAGATTGAAGTCTCATAAAAAATGTGTCCTCTTAAAGCAACATGATAATCATTCATTTTCATGTCAATAATATCAGTGCTTTACATATAACATACTAACTAAAAACATTTATAGAGTATGTTATAGACATCTGAATAGTATTTGTGATGTTTATTTTTTGTAGACCCGTGGCAGGAAGAGGCCTGCATCAGAAGATGAGTCAACAATGGACGAAGGACTGGTATGTATGAACAGGTTATGATAATCCTTGCCCTCATGTTTCTTAGTTTGTATTTTTGGAAAACATTTTTACGAATGATCATTGAAAGATAGCTGTTAGTTTGCATAGAAGGAATGATGATATTTGTTTGTTTGACACTGTAAAAGAGATGCAAGTTTAACTTAGATAAGTCAAATTGATGAACACTGCTTTATGTCTCCACCTCTCTTGTATTACTTAGGTTGAGTCCAGGAAACGTGCGTCACGGATCGCCCAAATCAAGGGCAAATCTTACGGCACTTTTGCAAAGGTGAGTTGTTTCAGAACTCTAACTTTGTAGTGTGTTGTGTCAGATTACCTACTTCTATATTAAGGGATGTCACTTATAACTCAATTGGTAGCAGCCTCACAGTTGAACTCTTGGTCCTAATTAGTTGCTAACTGGGAGACTCTGGTTCAATCCTGGGTCAGGACATCTCATTTGGGGCTGCACCCGTCTTTCAGAAGGGACGTAAATTGGGGTCCCGTTCCTCGAGCACGTTTATGGGAAAAGGCTATCAACCCGTCCCTGTAAAATATAAACCCTGCTTCTGAAACAGCAATGAAACTGCCTATGTGCCACTACGCACTACAAGGGTCTGAAGAACAATGTTAAGTTCTTATCACTTACTGTACTTATCAGTACTCCATGTCTGGCCTCATTATGTTTACTGTGTGTTTGTTAAGTGTGTGAGTGTGTTCACTGTGTGTTTAGTGTGTGTGTGCGTGTGTGTGTGTGTGCCTGTGTGTGTGTTTCTTCACTCTAAAAGATAACATGTATATTCATCACATTTCTTTTAATGTGGAGTGAATTGAAAATGAATTTTTTTTCTAGGTACCCAGATCCATACGTTACATGCAGCAGGAAACAACAACGTCAGACGAAGATGAAGAGTGGCTTCCAAGTACCAGTAGGAAGAAGGGGAAAGGAAAGAAGAAAATCATACAGGCAAGAACAAAAAAAACTCCCCCACGATGCAAGTCTCCTACTCAGAAAATCAGAGGTGAGTTACAGTTGCACCTCAGATGGGAAGAATAGACAGGAAAAAGTTATAAAAAGTATGAATCTTCAATTCTTCATCATGTATAAGGAGATCTATCAAACTTGACAGCTATCAACACCCAGCTCAACTACAACTCTAAGCATTGAAAATTTGTCATATTGGATTTTATTATTGTACAAGAAGTAAATTACAGTCAAAACTTCCCAAGAAGACCACTCTCAAGAAACCAACAAAATCTGGTCTATGTGGACAGGTGGTCACTATAGACAGGATTGTGTTGATGGGAAAAAATATTTATTCATATATATATATATCTAAGGCACCAGCAAATAGTGGTCACATTGGCTTGGTGGTCCTTAGGTAGAGGTGGTCATCTGTTAACAGAGTATTCATCATCACTTAGATGTTAAATTGAAAATTGTATGTCCCTTGTCAGCGCGGTTGACCAAGAAAGACTTCGGTCGGCAGGTTTTGCTTGGGTCAGTTCGGCAACCAGAAACACAACATATTTTCCCAAGGCCTTACTGTTTTCTTACACCCTTGTCTCAATCTTAATCTACTTTCTCTTGGCTTAAGAACAGACCTTCATACTTTATATTTGCTAGGGTCAGTCAGGTAACTGGAAAAACAACATTTTCTTTCCCTAGGCTTGTTTTCTTATGCCTTTGTCTCAATCCTAATCCTGAGCAACTTCCCTTGGCTTTGCTTGGTAGAAACTTACCATCATATTTTATGTCACCCACAGAGGAGACCAGTCGGCTGATTGCCTCTGCAATTCGACCAACAGCCTCCAGCAGTGAGGAGGTGCCAGCAAAAAAGAAACCAGCCCCCAAAAAGAAACCAACCCCAAAAAAGGGTAAAAAGAAAACCAAGCCAAAAATCAAGGTCAAAGTCGAGGGAGGGAAAAGTAGTAAACGAGAAGCAAAGAAAAAAGATGGAAGAAAGAGACAGAAAACGAGTGAAAGTCTTGGTGAAGGAACTAGTAGTATGTCTGACTCACCTAAGAAAGCTCCAAGAAAATCTCCAAAGAGTACCGGTAGAAAGGCAAGGAAAAAAAGAGCTTGAAACAACAGCATAAAAGTTGCTGTGAGTAGGGATAAAGAATATTTTTAAAGTTTGCATAGCCATATGATTTCAGAGGTTTGAAATAAGAGGACATGGAAGATGTTATAAGAAAGAAAAGAGGACAATTAATGAGTGGGTATAGATTGTGCAAAGATTACAAGAGAAGGCCTGGATCTAGCAAAGAGAGAAGGAAGGTATTTGTTTATGTATGTTGATGACTACTAACAAATAGAATAAGTTGTTCATGGTTTCAATGGTTTGTTGCATAAGTTCATTCATGAACACAAATCGTATATTGTGTGATATAATATAATATGATGTAAGGTTGGTTATGACAATGCAGAAATGTTGTCCGTGCCACAGGGAGAAGTCACATAAACCTTTTCCATAGATTTTGTTCTTTTTACATCTTGTTGTCTTTTCTGCTACTTCACTTTTCTTCCATCAGTTACACTTGTCGTAAGATGACTTTATTCATCCTTCTAAACTCTACCACTCATCATATCAAAGCTGATTGGACCCACTCTGATCGACAGTGTTTCTATGACTTTTTCTCCATGATCTCTCCTCTTGTTGTTGTTCTTGCATGAAATTGGACATTGCTGCCTCACTCTTTTTATTTCATAATGTAAGTTTTCATGTGCCATTTCATTTTTACATGGAGCCATTTTGATTGTAATCTGAGCTGCTGCGTGTAAATCTTTATTCAGTGTAACTAATCGAGCAATTATATTACTCTATGAGTTACACAGAGTACAAATTTACATACAAGTGTGTTTATGTACATGTATGTCAAAGTCCAGTGTGGGTACACATTTGCATCATTTGCATGTAATTTGCATATTCATATCACCTTAAGTTTGGCTGACAACTATGTGTTGAATATAAGACCATTTGTATTGATTCATTTAGATGCTATATGGAAACCACTCTTCAGTTGCTTGTTCATACTAATAATGCTAGTATTGGGGTGAAACATGAAGAAAATACAAGAAAAATGCATTAAAGATTTTCGTTAAAATCATGCTTCAAGGATTTATTGTACGAGAAAACATCCCGTCCACATAACATCATGATAAAGTAGCATGGCATTCTCTTATTTCTGGTCAATTTCTTACTCTGGTCAATTTCTTACTCTTATTTCTTACTCTTATACAATAAAAGTATGAATAACACAAAAAGACTGTAACAATTAACATCTTCCTACCCATCATAGCTAAAAGACAACAACAATCTTAGGACATTGCATATCAATGTTTGTTTAAACCAGTAGGCACTCCTGGTTATATCAATGCCCTTCCCTGATGATGGTCTGATTTACGTGAAGGAAATTACTGGATGTACGACAAGATGGTATGTCCATGGTCTTTCGTTGCTCTTTCGTTGAGTAAATCTTATTGTGTATTTTCATGGCCCATTGTAGGGCACCTCCAGGTTAGACGTACGAGGTGCCATAAAAATGCCTGTCGTTCAACACTGCAGGCTGACTTACATGCAGGAACAAAAGGCAATGTACAACTGTGGACATAAGACCTTATCGTACACCGTTCTCGTACGTCCAGCTACATTCCTTGCATAGATCGGGCCTTTGTCTTTGGCTGGCACTCTTACTTCAGTGAGCTACAATGCAGTTTATCAAATTGTTTTCCAAAATAAGTCAATATCGTCATGGGTTAATCCCAAGGTGTAACACAACATGATTTATAGAACATACAGAAAGTCAAGTTGATACAATTTGCTAGTTGTCAGTCTTGACTAAAAATTAAAATTTGTTACCAAAATATGTAATATTGCTATTCTTATACATTGCATTTTTTCTCATTATTAGGGAATCTGTATTCCATTTTTGATAACTGCATAGACTGTAACTGTGTTGTACATGTGCAAGAAAGCATAATCTAGTTGCAAGGACTTTTCACATACCACTTACTGTGCCTCAAAGAACAAATTGCAAGGCTGGCAAATAACCTAATTTCCTAGCTATTGAAGTTTGCAAGTTAGAGGGAAGACTCAACGGAAAGGTTTGATATCTCTCAAAAACTCTGGGTTATTATATATGCAACTGTTTTATGTACATGTGCAAGTAAGCACAATTTAGGTATGATGACTGTCCTCATTGCAAGTATTGCAACGTTCACAGAACAATGCCTCAGAAAGAATGGCAAGACATGCAAATAACCTAATTTTCTAGCTAACGGAAGTTTGCAAGTTAGAAGAAAAACTCAACAGAAAGGTTTGCTATTTCTCGAAAATCAGAAGTCTGGGTTAAAATATTTTGTACCTAAAATTTGGGAGTCTATTCTTCTTGTCTGTAGAACGTTGCCCTTGCATGATGTCCAATAGTCGATCAAAGTCCAGCTCTTGATGCCTGTGACACAACAAATGCTGATGTTACTATACCCACTATGCCCAAGTATTTAGACCATAGTATGTTTGACGAGATTATAGACAAAATGTGTGTTTGTAATGAATTTGAATGATATTCATCTCAAATTCATCAAAATATGGTGAATAGCCTCATGATTTCAAAACGTGTCAAGATGCTTAAAATGTTAAGTCAAGTTACACAATTAAGATTGTCACCAGTTATGCCATGAAGCATTTGGAGTCTTAAGCATTCAGGCAGATTTTCCAACAAGCTGTTTCAATATTCTGCTGTTTATTAAAAAACTAAAGATGATAAACTCAAAATATGAGAGTCAACGAGATTACAGATTTTGTTTGACTGCACTTTTTGTGTGAAGAAACAAATAGTATTTGGAAAAGCATAGCCCAAGATTCAATTACCCTTAAGATGCCTGTTGCTCCAAGATGATGTAAAAATGTTTTACCTCAGATCTGAGCCAGAAGGTCCTCTGCATGGTCAGTCTGGTTCCTCAGCCTGCAGGCGTGGGAAATGTTCACCCTGGTGGGCATAGACAAATTTTATGATTAGAGGTTTTTTCTAGCAATGTTGTTATAGTATTGAATTTCCTCTTGCTAGCTGTCTGTCGTGGGGTGATTTCCAAGCAAATGTATGGTTTGGGCCTGCTTTTGGCTTGGTTCTGACATTTTTCTCTAAAAGCTTGCATCTGTCAAGGAGGGGTTGCTAGCTCTTCCCCTTTGATGTTGGACCCCCATTGTACGTCTCTTCTGAAAGATGGATGCAGCCCCAACCTAGATGCCCTTCCCAGGTTGAACCAGGGTCTCCCATATACCAACTACATGTAACTGGAACCAGGAGCATCCCAGACAGTCATCATGCATAATTGACCAAATCATTTCTAAAGAGAAAGTTCAGTACCTCAAGATGGATCATAGCCTTTGGTCCACTGGAAGGGACGATGGTACCAGGTGGCATGAAGAAGCGCTGGCCTGCAGACGACTGAGTCCAGTCGCTGTTGGTGAATGGCCAACTCTGTGGCTGGGTACTGCGTTGCTCCACATTCGCCTGAGCTTCTGCCTCCTGTCTCCTCGGTGGGTAGTTGCGGTGCAGGAGTGATTCGACTGCATGTGATTGTGACTGTGGCTGCGGTGGTGGTTGCATTGGTGGTGGTGGTTGCGATGGTTTTGAAGGAGTGTTGACTTTTGGTGCAGCAGTTTGGCGTACTGCAGGTGTCTCTGTTGCAGCCTGGGTGTCAGGTGCGACCAGAATGTTTCCAGGGGCAGGTGTTGGGTGTTCAGCAGTCGGTTCGACGGCTGCAGGCTGGCTGTCAGCTGCCATCAGGTTGTTTCCAGGTGCATGAGTATGACTCCTCACGGATGGACTGGCAATGGAGGCCAAGTTGGCCATTGCTCCACCCTGGCTTGTGGACTGCCTAGGTCCCTGTTGATGAAGAGGTAATGCATTAAACTCAGTGGATAACTTTTGTAAAAGATGCAAAATGCTAGGAACTAACAGTAAAGCTGTTGTATCGCTTTTGGGAAACATCTGAAAATCAAAGAATCTGCTTACCTCATTGCCATCATGGATGCCAATGAAGTCTCCATTGGCCCAAGCAGCTCCCATGACTTGGTCTGGCAGTGGAGCTGCACCGCTGCCATTGTCGGTGACTGCTGTCTGGTTGGTGTGTGCAGCTTCTGGGCTTCTCTGTACTCGTGCCTCCCTCCTGATGTTTTGGACCTCTTGTCCGGGGTTGGTCAGATTTTGATGCTCCACACATGCCCCAACGTCCAGTAGTACCTCCTCCATGGACTGGTACAGTTTCTTGGCTGGGGAAAGCAGTCGATTTGGCTCAAACTGCCCTTCTTGCACCATCCTTCCTAGCTCTGTTTGGAATTTAGATACTTGCTGTTTGATTGGCTCCATCTGGATCTGTAGAGCCCTTAATTGTGTCGCTGAGTCATGTTGCTGGAGGAGAGCATAATTGGCAGCTTCTCCACGATCTTCCTCTTGGGTTGGTCGGGCAAATGGTGGGTCTTCTTCTGCCATGACGTTGTAGTTGTGAACCTGATAGAAGCATGCAACAAATAGATGATCTCTATTGGTACCTGTTTCCAAGTTGAGAGGCACATGTGCATAAACTATGATTTACAGTCTGAAGCCTAGAGCTACAATTTACAAAAGCAGCATGCAATTCCTCACATTAGATATGAAAAGTAACATTTGGCATCTTTGCACTAAATTGACACTATCAGACCAACTAGATTTCGCAGATGCTCCCCACCCATGTCAAGGCCATACTGTCGTAGCGAACGTTTCTGTGCGTATCCCATTAGCCCCCTGGCTTAAATGACAAACAATACAAAAGCCACTGTGTGTGCACAATTAACAAGTTGATAGGTTTGTTTGTTCTTGACAACTTTGCGTGGCATTATCCGTACCTTAGCGCTCTGCCTTCTTCAAGGAACTGCCCGGCCTGCTCGTCTGCGCAGTCACTGTGCGCATACGTAGGAATATTCTATTAATAGTACTGGTATGATGTATGGGAAGTCACTCTTCAAGTAAGTCTAAAACCCAATTTTAAAGTTGACCTGAAGAAAAATTATCAAATTTTTGTCCACTGCTGGTTAAAAATCATTGTCTGAAATCGAGTAACACAATGTAAACTTTTCATCAACATTTTGCCGAATGAAAGGAACAATGTATTCCCCCTTATTTTGCATGGGCTCGCCTGTTAGGTATTATTGTCAGCTCACCAATTCAAAATGGCGGGTCTCATGTTTACGTTTGCTTCACTACCACTGAATTTTAAAGCATCAGTTTACACGTCAGGTTCTGCATTACCTTGAACACAAACTACTCACTCACTCACTCACTCACTATCCGGTTTAACGTCTTCTTTTCCCCATCATCTGGGGGTTGGATGTGCTTGCACCTTCAGCAAATGCCATTTTTGCTCCAGGCAATGAAAAAATTCACTTTGTGATTACGGAAATAATTTTTCTGTGTCTATTGTAGTTGCAGGTGATTGAAGTCATTAGATGATGCTAATATGAGCTCTTGTACCCACTCGGTTCATGTCCCGAACCCATATTTTGATAATAAAATCTCAATGTACAAAGCCATTATCGGGCACATTTGGTCTCATTACATGAAAACAACCAATAGGTTCACTTACCTTGTCCTAACCCAGCAATGATTGTTATTAAACTAAGTTTTTAAAAGAAATTAGCATTTTTGGTTCCCGGACTTTTGTAGGAAAATATTTAAAGAAACAGACATTCTGTGATAGACCGCAATGTTAGCACTATAAACACCCCAGACAGATGTAACAGTAAATGTGGAACTTTTGAAGCATGAATAAACATGCAAGACTATTTGACATAACTAACAGTTAATAATATGTGTTTTAACAGACCTTAAACAAACAAAAAAGACAAAGATTTTTTACAACCAAAATATGAGCATTTTGGGGTTGATAGCAACCCTGAATTTTACACATTTCTAGTATTTTCTTGCCAGGAAATGTGTTGAAAGTGTCCAAACATGATTTGAACATTATTTTCAAACTAGACGAATTTCAAGCAGATGGACCAGAGACCCAAGACAACACACTGGTGAAACCTAATAAATAAGCCCTATTGTAAATTTCAGGTAAAGAAAAGACCAAGCAAGTGTTCCTACCTGATACTGCTGTGTAGAGGTTCCAATTTGAATAATCCTTGATGGAATTTCCAAGGAAATCCATTCTTCTTGTCCTGATTTTTTTTACATCTTCCACACTAGCAAAGACATAGAAGCTGAATGTGTATATGATGATGTTTCTGTTTCTCATAGTTGCCTGAAGATGTAGAAACTCCTACTCAAATGTAACTCATGTACAGTCCATAGCATGACTCTTGGACAGCAGTCCAAATTTGAAGGTAGAAGATGTCCATGCCATACTCCACATTCATGAACACCAAGTCCAGTTCCTTGCAAAACTTTGAGGCTCGAGTTCTGGCATTATTATGTCCAGTATTCTAGTTGTCAATCGAAAATCATTTCAGTTGACTGGTCTTCATGTCACAGCTGAGCAAAAGTCCATTCTCTGCTGCAGTTGCCCAATGCTCATGGTGATATCCCTCGGTATTAGTGCCATGGTTGATCTGCAGAAAGAAAGAACATTATGTCAATGGTTGTTTTTTTTTAAAGAGCTAACTGCTTTGACAGCTATAATAGGAAGAGAACAACAGCATTGTAACATTACTTAGTTAGCTTTAGTGTCAGCATTGTCAACTGTGAATCAGAATATGCTTAATTTTCTAGTTCCTGACTGATTGTATTTTCAATGCTACTGATAGTTTGAGGAAGAGTATGCAGCAAGTAGAGGAATGATCCACAAAATATCTGCTAGTTGCACAGGACAGACTGTGTTTAAGAAGATATGCCATTTCAGGCCAAGTCAGTGTAAATGTTTTCAGCTTTTTGTTGGAATTCTTAGTGAGGCACTCTTCAATTCAAGAAAAAAATCAAGTTTCTTTTTATGACAAGAAATTTGTGTATATATAGAAACATCACAATATATTGATGTCAAATTTAGAGTCTGTATTGCCCAGGATTGATTATAAACGTTAACAGCTTGATTGTAACAATTATGCTTGCTTTGAAGCTGTAATTCATCTACACTGCACTAGGTGGCGTTGATGCACATTGTTAAATATTCCGCAGGGACAGGGAATGTAAACACTACAATCAAACAATGGGTGACAGCCAGGTGTGGTCAGGTGTTGGGTCAAAGGTTATAAGTGTGATAATGAAGTACTTTTAACAGATTTTTGACAATTCAAAGGCATTTGTTATGTTTTTGAAGAATCAGTGGATAAGTGTTCTAGTCTGTCATCCTGAATGTTGCAGCACTGGTTTCAAATAGGAACAAATAAGAGGTGAGAAAAATTAAGGTGAGTTGTGTATCTTGTTTCAGGGTCTGTTGACCAATAGGTACTGGTGTGGAACCATTCTGAAATAGTGTTTGTGTTGGACAGGTAGGTCACTTTTGGACACTACCATGCACATACTATTAACACATAGAATCAGCAGCCTCAAAGCAAGGAGCTTTTATATAAAAACTCCTTACTCAAAGCAACCATCAGCCACTGGAGTAATGTTTTGTGGATTGCTATTTATTGTTAGTTCCAGAGTCTGAACAGTTGCAACAATGAATTTGAAAAAGAAATAGTATAGACTGTATTCACAACAGAAGTCACCACATATCTGTAGTTGTTGAAGATGAATTAATAACTAAAAGTCTTGGGTACAGTTAGGTCCTTTTAGACCAATGTAGTGATTTTATTAGCAATGTCTGTAGCATTAAACTTGACTTATCATTTTATTGCATTAAAATGTAGGATTAAACATGATTTAATTTATGCTATCTTGGTAGTATAATAGTATCAACATTGGAGGAAGAGAGCCTAATAAATAAAAGAAAACTAGAAACATATTTGCCTTTGCTTGTGCAAGATTTGCTCCTTGGCTGGTGATATTTGATATGTTGCTGCCCTTTGATATTTATCTGACATTTGAAGGAGTGCATACAGCAACATGGCTTTTATTTGGAAGAGAGCAAGGAGGTTATATAGAGAGGTTGCCAAGCTAACTGTTTCAGTAGGGGATCTGACCCTTTACATACTCCTCAGACTGTCAGAATTGTTCAGTAAAATTCGAAGATAAACTCTTCATTTTAGAATGAATAATTTTTTGTTGAAAACACATTACATTCAATGTTGAAATCTAACGATAATTCTTTGGAAAACTCTTGATTCCAAATTGAGACAAAATGAGGCAATTCACTTTTTGGTTTGTGACCCGATCCATATTTCATGTTGCACTGAAAGAAATGTTTAATCGCTCAGTACTTAACAGTAAAGTCAAATTTATACCTGCCCATAGTGACCACTCTAAGGATTTGCAGAAAGTGGTCACAATAGACAGTTGGCCACTATAGCCAAGCTTTTGGGTTCAATGCTAAATTTATTCAAGGCCTCAAAAAGTAGCCACAATAGCCAGGTGGTTCTTATGTATAGAGTTGTTCACTTTCATATTATGTCTTACTTTATTCTTTACATCCCAGTACACATGTATTAAAAGATGTTCTTGTAAAAAATGCACTTAACACGTTCATGAAATCCAAGCACTCTTAAAGAAATGATGCCTGAAAGAAAAGAATCTCTGGTAATGCTTTCAGGCTATGGGCAGAAATGGATTTGAAATCTTCACTGCAGATGTAAAGAGGAATACAGTAAAACCTTTGCAAATGACCACCTCTACATAAGAACTGTCTGGCCATTGTGATCACTTTTTGGTGGCCCCTAGATATTTTTTTTCCATTGACACAAGCATTAAGAATCCTATCTATAGTGACTACTTGTCCACATAGACAATATTTTATCAATCCACGAGTGGTCGTCTTGGGTCGTTTTGACTGTCCTGGTACGTTGTGTCTTGTTGGTCCTTTTATTCGTCAAGTTACCCGCCGTCTTTAAACGTACGAGATGGTAACTTGTAGTTAGTATATCTAGTAGTTTTTTACCAGCCATGCTCCTACTAGTCAACACGACAAATATATCCTACCATAAGCTGACTAAACCATTTGCGAGATTGGAGCCTTTATTAAATGCGCTTTGCAAAATACGTCAGACTCTACACTCTGGTAGGCAACCATGGCATACAGCAACAGTGCAACAGTTTACTTTTCATACCATATGCCACTAGATGTCGCTAAGTAAGGTGACTTTAGTGTCAGAAAAATTAAAGAAGTCCATGTGGCCATTTCCTCTCGAGTGCTGCATGCTGTGCCTCATGACACACAGCATACATGATAATACATGCGTACGTGCTTCGGGAGCTAGAGGCCCGAGGCTAATAGGCGGCATCCCGGCCCCAGCGGCCTGTTGTCGCGCCAGGTGTGTTGATCACAGTCTGATAAAGAAAGGGCTGTAGTCCTTGTAGGCACAGGACTTTTTATATGTAACCATGTGGTTCACCATTCAGTATACTTAATATCGAAAATAGATGAATATTTTCTGACGTACACATAACTTCTGTCCCTTTCTTAATACAATTAGATTAACATTTTTCTGTCGACCAGACATAGTACCTGGGTCACCTTTCCGTGATACCTTTGTTTGTGGAACTAGGTGGGGCCCCCGCTAGGTATTTTACCTACGCCACCGACGCACTATAGCGTAGGTATACACTGCAGACAGCTCAACCCGATGATAGTTCAACACGACAGTATATATAGAAATAGTTGATTATTCGATATAAAACTTTAGGTGTATACTCTACATGAAAGGTTGACTTATTCTGGGTGCCGAAATGCGTAATATTTAGATGCATAATATGAAATCCTGAAGTAAGAAGAATTCACGTTTGAGAAGCCTTAACGCCTTCCGTGCATATGCTCTATACACTCGGAGGTTTTCTGTTTTTATCAGCTTAAAATGCCAACATACTTGATTTGATATCATTGTTTTAGAATAGGAGGGGTATCAAATTGATGGCAAGTTATGTATAGAAAAAAATAACTCTTTTGGATTAATTAAAATGACGGAAAGAAAAATCGCGGTCGTTGGCTTTGCTTCCCATGGCAGATCATTTGCGTAGAGCAACTTCAGGGTGCCCCGTTTCCAGTGTGCTTTCATTTGACTTTATTGTTCTGTTCATATATATACTGTTTACATTTTAAACCAAGAAAGATATTTTGCTTAACTAGTTGACTATGATTTGTCATAACTTGTGTGCATCTTCTTAAGAGCCGAACAGTCCAGCCCTTTGCGCACCGAGCAGGTGTGCTGTTCAGGAAAGATGCTAGTTGCATGTGTACTAGGTAAATACAAATTAAAGTCCTCTCAGCAAAAACGAGACAATATCATACATTTCTGACACAGCATACTGTTACCAACATATTGTATTCTAGAGCGTTAGCATGTACATCATTCTATAGACTATTTTACTGTTAGTCATAGATTAGATTAGTTATAACTGCATCTGTCAACAATTAGCATTAGCTCAATTCTCAGGTACGTAAGTTGCCATACATTGTACCAGCTACAATTGTCGCGCAATAAAGTTCTTCTTCTTCTTTAAAATGGCATGGTGTTTGCAGAGTTGGGTTTACCTGGCTTGTAGATCTAGCTTAAAGTTTGTGCTTCGTACACTTTGTAGCAGGGACGTACTCTCGTATGAAGGGACTCGACCGGCAAAAGCTTCAGTCCGTTTTCTCCTTGGCCTTGGCAGTTTTGGTTCGAAGGGTTTTGGCTGATATGCCCGAAACGGATGTGTGCTATAGCTAGTCCACGTGCGGATGAAATTTGTCGTCTTCATGGTGGTTTTGCAAAGAAATACGTCTGCTAAGCCTATTCGCTTTGAATTGGGCATTGCTGATTTTTCTTTTCTGGGCAATCTTATACTTTGTGGCCCTTAGACAGTACATGCATACTATCTTTTCCTAGGTGACATACTGTACGTCTAGTCTGCAGTCAACAATAGCAAAATCCTACTTGTCCATAAAGACTACGTTGGTTTTTCTAAGTCTAGAAATTAAAGTGTACCTGCAATAGGTAATCTTCAGAAAGATTTCAGGTGCCTGGCTTTAAAACGTGAGAAGAGTAGAAAGAACGTTTTTCGTACCGATATTTTTACAACCATTAATATAATCAACGTAAATTTTGCCAAAGAAGAAATGTAAAATTCCCGGGCAATATGGAACTGTAGACTTTTCTTGTCTTCCGTTCATGAATGCAGTATTCCTGTCCCCCGTCCTTAGCAATTTGTCTATGTAAGAGAAGAAAACTACAGAAGTATCTGTTCTTGACAAAACAGATGCTTGGGCCGTGTTCTTTTTTCGTCCAAGATTCGGTGCGTGCCGCCATATTTAACTAGTGGCTAGTGCCGCAGGATTGCAACACATTGTCCTTGTCATACAGTCGATAGTCATGTGTTTTTCTCCTTTTAGTTTTCAGTAATGAAGCTATTCAGTCGTTGAGTTGTTGCCACGTTAATACAAAACCAAAACCGTTTGCCTATCATGGACTTGTGTTGAGAACATAATACTACCAAGAACCTTGGCGGCGTATTTTTACATTTAAGTTAGATCCGCGGAAGATATCCGTTTTTACGGCTACCATCTACCATGATTGAGCCGTTTTAGCCAGCCCCGGTCGTTCGTTCAGTAAAATTGTGGCATTGTGTGTTGGGTGGCCACTCCTTCGAGTATGTCGTATGGTGCAGTTCCAGTTCCCCTTGGTATGGTGCTCGTGTCGGTTGACGTGTCAATCGTGGGTGGTTAAGATGAAGTCTGTACATGTACATTTATCACATTTATCTGCATATGCAAATCATCATCATCATTGAGTAATAATACCAAATGAGTCTTTCTCTAAATTACCAGGCTATGTAGCAGTCGTGCCTTTTCTAAACGGGACACCCAGTCAATAACTTCCATAAACGTTGAGAAGTATGAGCTGAGCTATAATGCAAACTTCTGCTTTTCTAAACGGGACACCTAGTCAACGTAACACCCAGAAACTGCCCTAGAAGGAGAAGGAAGTGTAAATGTGACATGTACATTTTGTAGGATTAAATAAAGAAAAAGCAGTTTCATATATGTCATAATAAGGGGATCCTCCATCAACTAGCTGGAACCGATTGTTTGTAAATGTTTCTAGCTGGTGCCAGTTGTTAATACCGGTTGACTGCTTTACGTGGCCGGAATTTTCTAGACAGTCTATTTTGGTGACGTGGCCAGAATGTTCTAGAGAGTCTATTTTAGCGTGTTTTAGCCTCTTTTTGAAATCATGCGTCATCTGTGTTGACAGTATTGAGAGGCAACAGTATTGAGAGTCTTGTTTTAGCATCTTTTTAGCGACATTTTTAAAAGGTCATACGCCATTTGTATTGTACAGTATTGAGATACAATCATCTCTGAAGAAAGACAGGTCTGCAAATATGAAGGGGATTTTGTCCATTTGTACATGTTACCGAAATTTTCAGCTGGGAACATTGGAATCTTTATCTTATTGGAGTCCACCGGCTGTTCTTACTTTAGAACCATCTTTTTTTACACATTTACCTATCGCGATCAGCAACATATTTTGTTGGATCGGCATTTTATTGTCTGCCTGCACTATGTTGGAGCGGTAACATATTTCGGCGGGAAAATGTTCGAGCGGGAACATTTCGGCGCGAAAATATTGGCGCGGGAAAATGTTCTAGGAATACTCAGCGGTCATTCTTTTTGGTTCAAAAGTTAACGAGTACTCGGACTGACTGGATAGGATCTAGGATGGCTCAGCGGCCATTTTGTTTTGCTTCAAAATTTAACAAGTAGACTGACTGGATAGGATAACTCAGAGCCTATTTTTTGTTGTTTTCTCTGTTAACCGAGTAGACCGACTGGCTCTACCAAGTAAACAACTGCCTAGTCACCCATAAGCCCCACCTTTACAACAGTCATCAATCAGACGTATATATATCCGCCTCAGCCAAATATCATGCAAATAAGGTGGGCCAGTCCCGTACACAGAAAGGCGACGTCTTTTCTGGGAACTAAGTGTCGCCCAGGAGGTTTTGTTTGCTTCATGTTTGAAATTTCAAAGTTTTATACTAAGTGCATGTCTCGAACGCATAGTGTGTGAGAATTGTATCGTAATCATGACTTCGTATACATAGCGAAGTATACATACAGTCCTGTATCTGTATTGAATAATCAGGATAACTGTTATATCAGAATATATACAGTAATAAAGATATCACTCTTTTAAAATAGAGGACATGGTTACAAATCGCTGTACAAAACGCGACCATTTACAGTAATGGAAAAGTGCCGTAGAGCTCGTGAGATCTTTAGGATAGTAAGTTATGGATAGATTCTTGTTAACGTTCGTCCCAAATTTGAGTTTTAGGTAAATTGATACAATTTTTCAGTTAGCTTGGTTCTTATTTCCTAATTATCTTTTATACGAATGGCAATTTCTAATGACGCGATTTCCTTGTAGATGTTTGTGAACAATTTGAGAACAGTTGTCCGAGAGGACTTCCCGAGGGGAGTCCCCTAACAAACTACAATTCAGTGACTACAGTCAATATTATATATTCTTCATTCCCACCATCGCTACGATTGTGCTGGATTTATCCCCAACTTACAATCGCTGATGAATACAGAAATGTGTTTTCCTATTAAAAGCTTCAAATACACTGACGCTACGTCCAATCACAGGCTACAAACTGTTGTCAGTGATGGCAACGAAAAGAATGTCCAAGCAGATATACACGGTGCCAAAATTGTATATGCTTGCCAGAGAAGATCCAGTCCGCCAGATAAGATCCAATTGGGCACCGTAGCCCGTGCCCGTGTAGATCTGCTTGGAGATTAGCTATATGTCGCCAGATCGGCTGACGATCGAGAATCGTCGGTAGGAGGCCGCCTCTTCCACCGAGGACAAGCGCGCTGGACTGCGGTGACGCGCCACAATGCACAGCACCACAACGAACAATGCCACAGAGCGCAATTGCAACGCCACAGCGTACAATGACAATTGGAAAAATAGGGAGAAAATGCATTTTTTTCACGTTGACGGCGTCCTCTTGCAAGAAAGTACCAGTGTACTTCAAAGCAATCGTCGCGATTGTTGGCTGTCGTTTGTTAGGGGACTCCCCTCGGACAACTGTTCTCAAATTGTAATTTTGTGTCACTGTAACGACGATTCGAACATATACTACAATCCAAAGCATTCAAACATCTAAAAGCCAGATGTGATGTGTTTTAGGGAACAGTCTTTGGAGAGGGGATGTCCTTATTTCTCAGATATAGCATATGCCCATACTACTCATACATGTGTGTAACCTTTTATATATTCTATATCTGCTTTGTGGCTCTAAGACACAAGTCAAGAGACTGTTCTTGTGAATTCGAATGGCTACTGAAGAAAACGGATTACTCATGTACGGATTACTCGATTACGAATTTGCCCTTTAAAAAGACGGAACTATTTGTAGATGTTTTCTCTCTAACGACTGTTCTTCGCCATGCAGTTAGTCAAGAATCAGTCAGTTTAGCGTACTAGTGTCTGACGATTTTTCTCAAGATGTTTGCCAGAAGCGAGATATCGCCGTGCTTCAACTTGTTTCTCAAGTTGGTTGAAGATCTCTAGAGCATTAGCTTTTTTCGACGAATCCCTTTAGTAAATAACTTCCTCCGCTGACATAGTTACGGAGATCGCGAAGCTTTTCCAGACTGAAAACACACGATTGTTTATTGGTTGAAATGTCAATGATGTGTTTAAAGACACATGAATAATCGCCTATGGTTGAAGTATTGAACTGCTATCTTCAAAAAGGGCTAATTTGTGTTTATAATGTCTGGCAATGATGCTATGTTATAATTGAAAACTGAAAGCCTGATCACAGACAAGTCACTGGTGGCTATTATATGTTTGGGTAGAAATCCCGATTGGAGTCTTTAAAGGTTAAGATATATTAAAAACTACGTTAAGAACTTTTCAACTTCTATTATGGGACTTCAGATGAATGAACTGACTTGAGATTTAGGATTTATAAATAAAAGACTACCCCAACATATTCCTAGCACCCCATGATCAGAGAGAGAAACTCCGATCCGATCTTTACCAGTAGAATCGGCAATACTGCTAGATCTACCATATATTAAATTAATCACATTCAGATACAAAAACGCAGCTACAATGTTAGCAACCGTAAAAACTATGAAACAAACTGTAATCTCCCATGTCGGATGACGAATGATTGTAGAAACTTGCCTGTGAAAAAGGTTCGAAAGCTCCAAAAGAGCTGCCTAAATGCTGCTTGTTGTCTTCAGTTGGGATGTCACCTATCAGGCATTCTTCAATCCCAGTAACATCGGCAAACAAATGTGCTCTATCCGTATCTCAGCAAAAAATGATATATCCTTACCTTTTCTTTTTACCTTCCATTGGTTTTTCTTCGCAGCCTATAGCGTGTCATAAGGCTACCGATAAGAAAATAGATAAGTGCAGGTAAGTTGAAATTTTACCCTTAGGCGCAGTTGACAAGGATTGACCCATTTCCATTGGGACAGGGGTGGCATCCACACGCCACTCTAGTCTTCTGGTTATTA
The DNA here is from genome assembly GCF_035083965.1 of Branchiostoma lanceolatum. NCBI lineage: Eukaryota > Metazoa > Chordata > Leptocardii > Amphioxiformes > Branchiostomatidae > Branchiostoma > Branchiostoma lanceolatum. The sequence goes on from NC_089734.1 coordinate 5,674,031, forward strand.
TAACGTTTTAAACCGCTGGATTCGACCTCAAAGTTTTGTACCCAAACAAACCTGATAAATCTAGCTTTGCAGTGGGGCTACAAGCTTGAGGTTTGAAATATAGGTAATTTTTTTATGACTTCACTCCTACAAGTTCGAATGGATTACCCTCCTTGCTGACTCATGTTTTGTTTTCCTTGAGGGCTCTACCATTTATAAATTCGGAGGGGGGGGAGAAATAATATTGATCTAGTCATTTACAGGATTTACCGTTGATTTCAATTGTATTTACTTTTTATCATTACAAGATTCATTTACGACTGTGCTTTTAGTCTATCTATATCAGAAAGTTCCTTAGAATCGAATAAAAAAGCATGTAATTTACTCGCTTTAGCCCGAAACCTGTGCAAAGTAGACCTTTCTGTCCCTTCGCGCACATTGACCTTTGATCTAAACCTATCAATCATGTCAAGTTGGGCATGCAGCCTGAAACAGTGCTACTATAGGAAATTCACATAACTACAACTGTGGTAAGTTTGAAGGTCCAGAGATTTCCCATTTTCTGTAAAAGTGCACCGCTCGCCCCGTGTGCACGTACTAGTATACGATCGCGAGCTACGACTGGACATAGCATACTAATACACAGACTGGAGGTCACTCTGCACATGTTTGCAGCTACAAGTCACAATTCCCGTTGCCGCATTGGTATGTAACTTGGCATATCGTTTGCTAGGTTGCGTGTGGTGATGCACGTTGTCTATTTTACAATGCAACAGTGCCTACACGATCACAGCAAGTAGCGAAAGGATGTACCCTGTATCTGCTTACGACATTCAGCGATGCGGAACGGATTTAAAGCATGGTCTCTATGGGAGGGCAGTGGCACATGCCATTAATTATAGGGGAGCAATTGCGATATTACGTTGACGATAAAAGAAGTTATGGTGTAACAAAGACATCGTTCATCATCACGCCCAACCTGGCCGCAAACCAAGGATTGGGCAAACGATATGCCAAGTAACACACCGATGCGACGACGAGAATGTGAGTTCTAGCTACGAACGCGCAAACAAAAGCATTTCCAATACTCCCAGAAGAAGGTAATCCTCCTTCCCGGAGTAATTATCTGGTTCTGGATCACTGTTACAGATGACACATTTAACAAGAACGTACACGTGTGGTAGCTGTAACTACGAATTACTTGTAGTCTTATCGTTGAAGAGGTTCATCAGTCACGTATAATAACAGTTACAAGAATATTCCTCAAACCTTGTAGTCTTATGTGTTAAGAGGAGTAGATATGTAAAGAAAAAACACTGTCATCTAACTAAGGGCCGGTTTACACGAGGCACTTTTCACGACATACGACGTTTGTCTTACCACATTCGCCTAGGACACTTTTCGGTACACACACAACGACTGCGGATCCCGTCGCGCGCCGGCGCCCGTCCCACTGCTGTGAACCCTAGACTAGTGACCCGCCGACACGGAAATGGGCTGCCTGCGACACTTCCGTTTACACGAGGATGGACCGTGCCGCAGACTCCCTGCGATTTGTCGTACGTCAACCCTGGAGGTGCCACAAGAAAAACGCCGAGGCGCGTCGCCGAGGCCTATTTACACGGGTCAAAAATCTGTCCTGCGACACGCACCGCACGACAAGTGTAGACCAGTAGTTTAGTTTATAATACTTTCTCATGGAAAACTTTTGTTAAGAAATGTACAGCTTTCTGCGGTGTGTGTTTTCTTTTCTTCAGACCTGGCCACAACTTGTCATTTGCCATTCTCTGCCATGTAATTGAGTAATAAAAAATTTGTGGCGTAATGGTTGGAACATTCGGCTGTCAAAAAAAAGGGACCCGAGTTCGATCCCGGGTTGCCATGTCATGTCTGTACATGCGCATGCGCCCCGACGTTGTGACCTTGGGAAATACACTTAACACAAATTTCCTCACTTCACTCAGGTGTAAATGACTACCTAGCTTCGGTTAGGGACGTCCCTCGGATAGGACGTTAAATGGAGGTCCCGTGTTTGGGGAAAGCCACACCCCACGCACGCAAAAGAACCCAGCACATCTCTCGAAAACGAGTAGGGGCATGCCCCGGTGTGTGATGATTCATTCACCCGGACGGAGACCTGGCGCATCCCCGTCTTGTATCAGCCAACGAAAGGGCATAACCCCGACGGTGCGTAAGCACGTCGACTACCTACCTACCTAAATAAGATGGCTTTCACTTTGCGGTCTGATTGGTTGAACTTACATTTGGACAGGGGTAAAATCCTGGTTTTGGTCTTTTGGTTGTAACTGTTCAAAATCACGGACTCGACCACCTAATTGTGTACCCAAATATTCAGACAAATACAGTTTTTGTTTTGAAATCTTGCGTAAAGACTTGAGGTTTGGAATATAGGCAGATGTAATAATTTTTCATGACTTAGCTACTACATGTATATGTTCCAATGGCAAGTTCATTTGCCGGTCCCTCCCGACGCGCTCGTGCGCAATCATAAACAACAAACGAACCAATCAGCAAAAGGACCTTACCCCAGAAACCGTACCAACATATTCTTCATGTAGGCGTGACGTCTTATCCTACATTTATATTTCTACAAAGATGCATTTGGATGTAACGCGGCATGCCTTGCTGTAGCGCCCATAGTGAAGAGGGTTCTTCTTAGGTGGAAGAATTTAAGTTACAGAAGAATAATGATATAATTGATGAGATCCTGAAAATGAACAAAACCGACGTCAAATAGACTGGCGCTCTTTCCAAATATGACTGGGGGCTTTTCGGCAGATGAAGCGCCAAAGAGTTTCCCAGATGGCGGACGATCCTCGTCAGGATCTGTTCCTGAAGATTTCTCGAAACTTGGTAGATGAAGAACTTAGAGATCTCCGCAACTATGTCAGCGGTGCGAAGACGTCAAATAGACCCGCGCTCTCTACAGATATGACTCACCTGGGGGCTTTCCGCCAGTATCGGCGGTACAGCGTCAAAAGATTAGCAAAATGGCGGACAATCCTCGTCAGGATTTATTCCTGGAGATTTCTCGAGACCTGGTCGATGAAGAACTTAGAGATCTCCGTAACTATGTCAGCGGTGCGAAGACTTTGGCAGCGGGGTTTGTTCAAAAAGCCAACGCTCACCAGATTTTTACTCAACTTGAAAAGGGAAGGGAAGTTGGAGCCAGGATCCGGAGATCTTTCACTTTTGACCTGAGCCTGCTGATAAAAATTAGTAGACGCGACTACGCTGAGCAGGCGAGGAAGGTTGCTGAGAATGAAAGGAAAGGTATGTAATCATTCAGTCCAAGTATGAAATATTGAAGGTAAACAGATACACACGGAGTGTATTATACGAAGATACATAACTTACAGGTCTGTAAATCAAGCACAGATTCCTCTATACACTTCAAGGGGTAATTAATCTTAAAAAACAACTGTAAAATGATGTAATGCTGTGTCTCTGTGTCAAAATATGTACTTTCTCAGGACAGAAGACATGGAAAAGGTCTGATTCGCGATTTTAAACATATCGGGGCCAGGTTCTTTTGTTGGAACATGTCCTTCGTCGCACAGGAGGCCTGTAAAGGAGACTACGACAGACCTATGTCTGACTAGCGATCGTGAAGTCACCTAGCTATGTAAAGTGTAGATCTGGGGAGGAAACCCTGGCTGTTATAACACCCTGTGCTAGTTAGACGACCAATGTTGAGACAAAGGAAGGTTATCGTCAAACGGTTGGAAATCTTTTTATGTCATGCTTCTATATTTATCAACGCTGCTATTGGCTAACGTCATGGTGCTGCCAACAACCCAACATGTATTGATAACTTAGCGACGCTGGGTTGGGTGTTGGCCGCGTCATGACGTTAACCAATTGCAGCGTGGATACAAAGATTGCTATTTAAACCGTGCTGCTGACTCTCAGCATTGTACCCACCTTACCGGGTTTGGGTGCAAAACGCGACCCAATCATAGACGACCACCACAGGTTGGATCGTTTGGATGGCGGTGTGCCTGTGTGCGGAATTCCGCCAGAAAAAGGCTCGGCCAGCCAGCCAGGCTTTCTCACTCTCAGTGTAACATTTTGTAACAAGGTAGGGGACGGTCTGTATACTAGTATGTCGTGAGTCGATGTTAGATACTTTCTGTCGGTAGCAACTCCTCACTTGAGTATGAAAATAGGGCAGGTTTCTTCTGGAGACCAAGCAGGCTAACACTCCACTGATGTGGCGTGTTCAACGCTGTGGTGGTGCGGGGTGGGCGGGAAGTGCCGTCACGCCGGGCGTCGAGGCGTCTACTACATGGAGTGCGCCCAGGTAATACTGGACCTTTCCAGGATTTTGGAAGTCGGTGGCGGCGGCAAACGGATCTTGGAAGTCGGGGTTTGAGGAACCGTGGAAGCGGGGGTATTGTTATTCCTCAGCCGACGCGATCGGTATCGCCGGGCGCTGGGTTTATGGCATACAGGTTACCTGGGAGCCATACTGTGTTACTGTTAGTGCTTTGGACTCATGTCATGTCATGTAATATGTTAACGTTTCCGCGGGTTGGAAAGCGGGAGAGTGCAGGTAAGCGGTGGGGAGTCCGGCACAGTACGTGTCACGGTCCTACTAGGGTAGTCCCCGCTGAAGGGTTGGAAAGCGGAAGAGTGAGAGGAGGCGGCGGGAAGTCATGATCACAGTATGCGGGTAGTCAGCAGGGTAGTGAGCGTGGCACTGCCAAAGTACTGGCGGGTATACCGCGGCGGCTATATAAAGGTCAGCTCTCTCGCGACTACGGGATTCAGTCGGGCACGGCCAGTATCAGAATGAACGGCTATTAGAAAAAGGCCACTGCATAATTAGCGGGACTTGGGCACTGAAACACCCCAATACCTAAATTGCGTTTTTGATCTATTAGAAACATTAAAAGTTATTGTTCTTATTCTATTACTTGGGACAAATTTCTCTAGTAGATTTTAATTGTCGTGAAAGTCTGAAAGATGACGTCGGGCACACTCCTGTTACCCGGTCTTTGTTCCGTGGAGGCGACGCTGTTAGAACACTCAGTTTTGGTCACAGACCCGCCGGGTAGATTCTAGGATTTGCTGGTCGGGGAGAACTTCTAGCCTCACTAGTCGCGCACAAGTCGCGGGGCAGCAAGCCGCCACGACCGTCTCCAACTGTTCGCTGACGTAATACTAGTATGTATGTCGACATCGACATGAAACATGGGATTAGCATAAACAGCCACTAGTAGGTCACAAAACGCATTAATTTTTCCCCTGTATGAGCCTGTATGTGTGTTCTCTCGGACTACATTTGCATTCATAGAGACTTTACTTAGTTTTAGTGAATTTACGGGTGTGAAGCGACTTTTGCTTCGTGGACTTCATCATCGCTTTCAGTAAGAAGCCCACGACCGTAGGTTACCTTAATGATAAATCTTCTCCCTGCGAGGGCCTCAACCACTAAAAGTGTTTTGTGTTACACGGTTCAATATTACTGCGTAGTCGACTTTTTGTAAAATAGAATAACATATGATTTCAAATTTAGCACGAATTGTGAAAATCAGACCTTATTTCTAACATATATCTTTTATTCTACAGGATAAAACGTCCGCCATGGATTTCTTTGCAACGTTCCTTGCAAGTGGACAACTGTACTTAACACATGACACACATGAGAAACTACCACACAATGGTCTTCATGAACTTGAATTTTCCCCCAAGAATCCTCTCTATGCCCATGGAAAGACTTGGAAAAGACACAGACCATGGACATGAGTGACAAATCAGCACTAGACTGGATCAGACCAGATGATTTCATCACCACGAAGATTCAGAATTTCGTCCACAACGACTATGTGTTCCTGCTGCAAGCAAGAGCAAGCAGATGCTTAGGACTACAGAGCTGCTACACTTTGAGGAACCCATGCATTCTTCAGCAAATAACAAAAAAAGTCACAGTATGCAGCTTGACAAACTAAGAAAAAAAACACCTTTTGGACAAAGAACACATTACAAACAAGATGACGGTGACCTCAACCAAACTCTGGGACCAGCTCTGGTTATCCTACAAAAGCTGGGTCCCAAGTTGGTGCTATGGATAAGGAGCCAATGGTTCAGCTTATCTTTCCTACCATGGATATCAATTCTTTGATGGCCAACATGAAGAGCAAGATATGAAAATGACAACAACAGCCATGAGCAGTCAGGTAAGTCATTATTATATGTACATCAAGTTTGATAAATAAAAATGTGAAAGAAAAAGCTTTCAGGTATAGCTTTACAGTCTGAGACCCTTACCTTTTTACAGGTACAAAGGTAGGTGTTGAAAAAAAGGCTATTCCAGTAACCTAAAATCCAAAAAACAGGATTTTATCAAACCAATAGAGTTCACAGGATACTGTAAACATAAGCATTTCTAATTCAGTTAAAAGGTAAATAACAATATCATAGCAAAGAAACAAGTTCAAAACTCAGTCTGCAAAATACCCGATACAAAATCAATCACAAAAGGGCAGCTCCTTTTCAATCAACCCCATTTTTAAGTAGACTATTCCGTCGGTATTCATCGGTATTTGTCGGTAGTCATCGTAACTCTTCGGGTCTTTCGGACTTTGGGTTACTTCGGATTGGTTAAGGTCACTTCCTGTGTAAACGCCCTCCCCGCGAAAACGGCTACCGCCATCTTGATACTTACTGCGTTTTTCATAGTCGTTTCCAGCATCTGAAAATTACGTGGTAAGTCATTAGTAGCCAAGACAGACATCGACAGGAACAAAAGATGGAATTAATTGTTTGCCCTCCAGCATTTGAAGTTGTTTGATGACCAAATAACCTGCTTGCGTGGTTGTTCCGAGCGCAAAGACTGCGTTGACTTCAAATAGTCATAATGGCTACTAGCATGTTTTCAACTTTACCGGGAAAGATGTGTTTGGTGAATTTTATGCAAATTACTCATTTTAGAAACCAAATTCTGCTTCAAGTACAGGCATTAGAACTTTTACAGTCTGAGGCTAATTCCCTGGCTGGTTTATATTGCAATCAAAAGTTGTAATCAATTACACCAGAACTGCTTGTCTAGTCAGACATTCTATCAGTTTGGCTTTGATCTATGTCAAGTTCTTAGGCAAATTTACCGAAGTGTACTTCATTTTGCATGCACTTAACACTGTTAACTCCAAGTGTGTTGAAGAATTAGAATATAACATGTTGGTTCAATTTTGATAGTATTTCCAAGATGCTACTTATGAGAATACAAAAAGGAAAACAGTTGCTTTAGAAATGTCTCAGCTGGGAAACTTACTTAGACTTAGATGTGCATCATGTTAGCTTGCACAATGGATGACAAAGCTCACTGTAGAACACGAAACGAATAGGCAAACCCTGCATATTAAATATGACTCCCCGCACGTGTATACTGTATCATAATAGAATGCCATTAGACAGAACTAAGAGAGATCTTATACGTTTTGATAGGACGGTGCAAGATGGCTCTCAGCGTGCCCCAGAACTCGAGGGTGGGACGCCTTACCCTCTCACTTAGAGGAGATGTCATCTATGCACCAGTGGATGACCACTGGATAAGCTTACCACGTTCCAGTAAGTAATGTTTGCCTAATATGCATGCACCATAGAACTTGAATACTTTGGAAGATAGAAATAGAATTTACTGAAATGAAATTGAGTTGAACTGAAAACTTATGTGGTTTAAAAAGCAGGCACAATTGAACTGTCTTTCCTATGTTGTTTTAATTAAAAGCATCACTGCGAATATCACAAGTTTTAGATTATCTAATTGACGACCATCTTAGGCATTCTTTGACTTTATGTATTGTACCAGTCTTTTGCTCAGATTCCAATATCTGCAAGATTGAAACTAGAAATTTCCTCTTTCTAGTCCGGCTGACATTTTACAATAGCGCTGAGCAGAAGATCCTCATCAAGAGGGTTGTGCCCCATGCCACTTTCAAGCAGCTGGTCCTTTTTAATGCCACAGAGGTGAGTACTAGAGAAAAATGTGATTTAAGTTTCATCCTTTGGCAATAAGATTAATTCAAGAATGAACACAAGAATCCATTACGGAAGGAATACCAGATTCTGAAGTTTGATTCTATGACATCTGTAATATCTATATACATATACATGAAAATGCTCCTAACAGTTGTCTACATTTGGGTGGAGAGTGCCTACTAGTATATGTGAATGACTATAACCTCCTCAGTCAGACAGAAGAAGAAAAGAAACTCTTACAAATGTGCAATTTTGCATTCAACACTGCACTGATACCACTTTTTCAAAAAGTGCACTAGATGTTACATATCTTTGTATTTATAGGAAAAAAAAAAGATACTGATACTTACCAAAATGTTACTAAGATTCCTTCTTGCTATTCCAGATCTTTGCAGCAGAGGCAATGACCGAATTCGTCCTGCAGTATAAGAGCTGGACTCCATCTGGAGACACAGTGTTCTCCACCGTGGACCTGGACCAGACAGTCAGTGACTTCCACTGTGTGCTGGACCTGCAGGTAGTCCAGGTGAACCTACAGGGTGACTGGACATGGTACGTGTCCAACAGGGGCTTCATACAGACAAGAAAGGTGAGAAGGCTTGGATTTTCATGCTTTAGAAGATAAGTAAAATACTGACTATACATGTATACCAAACAACGTTATCTGTGATTGATAATTCTTTAATTTTCAAAATAGTGTACTTGTTTCATAAATAAAGGAAACTAAAAACTTTGTGAAGGGACCAGCAGATTTCAAAATGCTCTAACTGATTTCTGTTGGAAAGAAAATGCTGTGCTCATATATCTTACAAACATTTCTGTGATTCTTCAACAGCAGTTCCAAGTTGTCTCAGCAGCTCTCCCTATCCAGATGTTGGCGCAGTGCAGCAGGAGGTCCTGCAGCATTCTCCACTCCAGGGACTCTGCTGTCTTCACCATGGTGAACCTGACCCGAAGCCTGGTCCTGTCTCATCCCTTCTCTATGATGAACCAGCCACAGGATGATCACCACCAGTCTAACACTCCGGCAGAAATCCTACAGATGAGCTACACCGACAATGGGGACATTTTGTCAACACCTTGTGCTCACGAAGGTAAGAACCATTCATGAGTAATGTGGACTGTACAAACCTCAAAGTCTTCAATGATTCTACTAATAAATGATACACATGGTTGACCATTTAGGCATGGTTAACTCTACCAATGTAGAAAGGTTGAACATTATTGCCTTCATCAGGGCACAGTTAGAACTGTACTTCTGACCACCTTTGCGTAAGGACCACCTGGCCACTTTTTTGGTGGTACCTTAGATTATTATCTTCGCCGAGTACTTGTACTCGGAGAAGATTATGTTTTCGGTTGAAAAATCTGTTGGGTGGGTCTGAATGTATGTCAGGAGCATAACTCAAGAAAGCTTCAATGAATCTTTATGATTTTTGCTAGGTGTGTAGTGGTTGTGTAAAGGAAGGTCAAGTTCGAAAATGGTTTACCTTGCGTTTTTCAATAGTACTGCAGCGGACTTTGCATTTTTTTGTGTTTGTATGTAGGCAAAAAAAGTGACGGAAACGTTGATGGATCTTCATGATTTTTTGCAGGTGTGTAGATGTTGTAGAAACGGAGGTCAAGTTCAAAAATGGTTCCCCTGGTATTTTCCGTCGGTACTGCAGCGGGCTTTGTGTGGATGTGTATTTGTATGTCGCCAGCATAACTCGAGAAGCTGTTGATGGATCCTTATGATATTTAGTGTATGGGTAGGATTTACAGAAAGGAAGATCAAGTTCGATAATGGGCCTTCTAGCGGGTACTAAAGGTACTGCAGCAGAGCTTCAAAATTTAGGGACATATTTTCTGAAAGTGCTATGGTCATGATTTTTGTGTGGTAGATAGTTCATGCCACAGAAAGTAAGTTCTGTAAATTTTGGCCCCCTAGCGGCTTGTTAAGAACTGCAGTGGGTGTTTTTGTTTTGACATTTGGACATGAATAACTTGAGAAGGGGTCGACAGATCGTGTGATGTTTGGTATGTAGAGAGCTCGGATGGTGCTTTACAATATTAATGACTAATTATGCAAATAAGGAGCTAATTTGCATAATTAGTAAGGAAAGTTTGTTAACCCAATGCCTTTCAATGGGACATGGGACAGTGTCAGGTCATGTAAAAAGATAGCCTTGCATAAACGTACATGTAGGTGAAATAAATAAACAATTCTCCAAGCAGAGGTGTGGGTCCCGCTGGTTTTTGAAGCGTTCAGTATAAGCATTTTTGTTCAACACGGTTGGCGACATACCGAAATAGGGACAAAATAGAAAGCCTGACTAAAAACACCTAAAAACGTGCCAGATTTATTCTATTCATATGTATTGACTGTACTTTTTCATCATCACTTTCAACTTTCAACACTGCCATATCGAACCTTTGTGGCCCATATAATATCAACATACTCACATTTTTTCATGACCAGTTATAACATATATCAGCACACTCTACACATATACTAGTCCTGTACCACCAGATGATTTTTAACCCTATCTAGACTGGACTCATTCGCCCAATCATAACGTCCAAATGGTATGGTGCATGATCAAATTTGCAGGGGGTGATAAGCACGTAAATATTAATCACTTTCCATAATAAGCCTTGATTATTTGGCGAAGATAATGTGTTCGTGGAACTCTAGTTTTCTCTGTTTTCAAAGTACAAATGTATAAGAATCCTGTCTATAGTGACCACCTGTCTTAGTTTTCTTCAAGTGCCTAAAGTGGTCGCTATAAATACGTTTGACTGTATTTGATACAATGTACACGGCAGTCTTTCTATGCTTCAATACTTCAAGTTGCTGTTAGAGTAATATTCTTTTTCATTGTTCAACAGTTAAGGTGACTATCTGCACCAAAGAAGGACGGAGACTGTTGACAATTATGGTCATCGGAGAGACAAAGTTTGAAGACCTGGCTGTGAAGAACTGTGCCCAGGTAAGCATACAAAAAAAACAGTCTCCAACTTTGCTCATAGCTGTCAACACTAACCCTCCAACACTGATTGTCGGTCATATTAATCTATCTAATCATTTTTTGCCCGAAGATCTGTGAAGGACTGAGAGTGACTGAGTTCACTTTCAAAACCCTCTCACCTGCTGGTCCTGACTTCCTGAAGTCTAACATCGTGGTGGGAGGGTTTGGGCAAGAGGTGAACATCATTGCCACGGAGGTGGGAGATGTGCACCGCTGGTACTGGAGAGTGTGCAATGCTGGCTACCTGGAGGAGAGGATGGTGAGTTGATGAGAAACTCAATTCATCATTCATCATACACATTCTGAAGGAAAGTTGAACTGTAGTCTCCAACACAGTGGAAAAAGTAGAATTATCCAATTTTTTTACCGAATAGCAGTTTTGAGTCCTTGTCAAGGAATGGACAATGATCTATGCATGGATTTAAGTCCATGACTGACTTCCTCCTAGGCATGGATTAAAGTCCAGTTTCCCCATTGTCTTGTGAATTTTAACTGCCAACACAGATGAACATTCTGACTATTACCACCGTATACGTATTGTGTACATTGTCAAGAAAAGTTAACCCCCAACAGTTGTTTTCTTGTGATTCACATGACTTATTTGTGGTGCCTTTCTTTTCCTTTTACAGTATTACCACTAGCTATAGGATGGCCCAGGATAAGCAGTAAGCAGCAGTAAGTACATGACATTGTACATACATTCAGTTGTAAAAATACAATCCAAAAGAAAACTGACTCAACCCACATGTGGCAGAGATGGTCACTTACAGGGGATCATTGTTTTATGTTTAGACCCCGTTCAGATTAAGCCTATTATAGCCAGTTGAATTAAATCAAAGAGTTGCCCGGCTAATTTAGCTGGCTATTTTAGTCTGATATGAATGCATATTAACCAGCTACATAAGGGTTTTAGCAGGGTAAACCAAGGAGGTTAAAATATTTTGTTTCATGTGCAAGGTGGAATGTTATGAAATTTCAACAAACAAATGTTATCCTGACCACTCGCTTAATCCAGATTTTATCACCTACATGATTGTATGTTTCTCATTAGCTGTTTCATCAATGATTAAATAAGCTGAATGCCATCAGTTTGTACCGATTTGTTAGAACAAAGACCACATTTCTAATGGAGCGTTCCGACCTTTATTTTACAGATAACTGCAGTACCCTAGCGGAGCTTGGGTTCACAGCAGAGAGTGGGGCGGGGTTGATCGTCGGGGGCAGCGGGAGGGTGGGCCGGGAAGCTTGGGTGCGCATATGCAGTAAACAAATGCTAGAAATGTTGCATTGAATACAAATCTTGTTTCCTCTGGAACAAAGTCTTAAGTTATTTGTTTTATCCACTCTTTGTCTTCCTTGACTAAACATTGTAACAACAAACTTACTGGGGGATCCATTCCATGGAGCTTATGTTAGCTAGGAAGTCAAAGTTGTGTTGTTAAGTAGATAATTTCTGATTAAGGGCAGCATATGTAGAAGCTTACAGAAAAAAAAGCATTGCTCCTTTTTGAAATGGAAATTCCACTTTTCTAACGTTGTCACAATAATATTTTCTTAATATCATATACTATATAGTGCCTTGGCAAAAATTGTGATAAAAGAGCGAGAGTGGAATTCCCAAATCAAAGTGAAAGTTCTTCGTTGTAAATAAAGTTTGGAGAACTTGAAGCAAGGTGTTTGACTTTTACTTGTATTATGTACAAAAATATTTGATGAAAAATATTTACCCTAACATTAATATATTACACCTAAGATAATACTTATGAATGTGAGCGTGGATCAATTAATACTAGGACTGGAAACTGAGGTGATCTTATATATCCAACACATTTCCTTAACTCTCAAGTTGGACCATTAATTTGATAATATCTTGGGAAAAGGAACACTGGAGTGGAAAACAGTCATGACTACAAGGACCTTTCGACTTGCAAGTACCAGAGTTACTAAGCCAGGATTGAAACATTTAAAAAATTGCTTTTTCCAAGAACTATCTTCACATCCCTCGATGCAGAACCAACATCTTTCTTTTTTTTTCTTTCTTTTTTATTTCGCACAGGTAAAAGAATTTTGCATACATATGACAGGTCAATACACATAGTGCCGGGGAAGGTAGAGACCAATGTGGTCTATAATATTCCATCCCCATTTTTCAAACAGAATAAATTACAATGATAAATTAAGATATAGAGAAAAAAAATGACAACTTAATATCGTAACAAATAACAAATCAATAACTAAAAATAACAATAACAAAAAACAAGAACTAGATTATTATATTAAAGAAACAATTACCTAACTGAACACAGAAAAATTACCAACTAAGTAAGAAAGGAAACAATTCGATAAATAATAGCGATGCAAATAACGACAAGCATATATAACAACACAAGTCAATAACACAAAAAATGCACCCAGACATGCAGGATATAAATGAAAAACCAAAGAATAGAAGGTTAAGCAAAGGATTGATTGTTTAAAATGGAGCTTTTTAACATGTTTTTGAATCTCAGTAGTGATTTGCAGTTTTGTAAGTTTTCATGTAAGCTATTCCAAGTTTGCGGGCATCTGTACATCATGGAGAACATTCGCTGCTGTGTTTTTGCTTGTATCCGTTTCAAGTTGTTTCGTTGCCTTGTATTATAATGATGAAATTCCGAGTTGTAGTGAAAGAGACGTTTGAATTGATTTGGTACACAGGAACTATCATTGATTATTTTATGGACAAAAATAGAAGTTTGAAGCTTGTTAATATCATATATAGTCATAACTTTTAGATTACGAAAAAGCGATGAGGAGGGGAATGTGTATGAGACATTTGAAACTAAACGAACAAAACGTTTTTATAAGAGAAGCAGTGGTTTTAATGTTGTGGCGTATGTACTAGCCCATACTATATTACAATATGCTAGGTAGGGATATATAAGACTGTAGTATAATATAAGGAATGTTTTTGGAGATAGCAGATTTACAATTTTTCTGATAATACCTATGTTTTTATAAATTTTCTGGCAAATAAGGTCTACATGTTTTTTCCAAGTTAATTTTTCATCGATGGTGATACCTAAAAAACAAGTGTGAGTTACTTGAGCAATAGGTGTGTTATTGATCGCTATTTTGACATTTTCTTTATTATATTTCTTATTTTTCCCCGCAAAAATAATGAAATTCGTTTTCTTAACGTTTAATGATAATTTATTTGCTTGGAACCATTTGTTCATTTTGTCTAATTCGCGATTCATTTTGCTTACTAAAAATTCAAGATTTGAGTGGGAAGTAAATAAGTTCGTGTCATCAGCAAATAATAGTGCATATATTTCATCAGATACAAAAGCTAAATCATTGATATAGATGAGAAATAACAGGGGACCCAAAATAGAACCTTGAGGGACGCCACAGGAAATTAGTTTTGTGTCTGAAGAGTACATATTATTGGTGACATATTGTTTTCTATTTGATAAATATTCCTTTAACCAGGTGAAGACTAAGCCATTGAAGCCGTAGCATTTGAGTTTCTCCAACAATATGTCATGGTCCACCGTATCGAAAGCCTTCGATAGATCCAGAAAAACTCCAATGGTGAATTCATTCCTTTCTATGGCCGAGGTTATTTTATCTACTAATTTCAAGAGGGTCATGTATGTTGAATGATGTTTTCGGAAACCGTACTGATGTTCGTGAAGTATGTTATTTTCCTCCAGATGTTGCGAAATTCTTTTGTATACTAGTTTCTCCAGAACTTTTGAAAAGACGGGCAAAATAGATATGGGTCGGTAATTTGACAACGAACAAGGGTCTCCAGATTTGAAAAGGGGAATAACTTTTGCTATTTTTAAGTCAGTTGGGACTATACCGGTCTCCAAAGACATTTGGAGAATATGCGTGAGGGGCTCAAGAATGGTGGTGCTGACTTGTTTTATCAATGAGGTGCTTAGTTCATCCTTACCTGGAGCTGAGTTCTTAAGGTTAAAAATAATGTTTTGAACTTCGGATGCGCTAGGTGCATCTACAAGAACAGTTTCATCCCCTACACATCACGGCTCTGGAATAATCTACCCAGAGTCGTCACTGAGTCACCCACACTGAGCATATTCAAGGCCCGATGCAAATCCCACCTGTTGTCCTGATTTCAATTTACCTCCTGTCAACCTTCCATCTATTCCATCACAAATGCTATGTCCTTATATATTTGCATGGTAGTTATTGAGTCCAATGATTTTATACTGTATTATTATGCATTGTATTGTATTGTATTAACTATGTATGTATTATGATAGTGTAATGATTCTATTGCAGGTTATGTACTGTTGTATGTTCGTCTGTATTTGTGGGTCAGCCGTTACCAGCGAGAGCTGCCTAGGCTGACCCAGTGTAATGATGTATGTATCTCATTGTCAATAAATACAAATACAAAATACAAATAGAGTGGAAGTTGTAGGGTAAGGGGAAAACCCTGTATAGGTACCCGTACCCGTATAGGTCCCCGTATAGGTATACCGGTATACCCCATTTGGGGCCCCAAAGAGCCAGGAAACACGCTATGACGGCCGCCATATGGGGCACTCAGAACGGCTGTTTTTTTACGGTCTCCACATTGATATAAGACACAAACAGTTGACTATACTCGGTCAGAAAATAGCTGAACAATCATATTTTACGATCTTTTGATTTCTATGAAGGACGGAGTTTTGGAACTGTGACGGACTTTGTGAAGTTCGTACGGAGCTCCTGTCAGAACGTGCGAGCACCGATCTCAGAGACCTTTCAACTGAACCCATTCTGAAAAGGTTTAATACGGAAAACCTACAGGAAACGCCTCACGCTAAAGACAGAGACCAAGCACGGCATATTCAGACAAATCACGCCGAATGGCCGTAATGTTTGTGTCGCAATAAAGTGGTTACTTTCCGTCTATTAAAGCGGCTAGTTCGCAAATGTGTCATGGCGGACCTTCAGTGCATCGAGAACCGGGCGTTTCCTGTAGGTTTTACGAAGGTTTACTGGCAGCTCCAGCCAAACAGATCATGAGTATTGCATCTGAAGATAATGACATGCGGAAAGGTTGATAGTTTGAGTGTTTTTACTATTTCTTTTCAGAACAGGTTTAGTTGAAAGGTCTCCGAGATCGGTGCTCGCACGTTCTGACAGGCGCTCCGCACGAACTTCGCAAATTCCGTATTTTCCAAAACTACGTCCTTCATAGAAGTCAAAAGATCGTACAATATGATTGTTCAGCTATTTTCTGACCGAGTATAGTCAACTGTTTGTGTCTTATAATAAGTTATAAGTAATAAGTTATATCAATGTTGAGACCGTAAAATACAGCCGTTCTGGGTGCCCCATATGGCGGCCGTCATAGCATGTTTCCTGGCTTGTTGGGGCCCCAAATGGGGTATACCGGTATACCTATACAGGTATACGGGTACGGGTACCTATACAGGGTTTTCCCCTTACCCGAAGTTGTAATACAATGAGAAGCAGCATCCTGCACTACATACATGTAGCTTGCAGCTAGATGTACAAAGGTTACTAGAAGGAGCGACAGGTTGTTAAATGTAATATTATATTACATTACACAACCTGTCACACCTAACGGAGGGTGCTGCAGCTTCGGCATACTCCCAACTTCGGCAGGATTTTTAATTGTCTCGTTCTGCAGAAGTGAGCCATCTTTTTTTTCAGCCACGGTGCTGAATAAAATCGTTAAGAGCCCAACTTCATGCATAGAGCTGTCGTCTGAATAAAACAGGGATTTGTGTACAATTAACTGATTTTGTGCCACGAAGAAAATGTGGCGATAAAAATGTCTACGTTCGATGCAAGGACATTGTGAAGTGGCAACTCTTACATAAAACATATTCAACCGTCGTCATGCAAACTTACATGTTGTACACATGAGGCATAAAGCAAAACAAACACCAAAAAAACATGGGTCTTGGTTAGTTTATGTCGCGATTTAGCTTGTCTGAAATAACGAAATCAACCGCGGCTTCGAATGCCCTCCCCCTTTTACGTCACGGCCATTCCGTTGACCACGATTCGAATGTGATACCTCGGCAGGGCATCTCTGCTCCCGCTGTACATAAGTCAAGTCGGCTCCAAAACGGCAAACCTTATTAATCTAGCTTGACTAGTATACGTCGGATAAACTTGCATTTGATAAGTTCCCGGTAGCAGGTTTGCACTATGTGGTTCCACACAAGCAAACTCATTGATGTTGCAAACGTGTAACCTAACCCCGCATGTTAATTGAAATTGACAGGCCGCTGTTTTGATGTGGGCGGCACAGGTCGGAGATCTCTGAACGCATAAACACGAAGTTCATTGATGTAAATGGCGATTTCTCATTGCTTGCTAAAAAAAAATCCAGAAATTCTTGAATAGCGAGCTCTAAAAACAATTGATGATCGTGTTTAGAATATGTCATAACTTTGCATTGAATTGACCGGAAAAACAAGGAAGATTTGCCGCGTACTTTCTGGTCACATGCGGTGCTGTGCCGAGTGCAAATGTCACGATTTCAGTTTGCGGCGTTACAATGCTTGCTCGGCAGTTTTGGACATACTTGTGGCACATTTGT
Source organism: Branchiostoma lanceolatum (assembly GCF_035083965.1). NCBI lineage: Eukaryota > Metazoa > Chordata > Leptocardii > Amphioxiformes > Branchiostomatidae > Branchiostoma > Branchiostoma lanceolatum. The sequence continues at coordinate 5,691,602 of NC_089734.1, forward strand.
GACATTTGTGCGTTCATGCTATGGGACCATTTGTATGATATGAAGTTTCTACTCTCATTGCCATACCAAAGAACGGATCGTCAACGTTGTCATGGCTTGGAACGCAACAAGCGGCGTAAACAGTCGCTTAGCCACAGCGCGCCCGGCACCGGTGAAGCCTTACGCACGGTCAAAAATTATTTACAAGAGGGAAGTTGAAGTTAGTTGACACGAAATTCTTCCTTCTGTTTACTTGAAATAGTACCGACGAATCAAAGAGATACAAAGATACTTTTATGCCGAAGTTACGGTACCCTAATCAGAATGGAACAATATGGAACGTTTTAATCAAAACAACATATTTCTGGATTTACCGACTGAGATCGATGGTGTAAATCGTGCACGGACGACGAAAAATCAACTCCACAACGGCAAATCCTCAAACACCACCACTCTAATTTATCATTCGTAAAAACGCAACACTTTTCAGACAACCGATACTGGTGCAATACGATGTCGAACTCATAGATTTACGTCCGAAGTTGCAGCACGCTCCGTTACATCATGAAATGGGCAGTTGAGCAAAGGCTGCTCACCGCGAGGTGTTGCCAAAAATTCTGAGTGTAGTCAAAGGACCTCAAAGCTGTGTGGTCTCTTCAACTGTCGATATCAAAGTACATATCTATTCAACACTTGTGGTTCTTCTAGTCGATTTGAAACCTTTGAGTCTGCCAAACCATGAGATAAGCATTTTACAGAATCAAGAGTCGAAATGGGGAGGGGGGATTTTACAATGACAAGAATTATTGTTAAAAAGAACATGTTACATTGGTAAAATCTTATTAGACTTTGCAGTCATACAAATTAAATGTTCAAGTTTTTTGGGATAATGGTAACAAAAACTTACGGCTAGCAAGGACATTTACTATATGCTTGCTGCTAGCCAAACCTTCCTCCTGGTGTATGTCTTGGCTGTGGAGTAACAGCGACTTGTAGCGGAATTAGCCGAAAGTACAAGTAAAGTAACTGTCGTTTGGGGTGGAAACTTGACTGCATTGTTTCCTACATTCTTTTACACAATCTGTTAAATGATCTTAAATGTAACGGTTATTCATTGCAGAAATTCCTTTTATAGACAAGGCAATATAGACTGGAAAAATGTGACTTTTTTACACTTTCATTTCTATGAAAAAGAATCGCATTTGTGCTTCTCCAAGTTGCTCCCCCATGCTTCTAGTGAAATATCCCAAGTGAAATCCAAGAAGTAGTGAGGCACTTTCAAAGGAGACAAAAGTACATTCGTTTGTCCGTAATTCTTAGCTTCAGTACGAAAATGATAGGGATCAAACCGAAGATGGAGAAGAAGACCTCGATGTTGGAGGTGGAGGTAACGTTAATCCGGTGGGAAAACTTTCAAAGGGGCTCATGGCATGGCCTTGCCCAGGATTTCGGCGTGGGAAAGACCTCCGTTGAAGTATTCAATAATAACGTTATATTATTTAGAGATATTATTTTGTGTGTGTGTGTTTGAGGGTGTTTCTGACTGTCTTTTTGTGTTTCCAAGTATTTATGTTCTGGTGTTTGTTTTTTCGTCAGTCTGTTTGTGTTTTCATACATTAGTGGTCTTGTGTCTGTTTTTGATGACTTCTCAGGGGCGAGCCTAATGGAATTTTGTATTGTGTGCCGTCTGCAACAATTCTAGGAATTGCACAGGAATGTGTCCACAGGAATTTCAGTCGACAGGACGATAACTCAAGAATTCTGGATGAATTGTCTTCATATTAGGTAGGTGGGTAGGTCTTTGTGAGACCTCAAAATGGTTAGATTTTGGCCCCCCTAGCGACTTTGTATGGTACTGCAGTGGAACTTCTGGTTGAGATATCTTGTGTTCTGGACAAGCTATGGTCATGATTTTAAGTGATAGATAGGTGTTGGTTGGGAAAATAAGTCGTGACGTGAAGGTTTGGCCCCCCAAGTGGCTTTTTTTAAAACTTCAGGAGCTGATTTTGTTTCAAAGTCTGAAAGAGAAGACAATCAAAATGGGGTCTAACCTCCATTAACATTTATCCACCGGATAACATAAATCCGCCACTTTGAAAAACAGTGGGTTTGAGAGATCTCAAGTGCAGCACCCCTGAGGTATGCACAGTGTAGATATACAGGACTGCATTATACATGGGGACGTTGGGTTGGAGATCTGTTTGGACATATATTTTCAGGATGGCAGAATTACGTACCCTGGTAGAATTATGTTAACAGATCGTCAGGATTTTTGGTATGCAGATAGCTAGATTTAGATATAGAAATTAGAATATAACACGGTGTATTCCGATCGCCCAAGGCACTGGCCAGACTGCAGGTCTTTGGGTGTCAGCGATGCGAACCGCGGGAGGGCTGGGACCAATTGTGATGCAGAATACACTGTGTTGTATTTTACCTATGTCATACTCACTTAAAATTTAAATGCATTTACAGTACCGGTACTTTGTTCTTAACTAGTGAAGGAAGTAGGCATTGATATGCTTAATCATATTACAGTAGTCCAAATGAATTCATGGAAACAGGCAAGAAAAAGGTAGACAATAGTTGGATTACTTTATTCTTGATTGCACATTTTCACAATTTTTGTTACTGTATATTATCTTAAAATACAATGTACATTAGTTTCCCTTTTTAACTGTACAGGACTCTAAACATTTCACTGCAGTTACATTACCCTACTAGTAAAATAAACTAATTATGTCCCAAAATACTAAATAATTGCAAGTGGAGGAAGCTTGCAGTGCTTTGTAGCTACTATTTTACTGTATAAGCTGTACAAAGACATCATAAGAGATAAGATAAATAAAAAAAGAAGAAACAAAATGCAAGTGTTTTAAAACAAAGAGACAGCTAAGACAATTTTATGCTATCATGGTATGTACATGTGTATAATTGTTGTTTTTCAAATTCACATGCATAGTCTTTGCACAGAACCTTCCAAACTAATTCCACTTATTAAATTCTCGAAGCCCTAAATATATCTACATTTAAAACAGTTGCTATCATATGACGTTATGCAACCATTTTGAAAAACAAACATTGACAGAAACAGAGTGTTCATATCGAATACTGCATTCCATCTTTTGTTGAACTGCAAATTCAGCCCATCACTGCTGTAAAAGAAAGTAGAAAATCAGGATGTTACTACTGCTTAAAAATGTTGACGGTTGAGGATTTTAGGTGAGTTCTGACATTCATCTCTTGTAAGTTAAGTTCTGTTTAACTTCACACCATCCTCAAGTTGTTTGGGATTAAAGTTTCATGATCTGATTTCAAGCTCTGATTCCTGTTAAAAATCAGAGCCACACTGCGCCTGTCACTTGACAGAACTTGGTTGTGCAAATTTGAATTTCTTTGAAATTTTATGATGACGGAAATTTGTACACGATGATGGGAAAAATGATCCTTTGTACTAACTTAGGATCCATCAGTGGGAATTGACAGAAAACTAGTACTAGTACGTTTCTTCTTACCTTCACCAAGTCTTCCTTTTCTTTGGGAGACTGCTGCTGTTTTTGTCCCCTGCTCGCTTTCTGGACTCTACCATAGATAAGAAGGCATAATATCATGATCATTCATTTGTCTTGCAAGGATATAGCATCACCCATTCAACCACAACAGCTGTTCTTCTAATCAGCATATGAATCTAATTCGGGGAATCAAGAGTTGGAAATGAGTTTGACTGATTCACTGTTTGTGTGTTTGCCCCCTTTTTTTAGGCCACGTTGATTTAATTATAGAGAAAACCTTGATACAGTCAAACCTAGCTAGGCAACCAACTTGTGCAGGTAACCACCTCCAGTCACAAGCCACATTTAAACAGTCCCGTCCATTTTTATATGAATTTTAGTTTAAGGAATTTAAAGCAGTTAACGTAAGGTGACCAGTTAACGTCCAATTTATTCAAAACGTACTTATCTTAAAACCGCGCGGACAGAGCCAAATTTCAAACCCATGGGCAGAAATATCAGCTCTTCTAAAAAGGAAATGCATGGTCTGTAAGTTTTTCGCCGCCTGTTTAACGCCGTGCGAGCATGTATTTATACTGAGGTATATGATGAAGCATTGTGCTATGGTAACCCATTATCGTCCACTTCTGAATCTTTTCCCTTCTAGCGCTATACTTGAAGAACATAGACCAGAAAAAAATGCACAGTAACTGTCCAAAGTAGTCTGCAGACAAATGATAGTAAAATAACTATGTCTGTCCGGCCACTTGCTTAAGCCGGCGTCACAATTCATGCGAGCATCGGCCGATTTTGTAGATCGCCGGAAGCTCGCCAAATGTCAAATTCGCCCGAGCGTCGACCGTATTTTTCACTGAAAACCTGCCCCGTCACAAATTGAACGGACCTCGGGCGACGTCCGTCGAACACTAATAATCATAAATCCCACATAAGACGGTACCATCTCTTGGACACGGACGAAGTCTGAATCAAATGGCCTGGTAACAATCGAAAATTTGGACCAACTTTACTTTCTGAGTTGTGGCAAATCTGTAGGTCACGAGTGAAGTAGGTGGGCACACTGAAAATAACCACATAAAGAGGAATTTTGTTATAGACCAATCAAAATACAAGTGCAGGAGCCACAAAGTCAACAGATCAGTCGTTTAACCCCGATCCAAACATTTTCAGCAAACGGAAATCGACCGAAGCTCGGGCGAACGCCGTCCGAGCTTCGACCGACCGTTGATAAGCCTATCGACGCCCTGCCGACGCCTGGGCGTGCCTCGGCAGACAAACATAGATCTATAATGACTCAGTGGACTTTCAACTAGTCATTTTGTGGAGAAATGAGAAAGGAAGTGAAGTCAAACCTCAAAAGTCAAGCCCCAGTTCATTAATATACAAATTGAAACATCCAAACCAATACCAAAAAAGAAACAAGAAGCATTGTCTTCGGTGTCCACATTTCATTTATAATAATTTTTTCAATGAAAATTTAACTTTGCATTGAATTGTCTTTCATTAGAAAGGTTTGGCGGCATTCTCTGTCAAGTTGATATTAGTATTAGTTAATATTACAGTATCATTTATCATCTTATGTTATAAACCAAACTGTCGTTTCCTTTTATCTATAAACAAGAAGGAGTTCGGCCGAGGCCCGTCCAAGCTCCCATCGACACCTGCACAACGCTCGCCCGAAGCACGCCTTACTTTTCATGAGTCGGCCGGAACACTGACGACGGTCGTCCGATTATTGTACAAGGCCCGTGCGAGGCTCGCACGAGGCCGAAGAGTTCGGGCGACCTCCGACCGACCAAAAATCGGGTCTAATATCCTCAGATGCCCGCCCGAATATTGGCCGAGCGCTGGGTGTTGCTCGGGCGAGCTACGGGCAAACTGTTGACGAGCTGTGCGAGTTCAAAAATCGTCGCCGAGGCCTCGCTGAATTTAAGCGCAGCTTCCAGTGACACGCGAACGTCGGCCGAGCTCCGAAAATTCGCCCGAAGCCCGTAGAATCGACAGGACGTCGGTCGTACTTCGCCCGAAAATCGCCATTTGGAGCTCGCCGACAAGTCGGCCGAGCTAAATTCTTGATTTGTGACGGGGGCTTTAACGCGATGGAAAAAAAAATGTTTATCTGTAAATTTTCCCCACATGCGTGGCACGTGGCGTTCACGTGGTGAACGCATGGCCATTATGTTTTGCTGTGCAAAAATTAAAGAGATGGCTAAGGATCATACTTATGATGTTCTTTATTGCTCATGAGAACAGGCTTTGGCATAATACACCGCAACATGTGGACATGAGCCAAACCGGACGTAAATAGGTTCTGCACGTAAATAGGTCATGTTACGTTACATAGGCCAAAAAGTGGAAATAGAATAAACGCTGAAATCTTTATGGTAGTGACATTTACTAACACTGTCCTCCGCAACCATTTTTCCTCAGTCCCTTCAGTGGTTGTTGAATACAGGTTTGACTGTACGACAAAAAATTCCTCTTAGGACACATTTAGCAAAAGCTGTCACCGCCCCGATAGTGGCAGTCCCAACATTGCAAGAACCTACCTTGATACAGGTCTTCCCTGTCCATGTCAGCATACTTCAGGAAGTCCTGCAGGTACATCTGGGTCTGAAATGGTGACACCCATTAATGGTTAGCTTTTTTAGTTTTCACAATCATATGTTGCACTCAGTTTCATGTTGTACATTGTATATAATTCACATTTTGTTGCTCTTGATTTCATGCAATATATGAGGGTCATTCGACTGTAAATTGGTAGGCACAGCAGGTTAATTGGTATTATTAAGCTTACCTTGGAATCAGAGGATAGTCGGCTACCATTAGCCTTGAACATTAAGATAGCTTGCTGTGCCTCATGGAAGGTAATTGCAGACCCTCTTATGTGTGATCTTTTCTAACTCACAATCCCTCTATCTTGGGTCTCAAAATCTTTGAGGCTGCACAGCGGACTTGCTACCCGACCCCCTACTGCACACGACCCCTCCACTATCTAGCTGGCCCGCTATCCAACCACATGAGGGGCTGGTAGGATAATAAGGCGGTCGTAAAGTTGGGGCACGTGTGCAGTAAGGGGTTGAGTAGCAAGTCCACCATGCGGCTTCAAAGACTCTGACACCCGGGGTACACTCCCTCAGAACATATAGCACACCGTCCCACAGTTAGTCATACAGTCTTCCATGCTAGAGTGGATGTTTGTGATTCATGCTTAAAACTGCCATTAGAACCAAAACTCTGAGACATACGAGTTTAAGCCTACCTCATAAAGCTATCAAAAAATCAGATGATGACTGGGCAACAAAAACTTTCCAATCACGTTACTACACTATTGCTGACGCATCCTCATGATTTTCATGGTGTCAAGAAATTTAGATCTATGAACACAAAAGAATTTACACTAAATGTAACTTGCAGCAGTTCAGCATAGTCCACGTGTAAGAGAAAAGACTCAATACCCTCTTTATCATGATCTGCTATAAAATATTTTGTACTCACAGCAGATGCAGGCGGGACCTGGTTGTATGCAGCTGCAGCTGTTGCAGCTGGAGGTCCATGTTGCACCTGTGCAAGTGACGGGCTGTACTGGCCCGTTTCCAAAGGCATGCTTGAAGTAGTGAAGTACACCTTTCGCCCCCATGTTACAACAGAAATTTAATGCATTTTAGTAAATACGAACATGGGCACTTGATGTATGAAGTGAAATATAAGTGAGTGCAACAATTTAAACTTTCAGGTGCATTGTTGTGACACTTGCAAAGATGTCAATGGAAAGATTCAACACGTTGATGTTTAAGGTCTTAATTTACCTAACACTCATGCTAGGTGTCAACTAAGACTTGCGCTAAGAGTAGTTCTTGAAGCATTGCATATACAATGCATCATTTCTTGTTACGTCTTACTAAAAGTATACGTTACTGAGCTACAGTTTCCAAAGTCAAAATTTTGTAAGAGAACCTGTTCTGTAAATATTGCAGTTAACAGCGACAACTAATCTAACTTCCACAATTCAACTAACATCATTGAAAACATTGAGCCCTCCTCAAACGTAACGCACAAATTTACACAGCGTAAATTGTTCTAAACTCTGGATTGCATGAACTAACAACGAGCCATTAACTGTGTTTGTCTGCGGTAATCAATGTTTTGATCGTATCAGTTTTAGCAAATTTCTGTCACTTACCACTGACAAACAATCGTCTTCCGATGTTTCAAGTTTTCACGGAACACAACTCGCCGCCATTTTGTTATGGCGGATTTAATTGACGTCATGATCAACCTATGACATGGTAATAGCGTGTACAATGGCCTATGCGCTATGACGTGCTTCGACATTTCAACCATATTTCAAACATGTTGGCTCAAGATCCAATAGCCATATACTGTATCTTTGATTTGAGGACAGTACATTTGGTGAGATTTATATGCAGAATATCTACTGAAAGATAGTTTACAGGTAAGTTTTTCTTCCTCTTTTTCCTGAATAAAGATGCATAAAGCACGGCACAGCAATAGATATGTAGATACATACCACAATACGCTGAAGGAAACAGTATGATTTGCCCCTTGCTAAATGTTTCAAAAGCCAATGACAGGAGCTAATGCTCATGGTGATGACAGTGAAAAATATTTCACACTTTCTTCGAAAACAGTTTACAGTATCTATTTATTTATTTATTTATCTATTTATTTATTTATCTAATAGCAAATGTCCATATTCCTATACTTTTTAAACATTTTAGACACAGAGCACATTTCAGATTATATGAGATTGTAGATGGGTACAGAAAAAGCATTGTATTGAAAGGACTTATTAGTAAAGTTAGTACTGTAATTATTGTCTCTTTCTCTGTAACTTTATGTTCACTGTTTTCACGGTCACCTCTGTAACATGAACTTATCATTCCTGTGAAAAAACTGTTGTTATTATTTATGATTCCTTCTCACAACCGTTCTGTAAATCCCTTGCCGCCACCGTGAACTTAAAGTTCAGTGAAAATGTCTATTTTCTGTACACCATGAAATTTTGCTACCATGAAGATAAAGTGAATTACAGTAGTGTCCCAAGTTATGAGACCTCAAGGAGGAACAGAATTCAAGTTATGTTACTTATGTTTCAGTTATGTAGTAGAAGTCAGTAATGGCCATTGACATGACTAAACATTTCTTTCCCATATTTGTGAATAAGAATATTAAAGAATATTCTCACCTTTGAGTTTTGTCACTTGTCATGCTTTCTGATCCAGTTGTTGCACATGCGTATTGCCTGGTCGCAGTGGTGTAAGGTCAGCTTCATTGAAAGATACAGAGATTCTCACATGTTTACAGAATTATTTTCTTACTTTCCTTCCATTTGCTTACTGTTGGTTGCCATTGCCAGCTTGGAAACGGTGCCTTGCAGGTGCTTTGTAACACTGTTGGGATTGTTCTGTTAACCTTGAAAGGTCTTTTTCCTTTTCAATGTCATGTATAATTTTCCATCCATGTTCTGAGTTGGAGTTTGTCATGCATAGGGTTTCTGTACAACCCCTCAAGTGCAACATGTTCTTACTTTGCTATGCTGCCTTCCACAATGTACATGTGTAATTTCATTTCTCCGCTGTAGGTCTATCCCACACAAATCCACAGTGCGCAGCTTGTATCCATATGCATGAGAACTCTTCATGTTTCCCCTAATTTGGTGTTGTCCCGAGTCCAATACAATTTTCAGCCTCCATCCGAAATGAAAAACTCCACCTCTCTCCCCTTTTTGTCGTAGGGCGTGGTTGTGGTTGTGGTCCATCATGTAGGTGCATGTATCTGGAAAAGCAAAATTTCATGTTATTCACCACTTTATTATTTATTTCCGATATTCTTCACTTGCAATGAATACATGAAAAGACCTGCTTAAAATTTGCCACAGCCAGATGTGTTGGTGCGAGCAGTGCAAATTGTGAGATCATTATTTAAGATTTAGGTAACAGAAAATTTGGATAGAAGGCCTCCAATTTTAAGTTAAGTAAAGCAGTGTGCAAGATTGGTTAATTACTGGGCGGGCCAGGCTTTAATCAATGACAACGTTGAAGCCTACGGATTTGGCATGTAGGGCGGCCCAGTTCGTGGAGAACCTGTGACAAACGAATTTGGGTCATATCTTGAATGAATAATGCAAATTGTTTGAAACAATGTGACTAAAAACAAGTATCTTGCTAATATTAATTTTTTGAAATGATATGAGCCATGGTCAAGCACGTAGTTTTAAAATATCTTTTTCTTAAGCCACACTTCTGTCAAAGCTGAACTTGAAAGTCGAACTTTTTTACGTCACGGAACGGGCCATTTTGAGTATGCTTTGCGTTGGTTTGCATTTATTGTTCAAAACTGAAGTAGCTGGACACGTCTTCATAAGCAACTTTTATTTGTCACTAAACTTGAAAGATTGAGATAACGTCGTCGTGTTTGATAAAATGCTCCTAAAGTAATTTTAGTGATGTCACTGCTGAGAAAATGTGCCCGTTTAAGCCGTATGAGGGTGTTAAAGTAGCATGAAAGAAGGGGACATAATTTCTTGCCCAGATTCTTTTGAGATTATTTTGACTAAACGATTTTTTGTTCATGGCCAGTATCGCAGATCTGTAGAACACAGTATGGTAAACTTGTGCTTGACTGTTTTTACTTACGATTATTTCGACCAGTAAGTTTAACTTTTTCACATGCTAAGTTGGGTTCGATTCCCGTCTAGAGTGCAAAACGTAGTCGCTAAGTGCACCCTTTTCTGCAAAGGTTTGGCATGGAACACTTAGGCTATACTATGTATAAGGACGACAAACTTATGTATTATTAGTTCCCTTCTTATTTTCGTCCCACATTTTATTTGGAACAAATGAAATGTTCTTTCAGTACTCTTTAGATTTCGTTACTTTAGAATACAGAGTATTTTTGTTGCCAGCCGTTAGAACCAAATCTGCACCAAAATAAGCTGACTTTGAGCAAGAAGCATGATAAAATCTCCTTGCTCAAAGTCATATTATTGATAGGAAAATGATAAATGATTGGTTCAAAATTTTCCACGGAGTTTAAATCAAAGCTTAGATATTGTAACTTGAAGTTGAAAGTAGGAAGGTACATCGTAGCAGCACACTCCAGCGACAAGCTTTCTTGTAAGGGGTGTCGACCCAGGAATCATGGAACGGACTACTTTCTCTCGCGGAAGCTAAAACTGTACGGTACTCTCGACGTGGCGTGGTACGTGACTTTTGTTCGATTACAATGATACAGTGGGTGTTGTTGCACTCTGTAAACATGCTACATTTGTCCGCCGATGGCTCTGTAAAATGCCACGTTATTACCGTTTGTAGGCGGGACTACAGATTAACTTAGTTAATCATAAACTTAATGTACGACCAGAGTACGACTGTGAGAGCTAACTACGCAATAAAGGCCCCCAAGGGCTCCGGGGAATCTACCTGATGACGGTTACGAAGAGAGTAGTCCAATCTACACATTAAGACTTGATTAACATCACACTTGGTGTAACTCCGTTTCTTCCGTCATATGTCCGCTTGATCACACGTACAGTCCATATTTGTCTTTTATACCGTTATCTCCTGGATGGAATTTTCTCCTTACATTTGGAAGTCACCTGTTGCTATCGTGTCGGACATAAAATTTTCTGGGCCTCATGAAGTGCTCACCAGTTATTTCTGCATTGTCAATACTAGATATTCTGTTTGAGTCATTGGTCTGATGAGTTTTTTAAGGTTGTGCCAGGATAGCGACATCATGCATGTAGCATGTATTATGGCAATAAATTGTACCTTCACGATCGGGCGTTCATACCGTTGACACAACGCATTGCTCCTCATTCCGCCATAGGTAGCAAGTAGTTCCTCTTTTCTCCTGAAATGAGAACATTGGTTAACGTTGATCATTTGTTGATTCTGGAATACAGGCACCCGCAGCATGCTCATTAGATTCTTCATTCTTTTCTGCATGTAGTGGAAGCCATTTCCGTTGGTGCAAGTACTAGGCAGCCATTTTTGTCCATGGTGGCAGGTGTGGTTTTCTTGTCTTTTGTACATCATATCTAGAAATCGTTAGATTTTGTTGGTTATTCGTTGAAAATTGCGCTAATTTTACAAAATTATACTTTGTATTATTAAGGTAAGCCCCCAACTTCACACACACAACAGTGAATTAGTAGTAGTGGGAAAGCTAGTAGAAGAACTAACCAATAACGTTTTGGACTTTTTTTACATGTTCACCATTTACCTTGGAATGATGCTTCCTTCCATAGATGTCTCATCGGTAAAGAAACAACCAAGTATGTCCAGACTTGTTCATGACCATGCTGTTCGCCAAACGCCGAGGAGCCGTTGAGGACACGAGATCATTTTGACGTAACGGAAAAGCTACCAAGTTATTAAGTCGCGAATTGTGCTAAAGACGGGGATTACCCCCATGCAGGTACAGCCCGTACAGGTGTACAGGTGGTGGGGCCGATCCATGTCAGTATTTACTGGCGCAGGCGCATGTGCCACTTAACGGAAGCTCGAGCTTTTCCAGATCACTCCGCAGGAAATTAAAGGTGTACCAGGGCTCGAAATACTGGGTGCATGTGCACCTTTGTGCACCCAAAATGTGCACCTAATTTTTGACTGTAGGTGCACCAGTGCATCTAAATATTTTTTTATCATAATTTTTTCATTATTAAACAACAGAAGAATACACAGGACACAGAGGTGATGCACTCTAGCAGTAGCTAATATCTAGACATTGTTGTAGGTAAAGGTACTAGTATGCACTACTTACTATACAGAATGTTCTTGAAATGTAAGTATCAGAAAAGGCAATTTAACCCTTTGTTGTACTTAATTTGATGTTTTACTTGTTTGAAATTTTGAAGTTAGCTATAAAATTACAGATTGAAGTTCTTAAGAGGAGGCAGTGGCATTAAACTTTGTAATTATGTTTTGCTGACATTCAACTTTATCTTATGTGGTGCACCAAATTTCTTTTATGTGCACCTAAGGCTAAACGCCACATACTCATGACATTAGCTACTGCGTTACTAACGACAATCAGTTGCACCTGCTCTGCCGTGATGAAAATGAAGTACTAAGTATACTGGTAGTGGTGAGGCTCCCACAACGTCAAGAATGGAGTGGCAGGTGAAAAGGCGAATGAAACCCAACTGCATAGGCAAACAGCCAATTCGAGCGAGGTGAGGCTCGAACCTCCGTCCTTTGGATCCACGGAATTTTTTATCCATACCACATTTTCCTGTTCCATGTCCAGAGACATGCATGTGTAAGAGACAAAGTAAGCAAGACACCATTGCAAAAGAGTACAGAATTGGAAAAGCATCACTTCTTGTACCGGAGTTCCATTTATCATGCACTCGTAGTACGTTTCCAAGGGCAAAATTGATTGGATAGAAGTTGCATGAATGGTAATCATCACGGTTCACAGGGTTCTTTATCCATTTGGTTTTGAGTTACAGGATACTGATCGACCAAACATTCCGGTCCAGTTCCAAGATCCACTTCACCTCACTCCAAAAAGGTGACGTAGTGTAATTACGTTAAAGATAAGTAGGGGTCAGTGGTCGCCATATCTGATTTCCAGTACTGTAAGATCCTGTAAGTGCACGACGCAATTTGCAAGACCTGCGTATTCCATGGTGAAACAACTGACCAATGTGTGGTATCTGTGTCGTGCATAAAGTTATATATTGTTAGCAAAATTAAGTTTTCTATTGAAAATTTGATCTTTTCTTACAATTATAGTTGGATGTTGCTCTTCCAAACCTTTCGTATTTATGTATATAATTTTCATGTTGGACGCCCGGGGCCCTTCCCCACCCTAAAAAAGCCCTGGGTAACGTATGCATTCATACCAAAATAAACATTGTACAAAAATGAATGATACTCAATTGTGACATACTCAACAATATAATCGCAAACCCGACTTTATCTAGCACAAGCCCTGTAATTGTCAATCACGAAACCATAACAACTAAAATTCAATTTAAGGACACAAAGGCACAGTTGTTGGCAATTAGTGAAATTCTATATGATCGGCACTATACATGTGTAGGTAACGGGAGTCGCCCAAACATAGGACGTTTTTTTACGCGCTCGAACTCACGGCGCTCCATTGCTGGTTGCCAGAGAATGGTCATGTTTTAATGAAGGAATTTTGAACACATTCATCTAAAGAACATACATGGACAAGAAATGTATTCATGATGTTCACGGGCCCTTCACGCTTCGAGTTACAAGCGGCAAGCGCTGTGAGACGTTTTTACGAATGTACCTTCTGATTTAGTGTTACGCCAGATAGTGTGTCTAACTTATTACGCTTTGGTAATTTTGCTCTCTTCGGAAGTTGGTGATGAAGTTAGGGAAATGTAAATAAGGCTTGAAGTCTGCTATATTCTAGCTTTCTTTTGACCGGAAAATTTTGACTGTGTGCACTTCTAACGTCATGTGAGAAGGGCTATATCTAGCGCATCCCAGCTCATGTTTCCACGGGAAATAGGCTACTACGCACTTTGCTCGCGGCCCGACGTACGTCTTGCATGCGACCCGACTTACAAAATCATTTTGAAAAAACGACACCGCTTACATGAACAATACTCCGTCTACTTATTGGGAAATATCTTCGCCATCTCTGTATTCAGTTTCCTTTTCATAGACGGTACCAGTCACATGTTAGAGCGTTACAAAGCTGTGCGTTGAATCGCCGTCCGACACCATCGCGGCCCCCAAAAATGGCGGGAAAACAACGTTGCCAGACGGCGGCGATGTTTCCGTTGTTTTCTTTGGTCGGTTTTCTTCTCAAGAAACACTTAAAGACCCAATTTTTGTGTGTTTTATGAAGTTATATTTCTTATGTGTATGATAGTTGTATATCTGCTTGGCACAGGTCGTATATTTAGGTGTCGGGCCGTCTAGCTACGCAGTGACCCTACTCAGCGTTGCCATCATTATTGTCAAAACACTATTCTCGACAAAACAAGAAATGAATATGTACACATATGTTTTGAATGCAAATAAAAATTATGTGCATGGACTTGGTTTATTTATCTTCCTTATGAGCATAGTCAGTGGACACAAACACGGCGTACTTATGCATAACAAGATCACTAAAAAGTCCGTCCTAAGTTAGGGCGCGTCCTAAGTTCGGGCAACCCCCGTTATCTAAGTAGGAATCAGTCACCACGGAGAATGAAATCATCATGTCTTCATTTGTACGTACCAATGAGTTAACAAACTATAACGTTCGTAGCATTTCCCCATTGTATTTCTTGGGGACAATTTGCCATTTGTACTTAGCTCACTAAATCATGTAAATAGTAACTGTATCGTGCGTTATAAGTGCATTTCTCTTATGAAACATAAAAAGGTAGAATCTCTGAGTTGATGGTTTCAGGTGACTGGATAAAAGGTATGAACTAAGTGTCCAAACAGCCAGCAGGCCATAAGGTTTAACAGAAAATATTGACAAGCACAACACACGGCTTGACTATCTTCACTACGTATACATTCTACCGACGGGTTTTTGTCTTTTAGATATAGTTATTTCTATGCAGAAGCAAAATATTGGCTATTTTCGTTGGCCAGAATACTCGTTACTCACCATATGATTCTAAGTTGGACCAAGCTTAAAGTGTTGAAAATTGTACAGCACATATATTAGTCTTCCAGGTGTGCTTTAACGGCAGTTAAAGGTATGTTGACATAAGATACTGACACAAAGAGGTAAAAGGTTGGGTTGAAAGGTGCTGTTGAAAGCGCCCTTTGTCATGTTGATAAAGTTACGTGCAGTGGTACCCCTTTGTTTGTATTGTGTAAACATTAACTTGAGGTGGCTTTTAGCTCTAGACTGGGCATTTTCGGAACGGTTAGATTTTACAACTTCTTTTTTTTTACATGCTCATACAAGTCCTGTATGTGTAGGGATAGAAAGACATCATTTCAAACCTCAACTCTAAGTGCTAACGTTACATCCCCCCCCCCCCAAAAAAAACCCCACGAAAAACAGAAATTCCACTGCAGTATTGAAAAATCCGCTAGGAGAGGTATCTATCGAACGTGTCCTTTATTTTGCGGACACCTATTCACATACCAATTTCATAAAGATCCAATCACAACGTATCGATGTCAAAACTTTGAAAAAAAGGCTGCGGTTGTTTTGACGTCAACACCAATGGCGATGCCTATAGGGTCAGTTGCCATCGGTTATCAGCTGTAACATCGCCACCTACATCGGCTACTTCTAGCGGCGATAAGCAGTACTCCAGTCAGAAGCTCTGAAGAAGGTGTCTGACAGACACCGAAACGTTAGCAGGTGAGCTTACCTGGTTGTGTAAAAAATAATCTCCTATATCCTACCTATAATCTCCTATATCCTACCAACCTTTGACTTGATGGAATTATTTTCGGAAAAATTAACTCTGTTTGAGATAAATGTCGGGAGAAAACAATATTCTGTAAAGAGAGAAGAGCGACTAACGTTATCAAAGAATGAGGCATGTAGGGATAGTAACCGTTGGGAGAAAAAAAGAGTAGGGCCTGTCCGGGATTCGAACCCGGGACCTCTCGCACCCAAAGCGAGAATCATACCCCTAGACCAACAGGCCACATGACGATATACGGAGGAAAATATATATTTAAACATAGTGTTAGAGCAAAATAGACACCTTCGCCATAAAAATACCACCCCTCTATTATCATTATGTAAATCAGAATGTTCAGTTCGAATAGATATCATTCAAACCCAAATATGATGTCAAATGGAACCGTTTCCTGTTGTTAAAATCTAACTGTTCTTACGTAGGGACAGCGACCTCTAGCAGTGAGTCTCAGTACCACAGTCGTCTGTGCACCTAGCGATTGAAATGAAAACAGCAGCAGAGTTGCTGATTGAAACCCATCATTGAGGAGCACATATATCATAACGTTATATTTTCTTTCGTTCGTTGATTTTCACTTGAATGCCAATTGAGCTTCTCTATAATTTCCTAGATAGCACTCTTTCAACATCATATCACGTGGTTGGTTTCAATAATTTGATACGGGTTGAACTGACAAATAAAATTTGAAGACTTTTTATATTCTCAGGAAAAGTTATGCGGCGGCTAAGTAAAAGACATCCTCCCTTTTAATTTCAATTATTGTCTCCTCTTGTAGCATCTTTTTTATCTTATCAGAGACTACTTTTTCCATATCTTTGTCATTATCAAGTCTGGTCATGCCATTGCATAAATCTTGAGATGATAAAAATAGGACAATATTATACTTCTGCTAGAGCAACATTTGGGAGGACACTGTACAAGCAGAGTCATGAAGGTAATGCTAGGAAGAGATATTCTAGATGTTGTTTTAATGCATAGGAAGACAAAACATTAGCCAATGATAATGCCACATGATGAGCTACAATTACAATCGTATCATGACCATATGATATTGAAATGATATTGAGCAACATAAAATGGCATTTTGAATTGCTGCACATCGATTCTTGCAGCTATCTTCAGACAAGAACCAGATGTCAATCTGGAAATTTACACTGAAAATGTCCTTGTCTTTATTCTGGCATTGCTGCTGCACAATTTCCACATTGTAGTTGTAAGAGACATCAACTGTTGCTTAACTGTATAGCTTAACTGTAGAGAACTTAGTATAACAAGAGTGATATGATTCATGTTTTGTTTCTAATCTTTCTTGTTTGTTTGTTACA
The DNA here is from genome assembly GCF_035083965.1 of Branchiostoma lanceolatum. Taxonomy (NCBI): domain Eukaryota; kingdom Metazoa; phylum Chordata; class Leptocardii; order Amphioxiformes; family Branchiostomatidae; genus Branchiostoma; species Branchiostoma lanceolatum. Next base: position 5,708,815 of record NC_089734.1, read on the forward strand.
TTAATATTATCAATATTAATCAAGAACAAAACACAATTATGATTTTCTCAACAATAATTGTTATTCACTGCATGAATTCAATACATCAATCTCCAATAAAATCAAAATCATGATAATGCTATCAAAAGTTACAGTGTGACTATTTTCATAACATGGTTTTTAACCCAATGTGGATGAATGCAAAAGTTTACATCCAATCAGAGACAATTCTGTCACGTGACCTGTTGTTTGATTGGTCCAAAGGAACTCAAAGAACAGAACAAGGTCTGTGATTGGTCACTCTGAATGTTGTACAGGTGTATCATGCAAAACCACACACAACAAATGTCAAAACCGTTGAGCCTAAATTCTAACATTACATCACTGCATCTCAGAACCTATCCCTAATGTCTTATTACTGGAATGAGCATCACTATATGTGGATATCTTCAGACACTGAAGTTGTGGCTGCTCTAACATTAAACTCCATATTTTCCCTTAAGTTCTTCCACTTTAGCGATGTATTGTGCCCGGGCATCCTCTTGAGACATGCCTGAGGAAGAAAGGAAGAAAACAAATACTGAAGTTAGAAGCAGTGTATTAAACAAGTCAGGAATATGACAAGCTAGATATCAATCTACAACCATCTTGTATCTTTAATGTCGATCCAAAATCCGATTCACCGTAGCAAATAGAGATAAGGAAATGGTGTTGAAAAATGCTGCTGGTGGAAATTTTCTGGCTGATACTGTAAAAGTGGCAATGTTCACAGAGGTTTTATGTTTGCAGATTTTGCAGTGACCTCGCAAATTTTTCTTCTGTCTTCTGCCTATCTACCCCCTTGTTTCAACATTAACACTCCATTTTCTCCCTATCGCAAAATTAAATCCCCACAAAAATTTCCCTTTTTACAGTAGTTGGTCAATCCATTAATATATTGCCAGTGTACTCCAAGACTCCATAGGTTTCACCAAGCTGCCTGATTACCTTTCTTTTTCTCCCAGGCATCCCATTTGGCCTTCCCTGTGAAGTCCAACATACCAGGGCGATCTGGAAAATATACAAACAAAAAAAACTTGTCAGGAAGATAGAAATCACTGACATGATACTAAGTAGCACTTAATGTTACACCAAAGGTATTTAGCTTATAAATGTTCAAGATGGCCAAAGGTTTCTAAAATGATGATATCCGTTTGCAGTTGGACTGTATTTCAGTATCTTTTTTAACTTCAAGAATATACATAGCCTGAGTACCATCCTCCCTAGTTACCGATGGCTCAAGCTTTTCGCTTCCTTTCCAAACGAAAAGGGGGAGCCAGCGGTAAGGAAAAAGGGAGAGCCAGCAGAAACTACAGAGGATGGTATCCAGGCTAGAATATACAGGTACTTTAGCCATCTTTTGCAACTGTATGAATGATCTATTGTTTGTAGTTAAGATTTTAATAAGGCTCCTAAGGAGATGAAGGAATGTATCAAGCAAACATGATCTTTGACCCCATTCGGACAATGCTGCTAGCTATCACAGGGGTTTGTAATAGTACCATGTAAGGAATGTAAAGCGTAATCCTACGTATGATCTAAGGACTTTTGACTGGTTTGCATTCAAATTATAAACAAGTGCTGAGGTTGATTCTTTGTGATTGGTTCAAGCAGAAGCCACAGAATGCTATCTTGTGAATGTAACACATAACATTGCTTTGGTATATTCTATCTAAAGACAATTCAATCCCTACAAGTGAACAAGATACAGAAATTACATGTACTTCATAATCTCATAACTGATAATTGTCAAATGTTAAAGTCGACTTGTCCGCCCAGTTCATTCTAGTGACATTGAAGAAGAGTGATGGATTTCACACAAAATGTCCGGAAGCGAGATCTCCTCTCTTCCCCATAAAACTACCAAGAAATCCTGATCTACAAACTATAACAAAGGCAGAGGACGCCATGCTAGAAGATGACCTAGATGTATTTACTAGTAGTGTTTACCTGTGTTGACATCCCCAACTTTAGCCTGTTTGAAAAGTGCATAAATTTCCAGCTTCTCATCATCTGTAGGAGAAGACTTCAGTGTCTTCACCTCCTCTGCAGCTGTGTTAAAATCCTGAGGAAGTGGAAAAGACAGCTTTTGTGTAACTCACAAGCATTAAGTCATGCAATCTCAAGGGAAAAAGGATTTTGGTGATTTCTAAAACGATTACAGGACAATGCAAAGAAGTACTATTTGTAGATCCTCAAGGGAATATCTAGTTAACCTACTGTACTGTTAACAGTTACTGACTGATTTTTTTACTATGGTGACAAAAACATGGTTATCTGAGCCTTTGTGCCTGTTTACGTTGTTAAAGCCCCTTTCACACATTTAGGACCTTCCCAGGACTTTGTTCCTGACCATTCTCCAACCAAGATCGGTGCTGGAATCCACCAGGAAAGTAATATTCTTCTTGAATGTGACCTGATGTTACTAGATCCAGTTCACTCTTCTGATCACATCTAAGACTGATCACATCTGATCACATCTTCTCTCTGAAAGGAGGAGGAACGCCCGTCTCACCTTTTTCTATAAGCTAGTTAATAACCACATCAATATTAATACAGATAGTCTACTGAAACCAGCTCAGGGGCGCACCCGGGGAAGCCACACGCTCAAATTCCAACCACTTTACGCCCGAACAGACTCATTTAAATATTCTTTTTTCCCTCGCACCATACCCGAGTGGAACGCCCTGCCTGGCGCGGTTGTTACGGCTCCCACCGTTGAGTCTTTCCGCGCCAGGCTAGAGGCCTGCCCGCCTTAGCCTGGGACCTCCTCCCCCCCTACTTTGCCCCTTGCGGGGTTATCTGGGGGTATATTAAGTTGAAAGACAAACATAACTTTCCAGACTTTGATTCGTCGAAACCTATAGTTGGCTGGTGTAGACGACATTTAAAGACTAGTAGGCAACCTTGCTAACCAACAAACTCCTAACAACAGATGACTTTGCTCATCACTACTAGTAACTCCCAACCTTTGTTTGGAGAAGGTCGGGAGGCCATGGCCAGCTATGTGTGACAGGTAAGGGGACTTAAGATTGACATCCAATGGCCACTTAATGCACTTACATTGCAACAAAACAAAATTCTAAAGTATCACCAACTTTCCCACATACCCTGTACGTATATATACAGGATACTTGCTCGGAAACTTGGGGTCTCTTTTCAGATGTTGTCTATCACAGTTAACTTTTAAGTACTTGTTTCCACATGAATATCGCAAGGGAATTGCGACAATGTAACACAATTGTTGTGTTCACTTAACTGATTATGCTGAACTCCTTTGAAATATTTAGTGTTAGCCTAGAGAACATAAAGCAGTGTCAGTTCATGGTGGTATTGTTTTAATTGTCTTTTTGGGATGTTTATGTAAGAATGCTGGCATATCAAATGACCTGGAAAAACCACTTAAATCCACCCATCTTGGAAAGATAAGGCTTTTATTTCTAACAAAAGGAACAGAAGCCGATAAGGTCTTCTCATAAATAAACTAAGCTTGAAACAAAGACCAAGGCACACACAAAATTTACATACTCACTGTAATATTTAGCAAAATCACATTTTTGTTGGCAACTGTACTTGCTGTACTGAACGATTCCTCTGTAAATGTATGTCTGGTTACATCATAGTAGAGTAGCGTGTTTGCTTCTACTTTGGTATTGAATTACTGTTTTCCCACTATAATTCATATGTTTTGTGAACTGGGCACAAAAATGGGCGTGGGCCTTGTCTTGCTTGAATTTAAGGTTTGAGTTCCCATAATTTCCTCTCAGGGGCGTTAACTGTCGTAGCTTCCAACGAATGGCGGCAAAATACATCTTTGATATGCATGGCCGGGCCTAGAAGAATGTTTCTACATCTGAGGCGAATAAGCAGAACAGTGTGGACTTGCCCTCCCCCTTGAAAAATTATGTTTCGTCCTCCAAAGTCCACCAAAAAATAAAATCTGATATAGCCACACTCCCCTTACGAAATTAACACAATTCTAGCCTTTCCCACGATCTTAGTCACAAACGACGATCAGTACTTACTGCTTCAGACATTTTGGAGCCTGGATCAACTCGCTGGAGCGGAAAGAACACGAAAATTGGGCGAACAAATGAGCAAAAATTAAATCTGGGGTGATGTGAGCAGTCCCTAGCTGTCAGCTGATCACGCTACTGCTGACCTTTCGCCTAATGACGACATGACGTTTCACCTTGGCCTGTCCAATCAGAAAGCTCAGTATGGATCACTGCTAAGATGGCAGCAAAACGTCAAAAATAATTTATGTTAATAATACTGACGTTTGTTCATTATTCAAAACATATGAATCATGTGTGCTATATATGGACAATTTTTTTTCTCAATTATTTTGGTACAGGTCAGGATGATTCTAAATGTAATTTAGATGGCAAATTTGTGCTTTATGGTGCGGTCGTTATCAATTAAGTTACTTGTGACCAATGGGAGGTGGCATACGCCACGCCCACCTGCTTACCAACACGGAAGTCCCAAGTTGAAAAGTTCAGGACACGAACTCGACCAAGGAGCAAAGTACAACGTTTTCACTGAGCTCCAAGAAGCCGCAGCCGATTCTCAGACGCTCCGTTTTGTCTAAGACCTTCTCGGTAGGTATGCTAGTAAGTACTTCCTATCTTCAATCTATTGCTAAATGTTTAAAGTATGAAGCATAAATATACCCGATGTTGAAGGTAGAAGTCAAGTGAAAGGTTTCCATTCTTTGTTAAAGGTGCGTGGCGTGTCACGAGTTAGACTTTCAATATGGAGAAAGGGGCGTAAGCTGTCACTCAAATAGGGAGCTTTCTATGTGAAAAAATCGTGGATTCTTATAAGTTTGGGCCATTTGCTGGTCGATTTCCTTTAAGTAGTTACGGTATGGCACCGTAGCCTACGGCAAAATTTGGTTAATGAGGAAATCTGGGTTAGTTTCGTGCAGGAAGTTGGCGTAAAAAAGACTTCATTGTTTACATAGCACATCAGGAATTCATAAGATTCACACAAAGTTTCTTCCACGTATTTCCTTCGAGTCTGCAGAAGTTTCCATGTAAGTATCTTTTCCTGCTGATCTGTATGCACTCTTAAAGGGACGGACCCAGTAAGCCAAACTGTGCTCGTGAGCACCTCTGCATTAAGAGCACCTGGGCAATGTGGTCTCTTAATGGAGATCCCTCGGATTATATAGAAGTGTTATGCATCCTGTATACAATGGCCACCTGTTCACGGTGACCATTTTCTTATCATTTTCTCTGACCGAGTCCTTCCAGTGGTTATTATAGACCGGATTGACTGTGCATTTAGGTTCTAACGAAGTTTGCTGTACTACATCACTTCGCTACAGAGTGATTCCGCAAACTCGATCTATTATCATTTTTCAGTAAACGATGTTGTAATCAAAACAACAGATTCAATTACCATTTCCAATCACGTGTATTTGAAGAAAATTGTTTTCAGGTGAGACATACCTTTCGCTTTCATTTTTTTCGGCACAAAGTCTTGAGGATATAAGTACAGCCCACGCTCTGGTGACCTGACGGGGTCACGGTGAGGTCAGTCACGTCCACAGGACACTCGATACTGAGCCCTGTACATTCCTGAGAGGGATTGGGGGGACTTAGTAGGGGCAAACCACTAACAATCAACATAGGGATGAATGATACTTGAATGTTTTAAGATTTCACACATTTAGGATCATTTAGGGGAGTCCCTGTAGCTAAACTGGTAGCAGCCTCAGAATTGATCTCCTGATTTCAATTAGTTGCTAGCTGGGAGACCCTGGTTACATCCTGGGTCAGGACATCTCGGTTTGGGCTGCATCCGTCTTTCGGATGAGACGTAAAATGGCGACCCCATGTTCGAGGAGGTGCCTCGAGCACATTAAAGAGGAAGGGCTATCAACCTCTCACTGTAAACAGCAAGGAAAGTTTGAATTTTCGATATGACATTTCGCAACCTTCCACCCCCTCCAACATCGTCTTCTTGGTTCATTCCTATGATTTCGAGTATAACGAGTAGAGAATGGCGAGACAGGCGAGAAACAGGTAATTTCGATTTCTAAATGCATTCTGAATACATAGAACAACGATTATATAGAAATAATTGCAGTCGCTTTTCACCATTTACTTGGCGCTAGGAAAGGTTTTTTTGCAGCCGGTATTTCATGAAAAAGGCAAGGTACTCAAGGAGGTACATGTATGGTAAGTGATTGAAGTAATTCGTTATTCCAAAGGCTGTCACAGGCGTTTTTCATTGGCATATTCATATACGTGTACTGATACGCGTGCTTTATCATATATGCATATTCTCGAGTTTATACATACCATATCATATCAATAATTGTTATCTCGTACGTTTATAAAACATATTTACGTATCTAAATATGTATGCATCATTAGATATTTGCCCTTGCTGTTCCTGTATATTCCTGTACACCTTACATGGATCGATTCTACAGCACGTTTCCGTTACGATGTTGACTTCCGCTCCTCTGTGCTCATGTTTGAACTAGAGGGACCTGTAGTCAACACGAGATGGAAACGCGCCAAAAACTACAAACACAATTGTCTATCTACCGGCAATCTAGTGATCAAATACAGAGGTACTGTCCCTCCCAGACACCCCATGGCCAAGACCAGTGATCAAATTTAAAGAACCAACTCATACTCTCCAATAACGCTGAATTTAGAAGGGGCGCTCAGGTGTTTGTTTGGAGAGTTTAAAAATTTGGCAGGTCAACATTTCCACGAAAGGCGGTCGAACTTCTGGGAAATGCTTCAAAGGTTCTTCCCCTTTTTGGCACCTACGGAAACCCGAGTTTGTACATCGACTATAGCTACTTTTCCCTCTGTGGAGACAATAGCTACATATCTATGGGCAAACTGTATTGCATATTTATATGAAACATATAATGGAATATTTGTCAATTCCTTTATTTCTTTTCCCTATTTGAGGATGATAGGTACCACACCCTTCCACTAGAAGCTGTAACCGATCGCGATAAGCGATTTTGACAGATAACTCAACGACACATTACTCAACAAATTTCATAGACAAAAACACATTTTCGTGCCTTTCGTGTCTTTCAAATGATCCTTTGACACATTGCGTTATATTCCAATTACAAAATCAAAGGTCACACAAATTCAATTCATGTCGCTGTACGGTTGCTCAGCGATCGCCGCCCAGTGGGAAAAGGCCTACATATCTCTAGTATTGTGTAGCCAGACTGTGTTGCATTACATAGTGAAAAATATTACGGAACATTGGTAAATCTACACACATATGCATGACTCAAGCTTAAATATATACAATTCGGTACAGCCACGTGGAACATTTTACGCGTTTGGCTGCCATACTTTATGTGGGAGTTACCCGTTTGAACCCACGCCTGTTTTTGGAAACGTTTACTTCCTTCTTCCGTGTGCACTTATAAGACTCGTGCGAGAACGAAAAGTCACACTTTTAGAATTTTTCCTGTCGAGAGTGTCCTTGTAGCGAGTCGCGATCACATATACGTCGTAAGATTTTCAGCGTCGTACGATTTTCAGTGTCGTTCGATTTCTAGCACTCACGGTGTCGTACGATTTTCAGTGTCGCACGATTTTCAGTGTCGTTAGATTGTCACACAAGCCAAGGATCATCGACAATCTTTTTCGGCACAAGAGTCAAGACAGCGAAATTTTTGTACGACGCTTCCACGTCTGTACCAAGAACGTCCTACGACAATATACCGTCGTAAGCCCGTCGTACGATACCAGTTGTGGTCACGATGTTTTTGTCTGCTCCAGAGGTGAGTTATCACGACTTTGGGACAGACGAAACATCTCAGACCAACGCTGGGCATGACAACCTGGCCACGAGGAGAAACGTGAGCTCTGTATGCTATGTTGACAAAGGAACCGTCTTGTATATACCACTTGGGTGAGAGTTACTATTTGTTGACGCTTTAGGGACAGAAGGTATGTTTTTCTTTTCCCGTTAGAACACGTTGAACTACTGTGAGTGAACTGCACTTCTTACCTCGTTAGTTACTATTTTTATGGGCCAGGTCTTTGCGTTTGGGCCTGGGGTGATTTCTTTGTCATATTTTGTGCTGCTTTATGATACAGTAGCTAAATATTTTCTGATGGCCACGCCTGGTTGAAAAAAAAATACCTAAGTGTCATTGTTAAGACTAGGGGCAACCTTACTAGATAGCTTAGAAAAAGTTTGCAGTTAGATGTAACGTTAGTTAAAGTTAGAAGAAAAAGTGCAGGTGTGACCAGTGTATTATAACCAGCTGCTGTCGCGCCGCATGCCTGCGAAGCTGGTGTGTTACTACTCTCCTAGTAAAGGTTATATCCAGGCTGTTTTTTGACGTCATGCTGGCGGACAAAAAGAAAACCCGACAAAATAGAAAGCCCGACAAAAAACGAAGGACGGTCATGCCGACTATACAGATACAGATTACGAATTTATAATCCTTCGCCAGTTTGTAAACTATGACAATGTGCAGTATTTGGAGTCATTATCGTTGTCCTGATCACGCGTTTATGTCTGCGCCTGTTGTAAAGTTGGATACAGGTACAGATGTGAACACGAGATTGTGACATTCTCTAACTACGTCCAGCGTTCAATTGCTGAGTGGCTAGGCTAGCCGGGACATGAGATCGAAAGGTCACGGGTTCGATTCCTGGCTAGACGTTGTGCCCTTGAGAAAGGCACGTTACACGACTTTCCTCACTCCACCCAGGTGTGAAAATAGATATCTGACAATACGGTTGGGGAGGTAAAAGGCGGCGGAAAGACTCGGATGGATGGGCTCCAATACCGTGTCCTAGACACTGTGGATAACAACCCACTGCCCCTACGGCCACACAAAGGGCATGGGACTACCTTTACCTTTTACGCCTAGCTACAGCGTCGTTTTTCTCTTAAAAGATCCGCAAATGCTTTAAACCAACACGTAGCCACAAAATAATGTTATTTCCGGAAAGTGTTGCGTTTTATTATGTGAAGCTTGCAGGTAAACAATGGGTGCATGAAGTCACTAGCTCGATTTAGCAAGTGAGTCGTTTTTTACGGATTTTGGAAGCAGGAAGTAATAGATCACGATTACTGGGTATTGGCCATGCTCTATTTGCGTACAAGAGGAAACAAACACTACCTTGTTTGTTGCAATTCTTTTAATAAAAAATGTTTCTTCGCTCGATGGCTATTTACTTATTCATCAAAGAATTGCCAATGTACGGGAATCTTTTCTTCTATACATAACATATAAGCATTTTGATTGATTTGGTGTTTTGTATTCCTCTTGATTATTTGAGCTTTATTTTGATCATTTGAACATTTTTTTCTGAACATGTTGAACTGCATTTTCCTTGTTGTGCAGTATTGTCCAAGCCTGTACCAGATTGACTGACAGTAGCAGTTTTGTAGTCTTCAAATGTTACGACGAACAATCAGTGCTGCTTTAACTTGGAATGTTTTTATTTGAAATGAAATGCAAAGGAATGCCATTTAAACATTATGTATTTGCTTGCAAGTGTCGACCTTCCATTTGCCGTCTTGTGTTCTGCATGTGGTACTCCTAAAATCGTGCTGCTTTCACTTGAAACGTGTGTGGTTGAAATGAAATGAAAAGGACTGTGTTCATCCTTGTCTCGCATTGACGTCAGCGCCGTTCGAGGTTTCGGGGACGGGGCTCGCGCCAGTGCAACACAATGGTGAAACCATGGATACATGAATTACGTACAAGCTGTGGTATTATCACAGTATAATTTTTTTAATCGTGTTCGTTTACTCAGTGTCACGCGTAAATCATACACAGAGTTCAGATATCAGCGTAGACTTAACATCTCCTTGATCTGATACGCTGTGATTACATTATTAGTTATGATCAATAGTGCTGTGATTACAATATTAGTTATGATCAAATAGTGCTACTAAATTTTCTGCGATAGGTGATGAATGAACGCCTTGGTTTGATGCAGTAGGTACAAATACCGCTAGATGCCGTGTGTGCTACGTGACTGCCCTTCTCTCGCGTTGACACCTGCACTACTGTTGATTTTCCTCGGTGTTGCTGATGTTGGCTTTGGACATGGGCATTTTTCACACGCAATGCTGGGTTTTCAGAGTGATAAAAAACTAGATCAGTCTCAGAAGCGTAATAGCTTGTTTACATAGGAAGGGAAAGCAACAATCAGAAAATAAATCGTAGACAGAATTCTTTCTCTATCATACGAAAGACTTTTCTGTAGTTTATCTTACAACAGAAGAACCTCACACCCCGTGACACCACAGTCGGGAAAAGGAGTATCTTTATTACGCAGTGACGTCAGCGCCTCTTGTTGTCATACACCACAGAGGTGATGACGTCACTGATGACATGAAGGTGCTACCAATCAACGTTACAAGTGAGGACTTGGACCGAGGCTGTGGGTAGACATATATAAAGTGCAATAGTAACCACCATTAACATTAATCCGGCGGTTTACACAAATCCGCCACTTTGCAAAACAGTGGGTTTGAGAAATCTCTAGTGCAGCATTCCCCTGGTATACACAGTTTAGATATAAAAGAGTGCATTGTACTTTGGGACGTTGGGTTGGAGATCTGTTTGGACGTATCTTTTCAGGGTGGCGGAATTATGTACCCTGGTGGAATTATGTTAGTAGATGTTACAAATATTCTAAGTCTTACGTAGCGAATGTATGAAGACATGATTTTGAAAGAAGAGATGTGTGAATGTGTGACAAGAACGTTTAACAAACCGGGTCATTTTAACTCACACATCCAATGTTACAACAACAACAACAACAACAGCAACAACAACAGCGAAGATGGCGACGACAACAACAATAACATCCATGACCCATCCATGTATCAAAAGGCATCGCCATCGGAGGACTTCATGATCACATGAAAGAAAGAAAGAAAGACAGCAACAACAACAAGAAAAAACAAACCAAAGTGAACAGCTAATAAAGACCGAGAGACACATAAAACTGTGTGACTGTCTGTTTTGTCGCAAAGCATGATCGAACACTGTTTTGGAATTGTAGTTGTAATTTTCAAGTTATGAGTAACAAAATGTCCCAAAGGTTTGTAAAAGACAGCAGAACATAAATTCACAGAGTTATCTAGGATTAAATTCAAGCATAAAACGTTAAACGACATCTCAAAATCGTACGTTCCACTACAGTACCATAGAAAGCTGTTAGGAGGCCCATTTTTGAACTTGACCTTCGTTTTCCCTATCCCTACCCACATTCGTTGGAAATCAACCACTTGGTTGAAGGGACAACTCAGCTGTCTTCAAGATCAATAAATAGATAAATAAATGAATAAATGAATAAAAAAATACGTGTGCGAAAAATATTAAGAGGATCCATCGACAACTCGAATTATGCTGTCCACGAAAAAAAGAAAGAAACAAACAAAAAATCACGTACAAAAATGGCAACGAAAACATAACCTACTTGGTGAAGTTAATTATACACAATTTTGCTCCACTATAACGTTACATGGGTTATAATCCCTGGTGACGTAATCGACAAGCCCGTCAATTTATCTTATTTGGATAAGCAGGCGTCACAGATGACCTTTACCCTCTGACCCACTTTCCATGCCTGACATGACCAGGGCTGGTGGAAGAGGAGGGGAACTAGAAAGTGAAATCGGTAAGAAGTCCTCTTTAACGTCTCTCGTTTGATGTCGTCTGAAGCTTTAAGTGCTGCATGTAAACCAGGCTTCGAACTTACTAAATCCTGATTATCTAGGAAGTGCGGTGCTAGTTTTCTGGGAGGTGTCGTTACCTGGGCAGAGCTATCAAATTATCTGTACTTTGAACTCTCAACTGAATCTGATATATCTAAAGTTTATGACGGCATGTACAGGTAGACTGTTATATAATTTGTTTCATGCCTTCCTTTAGTGGCAAGAATATCTTCTAGTATCTGTCTGCCTACCGAGACTCAAAACAAGAGTTTGAACATCGATCCATTCTGAATGACCGATCGGCCAACGAGAGTCACATGTTTTGGGTCACGGCTAGGTTATATAACTTATCATAAGTCCCATTGTTTTGTTTTCAAGATAATGAGGGACTTGCTAGTAGCATTTTCAGTTGCACAATATAACTGAAAATGCTGATAGGTGCTGAAAATTGCCATGTTTCTTTGGAATTCTAATAACTACCCTCACAGCAACATTAACATTAATACAAATCCATCAAAAGGATCCTGTATAAACATTGTAGGTGTAGACACACAAACACACACAACCAAAAACACCACCTCATCAGAGATAAACCTCCTTCTTGGAGGTAATTAGCTGAATAAAAAAGATGACAAATGTAAAAATTCCTTATCCAAGTGTGCAGTGATGGCTGTTGGACTTGGAGCGGTAGTTGTCGCGGTGGCGGTGTTGTTACTGACTCCTGTCGTGTACGTGCTGATCTCGTTCCTGAGGGTGGTGGCGTGGTCTCGGAGAACGGGAAGGGTGTTGGAACAGTTCCCTGGACCCCCCACACACTGGCTGTACGGGAACCTGCACCAGGTTTGTCTCCAAGTTCATTATCATCATTATTATCATCATCATTATTTGACATACTCTTAAGTTAGGTGTTTAAGTTTTTGATATTAGCTAACTCGTTTCTTGAATTGAATTCTTATTGTTTTGAATGGGACTATGCGAAGCTTGAACTAACAACGCACTAAAATGTGTTGCAACTTTGTGAATATTTGGTAAGGTAATCTTTGGTATTCAAAATACTTAGCTGACAAACTGAGTCACAATCTTTTTTTTGCCTGTGATTACAGTACAACCTACCAAAGCAGGAGGGGCTGTTTCAGGCTCTGGACTTTGCTGAGAGGTACGGAAAGGCCTTCCGACTGTGTTGGGGGCCGGTTAGACCATGTCTGACAACAGTGCACCCTGACACGGCTAAACAGATACTTAGGAAATCAGGTAAGGAAACAACTTGTCTGTTTTAGCTTGAAAGTTCATCTGTGTTGGTAGAAGTCCATCCCTCAATAGAGACGGGGGGCGCCACAGCCTTTCTGCAACTTATGATCCACTGCTCACCGAGTCATGTGTCTTATCTGCATAACGTGATGGTGGATTGCTCATTCCTTGACAAACTTTTTTGTTTGTTTCAATGTTTGTTTCTTTATGTACAGTGTTTTAGTTGTTATTTCTTTAATGCCAGTTTTCAAGTTTTGTCTACTAGCTATTAAATAACTTTGTAAGAGCTCAAACTTTCCTGGTCTGCCGCCTTGTGTTTGGAATGTCCTTTAATTACCTTCGCCGAGAAGTTTACGTTTTCTTTGCTGTTTGTTTGTGTGTGAGTGTATGTATTTGTGTGTGTGTTTGTAGAGAGCTTAACTCAAGAAGCTTTGGATGGATCCTTCTGATATTTGGTAGGTTGCTAGGGGTCGGGTAAAGGTCAAGGTCGATTATGGGCCTCCTGGTGGCTTTCTATGGTACTGCAGCAGAACCTCCGGTATTGAAAGCTTGTGTTCTGGACATGCTATATGGTCATGAGATGTACTCGTAGATAGCTCTTGTTTCTATTGATTCCATCCTCCTTTTTTCATTTTCAATGGCTTTGTTATTTTGCAGTTATCATAAGAAAGGATGAAACTCCTATGTGAGGAAATATTGACTCTAACAGACTGTGTTCGTATTTCTTGACTGTCCAAAGATCCCAAACCAGCAGGTGCTGGATATGAACTCGCCATCCCATGGTTAGGTGAAACAGTTACAACAGTTACTTCACTTACTCTGCACTCTGCAATTTTCCTACGTTTTCCACATTATATCTTACAGATCCCAAACCTGGAGGTGCTGGATATGAATTTATTATCCCATGGTTAGGTGAGATGGCTAAAACTTAATACTTTTTATGCACTCTATGCTTCTGTCATGGCTTAGTTGACTATCTCTTCATTGCTGTGCTGTTTGTACCCTTCTTTGCTGCAGAATTGTCACTGTCAATTCATAATGTGCTGACAATACAGTACAGTACATGTATCTTCCTCTGTACTTTATTATGTGTAGCTCTTTAAGTCATGACCACAATGTTAAGGATCCAGGTCTGTCTCCAGGACCCAGGATGGAAATGTACTTGTTGGGACAGACATTCACCCCATCCATCCAAAAAATCTGAACTTGAAATTGATGAAAATGTGTTTTTGTAAGCTTGAAATGACAGATTCAACAATGAAGAAAATTAACAACATAGGCTCCCAAACAATGAGTGGGACAGAAAAATTCAAAACTGGAGACAGCCTTGCTTACACACTCTGCAAATTTTCTTTTGTCACATTATCTTCATAAAAAACATAATCTAAGATACTTTGGTCTTACTTTACTCAATGACAGAGGTGCTAGTGTCACCAAATTGAAAACAGGTACAGTGGATGTCAATGAAAGACGGAACAAAATGGTACCTAATTGTTTCAGGAGATGGACTGATACTGTCTAAGGGCGCACAGTGGTCACGTGATCGGCGGCTGCTGACTCCAGCCTTCCACTTCGAGGTTTTGAAGCCGTACGTTTCTGTCTACAATGAAGCTGCTGATATTTTACTGGTTAGTAAACTTTATGTTGAAGAACCCGATATTCCAGTATAGTGGACAGAATTACAATATGTTTTGGTGTGCTTGTAATGATTCTTGAAGCATCAGTGCTTTAACAGAACAACGTTTCTTCATGTTAAGAGAAAGCTGGAGACTTGCTCCAAGTTGGGAGAAAGTTTTGAGACCTTCAGTGTCCTGAGTCTGTGTACACTGGACATCATCCTGAGATGTGCTTGCTCTTACCAAGACGACATACAGACAAAGGGGTGAGTGCTAGCTGTTGTTTAGACCTGTTAGTGTTACACAGAAGTCTCTATATTTCCACATACACGTAAATTAAGTAATTGTAAAAAGATGTTGTATGCTGTGCTATGTTATGCTGTCCATGTTTTTCTGTGTGAATTTGTTACTCCTGGAAGAGAAGCTATCCCATTTACATGCAAAAGCTAAAGGAGTAAATAAACCAATCAACCATTAGCTGCATTACATTATCAGCTATACAAAAATCCTTATTCTTTGCCTCAATCATAAATGTGGTTCAAGTTTGACAGAGAGGACTTTGTTTAACAAATCATGTACATGTCATCTTCAACTTTTTCCATAAGTATGTTTTGTTGTTACAGGGCAAGCCATCCTTACGTGGCAGCCATTAAAGACCTGATGCGCATCATTTTCCACAGAGCTGTGTAAGTAACACAGGCTTTTATTACATCCACAGCTCTTCTTTTAGAACTATATATGTTATATTTGCACCATACTGGAGATTACTTGCTGACTTAGTGACTCTTAAGATGAAACCTGTGCTGTCTTTGTACCTATTATAACTTAGATGAAATGAATTTTATACAATTTTTATAGGCCAAGGTTTCTAAGAGATGTACTACACATTAGATACGTACTGCAAATTGTCTAAAGATGTTAAATGTCCTTTGAAGAGATTCATCAGTCACGTGTGATTGCCAGTTTCTAGAATATTCTTCAATCAATGACTTTAGAAAGGTAACAAAACACATACCTCCAAATTTTTGATGTCCACTGTACAGAGTGACCTAGTCTCGCGAGAGCACAAGACTAGGTCGAGATGTACAGTCGACGTTGAAGTCACTGATTGAAGAATATTTTAGTAACTGGTTGAATGTTCTGTTTTAGGAGTCCCCACCTCCACCCAGACTTTATTTTCTACCTGACTAAGGAGGGACAGGACTTTAAGAAACTCTGTGCATACGTGCATCAGCTTGCTGACAATATCATCGCAAAGAGAAGACAGACCTTGGTATGTCTTTGAGAACATTTGTACTTGACCATACTTTTATTCTTTGAAATGCATGTATACAATTTGCGCAAATTCTTCCCAGAATTCTACAGAATTTTGGCTCAGGTTCCCAGAAATCTTCTGTAGAATAGGCTCGGTATCTGCAGAGATCTTACTACAACCTACATATTCATTACCTTTTGATATACATGTATCATACCTACAAATATTTATTAATTTTGTTAATCTACTTTCAAGTGATGAAAGTTTTCCAGATTGAGAGTGTCATTCTGAATTTATTGTGTCACCTGTTCTGTAAATACGGTACTGTACATAGCATCTTTCTGCTCTGTCACGACCAGTGGAAGATTAACTCTTCAGTGAGTTGAAATCATATTCACACCTATGTTTATGAATACGTCATGATATCTCGATCCAGCTCATGATTTAATTCTTCTCTTTAAAACAGGAAGATTCCAAGGAATCCGGGGAGGAAGAAATGACCAAGTCTAGAAGAAGACATTTGGACTTCCTAGACATCCTTCTTCATGCTCAAGACGAAGATGGAAACACCTTAAGTGATGTTGAGATCAGAAATCAAGTCAACACCTTCATGTTTGCAGGTTCAGTACTGTAGATTCTCAGCTTTATTTTTTGTCAATAAACATCTAGAAGTATATAATTAATGATAAAGTGTAGGAATTGTATCAAATTACACTTTTCCCCATAACTCTTGGCAATACGGATATAACATCTTAATTTTTTTACATAGGCCATACTGATTTGAGTATGTGGATGACATCCTCTGCAGCTACTTTACACAATTTACAGTATGGTCAAGACTTTTCTCTGTTTGAAACAGACGAAAATTGATGGGCACGCGGATGTCATCCATATAATGCAATCAACATGGCCTAATTCTTGTCTTGTATATCTGCTTGATATTTCTAAATTTCTGATTTATGTTTGAAATACATGACATTGTGCAAAACTAATGCTAAGCATAATAAAATGTATAAACTATAAAGCATGTCAGATGTATACTTTTTTTACACAACTCTTTGCAATATAACAGTCTCTGTAATGTCATTTTAGTTGAGACAAAATCAGAAATTTTTTTTCTTGATGTTGATGACATCTTGTATATTCAGGTCATGACACGACGGCCAGCACTACCTCCTGGGTCCTGTACTCCTTAGCAACCCACCCCGAACATCAGGACAGGGTGCACCAGGAAGTACACGGCATTCTGGGAGGAAGAGATCCACCGCATCTGGAATGGTAAGGCCTATTAAAAGATTGAAAAAGAAACCTTTTAGAAACCTTTTCTATGGTATATAACTTGTTTAAGTGAAGTATAAACATTTGATTTTGCAAATATTATGTTAAAGCTACAAAAATGTAGCCCAGTTAATGAATACTCTCCAAGCAGACATTTCCAGTAGTGGATAAGCTGTCTTTATTTTCTGGCCTGTTCTACAATTCTACGTTTTGTAGCCACTTTTAGGATGACAAAGAATTGTAGAAAAAGCTGCAAAAATGTATGCTGATAATCATGGGTACTAGAAGTACTTTTCGTTATGAATGTGAATGGAAAAGAAATTGATCCTGATTGAAAATGAATTTTTCTGAATAAAGGGCATGACATATATTTTCTTTTTGGACATTACAAGAAGTGTTCAGTGTTAAATTTGTTATATATTTCACATTGTTTCACCACTAGGGAAGACTTGCCCAAGCTGAAGTACCTGACACTGTGCATTAAGGAAGCCATGAGACTGCACTGTCCTGTACCCATCATCGGCAGACAGATCTCTGCGCCTATAGAAGTGGAGGGAAAGGTGCTCCCAGAAGGGACCATCACTGATGTTAACATATGGAACATCCACCATAACCCAGCTGTGTGGGGGGACGAT
This sequence comes from Branchiostoma lanceolatum, assembly GCF_035083965.1. Taxonomy (NCBI): domain Eukaryota; kingdom Metazoa; phylum Chordata; class Leptocardii; order Amphioxiformes; family Branchiostomatidae; genus Branchiostoma; species Branchiostoma lanceolatum. The sequence goes on from NC_089734.1 coordinate 5,726,559, forward strand.
CATATGGTTGGTCAACTTTTGTTTTCTTTTACTTTTCCTTTTTTTTGTGCATGTTTTGTGTGAAGTGCATTGCATTGCATTTTAATGTTTATGAAAATAAAGTATCATTGCAGGTAAGGTACCTAGGTATTAAAGGTTAGGTTTCAAAATTGTTGTACTAAAGATAATCAATCAATCAATCAATCAATCAATAAAAATGGTTTATCATTCAACAGACATGGCAGCACTACATGTAGGCTAAATTGTGCCCATTGTTACATTTGTGAAACTATTGCACTTGTTACAAACTTTACAGCATCAGCTTTGAAAAATACAGCTACATTAAAATCCAAGACATACATGTACAACATTAAGTCCATCTAAGTAGCCAAAGTATGTGATTAGGGTTCTTTCTCATGTATAAAGTTGTAACCATTGCATCACTACGAGTACGAGTGAGTGTGAAAGAAGTAAGTCGATACATCATTGTAGACATATGAAAGAAAGTTACAAAATGTCTTCTTCATTTTCTCTTCTCCAGGAGTTTGATCCGAGTCGGTTCTTGCCAGAAAACATGAAGGATAAAGACCCATATGCCTTCATTCCATTTTCTGCTGGTCCAAGGTATGAACACCTTCTTTAGCTTCAGAAAGACGTTCTTAGGGATGAGATTCATGGACACTTGACATGACGCTCTGGTAGAATTTTAGAGAGTATTTATGCATGTCTTCAATAATGGATAATCTTAGTTGACCTCCATTCATTTCTAATGATTAACATTCATTTGTAGCAGGACATTTTATGGTGGTGTTTAGAATATCATCATGTTGTCTTAAGAAATCTTAACAATAATCGTATTTCATAATAGTGTTTCCAAAATGATTTTTGTCATGTTGCATGATAGTGTGTTTTGTAGAGGTGATTAGAATATTACCATGTAATGTATAAAGAAATCTTAACAATAATCATGTTTTATGGAAGTACTTTCAAAATAATTTCTGTCATGTTGTATGATAGTGTGTTTTGTAGAGATTTTAACCATCCTGGTTTTCATTTTTCCGTAGAAACTGTATCGGGCAGAACTTTGCTATGAATGAAGAGAAAGTCCTGGTGGCCAGGATAATCCACAAGTGAGTCTCAACTTGTCATGACTGTCTCAAAAATCAACTTGTGTCCAGCTCACCTTTGTCATGAAGCAGTCAGATATGGTCTGCTAAAAGTACGATAAGACTAAGAACACACCTAACCCCTGAATCACCCCCCCCCCCATTTTTTGACCCCTTGTCTGTTAATCCTAGCAAAAAGCCTGGCTGCCCTAGTGACCACCTTTGTATAATGACTGCCTTGTCATTCTGGCCACTTTTTGTTGTACAAGCACAAGTAGCACACTGAAGTAACTGTTGGGCACCAGATTCCCTATTGGTTACTGAGTTAAACAGCAGGGAGAAGGTTATTGTAACCCGAACATAGATGTTTACCATACATATTTATATCAACTGGTTAAAGCCTTAATCTGTTAACAGATTGTGAAGTGAAAATTTAAGACCGCTTAGAAGTCTGTTTTGTGTCATCACTCAGATGTTATTTTGTAAGTCCTTTTGCCAGCAGTCGACTAAAAAAAGGGTAGGATCGGAAGTTTTTTGCAAAGCTCGGTCAGGTAGCTGGAAACACAACATTTGTTTTTTGTAGGCCTCACAAAATTTTACAACTATGGCCTCAATATTCCCCTAGTAGTGCTCTGTCTACAGGCCCCACATTATACATCTACATATTGTATAGAGGGGTTTATTGTAATCTGTGAATAATTATGTAGAATGTTTGACCTTGACCTTCAACCTGTAATTGATTATGTAGAATGTTTGACCTTGAGCTTTACCAATTTTCTGCCCTTCAGGTTCAAGTTGGAGGTCGTTCCTGACCACCTGGTAGAGAAGGTTGCAGAAATCGTCATGAAGGCCAAGGATGGAATCCTGCTCAAGGCCATCCCAAGGTGATATTGGCGGAAACGGGGGACTTATCAATCTTATATGGTGGTTAAAAGCTGTTATTACAGTCAAACCTGTCCTCAGCAGCCACTCAAGGGACCAAGGGAAAATGTTTGCTGAGGACAGGGTGGGGTTAACAATGTAAACATGGACAGGACTTAGGATACTGGAGATTCTGTTTGAAATCATTTTCGGATGGACAGGACTGTTTTAATGTGGATAATGTGACTGGTAGTTGTTGCCTGTACCAGGTGGTTGCTCGACCAGGTTTGACTGTATATGACTTGATGATAACTAATTCATTAAGGGAGAAATTTAGTCTAATATATATGTTTTTAGATGAGCAAAAAAGAAATTTCCGTTGATTGTGTACCATGTCACCAATTGTTCAGCACCAAAGAGAGAGTCTGCTACACTTGTTAGACATCTTTGGCTGAATGATTGGTGGAGACTTTTAGCCAAGGACACCTTGTTTTCAAAGGAAAATAGAACTTTCTGATGATCATGAACCACGTGACACGAAGCACTTAATTGTATTGTATGTTAATCACCAAGGACAGGGTCTTCTCTGAAATTACCTGATAGACTAGACTTAAAGATCAGCTGAGATTTTCAGACAAGGACACTTCTCTTGAAAAGGAAAAATAACTTTTTGGTGATTATATAACATATCACATAGGCATTATCTTTGTAATCAAGGTTTGGTGTAATGTACTAACTGAATGACTGGTCACTGGGATATGAAAGTGAAATCATTGTAACACAAGGCAATAATAATGGTGATAGGTACTTTGATACAGACAATAAGAGTCAGAAAAGTTATTATAACACTGGCCTAAAGTTGTTTTATTGTTTGACACACGGAAGCAGTAGCTGTTTACATAGCAGCACATACATAAGAAATATTTGGTCAAAAATTGATTTAACGAGTGTGTACTCATTAACTTCTAAATCTCACAGAACAGCCAGAAGGAATTGAGACTATTCGCAAGTTATAGATGAAACAAATACCACTTTTATAACAATTACTATCCATTCATGACGATCACTCCTTTTTTTCACAAAACACTAGCATTGTTGCTAAACAACCCGCTCTAAGCTACATGTCATACTGGGAGTCCAATAACTACGTTTACATTGACAATTCATCAGTGCTACACTTGCACATAACAAGCAAGGAAACAAAATTACTGTGACTATATGGCTTCACACATGTCGTCAAATATTGTACAATATAGTCAAATAGACTATGACTTTTTGTAGAAAGTTTCAATTTGAGATTGACTAATATAGTCATGCCTTTACACCATCTTTCCACTAGAGACTGCAATAGCTGAGAGACGTGAGATTTGGCAGATCGCTAAAAGAATTTCATAGATAAAGAATTCATCTTTTTACATTTTGTGTCTTTTGTTGTACTTAGAATCATACTTCTTGCAACATATTCAAATTATGAAATCAAGGGGCACACAAATCCAATTTTGGTCACTGTACGGTCGCTCAGCGATCGCTGTCTAGTGCAAAGGAGGTCTTAGGCTCAAAACAATTCTATTCTATTCTATTCTATTCTACTGTACAGTTCCAGTAAGACATGCATTCTGTTCAAGATATAAGGAAAAAGTTTAACAGTACATCTTTTAACGCTAAGTTGTTGGAAGGGTTCTACGTACAAGAGAAGAGATAAAGTCGTAGCTTTGGTCAGATAACTTTGGTTCATTTTCACGATTGCCACATATATTTCACAATATATACAATATATACAAAATCATAATATCGATATGATTGAATCACTAATAAAAGCAATCATAGTCAACTCATATAATAATACATATATCCTCTGTAGAAGCACAAATTTACACTTATAGTGCATACATTGCGTCTTGGTAATGTCATGAAATAGTTCAACTTTTCATACTTTGATTAAAATATTTACATTCTGACACATTCATGTGATTAAAGCTCTTGATAGAAGCTCTTTCTCTTTTTACAAGTCGAACTTACTGTTTATACAGATGCCAATACCTGAAACTCATAAGATTAAATGTCTTTTAGTCATAAAAGCCTCGCTTTTGGATACACATGTAGCATCATGTGGATTTGTTACCGTACTCTCAGTTCTACAGAGTAGAGAAATTGTTTTTACGAACGCTGTTGTTCCTTCGGACGCTGTTTTTTCGGTACAAACTTTCGCTACTCGCCGTTTCCGAGCCCCTTCTCGACAGCCGAGGTACAGCCTTTTTCTTACAACAGAAAATACAGCAGAGCAAGGACTTCAGCTCTTGTCCCATCTTTTTGAGGCTGCACGCGTAGATTATCGGGTTAATGGCTGAGTTGAGCAAAGCGGGAATGGAACAGACATCCGCTAGGAACAACATTCGCTCGCGATTCTTAAACGACGGGTCGCTCGATGAGCTAATGTCCATGAAGATGAGGAAAATGACCGGGAACCAGCAAGCGAGGAAGACCCCGAGAACGATGGCAAGGGCTTTCGCCAGTCGAATGTCCGACATGCGTTGCCGCGGCGCCTCTTGTGTGTCGGTGACTTCGGTAAGTTTGACCGTGGCTGCGCTAAACGTGTAGGTGGCCATGCGTTTCAGGTGGCGACTCACGGATATGTAGACACCGGTGTAACAGAACAAGATGACGACCAAACTGGCCAGAAAGACGACCACGCACGTGATGCCGTAGGTCTTGGTAAAAGGCGGCACGGCAAGGGAGCAACTGGCATCTGGGCACGCGTACGGGCCTTGCTGGCACGTGCAGTTGGCTGTGATGCAGTTCCAGCCCGCTAGGGGCGCCACGACGAATACCAGCGACAGGATCCACATGACGACGATGAAGATCTTGCAGCAGTGTTTCGTCAGGAGGTTCTTGTACTTCATGGGGTACACGAATTGCACGTAGCGGTCTATGGACACGAGGACTAGGCTAAGCAACGAGGCGACAAAGAAGGCGACTGGGAAACCCTTTCTTGCGATCCAGCCCTCTCGCGAGTCCGCGACTTTAAGGAGGTCGTTTACCAAGAAGGTGTACAAGAACACGACGCCTGCCAACGCGTCCGCTATGGCGAGGTTCCCTATGAAGTAATAGGTGACTTTTCTGAAGTCTCGCCGGTTTCTCGCGATAGCCCAGATGACGAGAATGTTTTCTAGTATGATGAGGATTGACACCCCTATGCCGACGATTTGGACAACTCCACCCTCGTCGTTTTTGCAGACGTCGGTACCGTTCGGCGACATCGTCGTGAAGTTCGTGACATTTGTCGAGTTCATGGTTGAAAATGACAACGCGGCGGGTGTGGTCATCCCCGAAGGGCTGTTGTTGCTAGGCAACGTCATTATTGGCACTTCTTTTTCACGATGACGTCACGGATGATACTCTACTTGTTCAAGATGAGCGCACCAGTGACCACCTGTAGGAAAATAGACACGAATAGAATGAATGAAAGAAAACAGAACAAGGATACAATATGCAATCTTCAACGGTACACACGTTTTTTTTTCTGACATCACAAACCTACACAACTTCCTCATCATCAATTTCACAACATTCAAACTGAAACAAAAAGAAGGAACAAGGAAAAGAAACCAAGAGGTCGCAGGTTTACACGGATATAAATGAAAGGAAATAGGTGTTCACAGATGTAGACTAGATAGCCATGGGGAAGTGCAAAGACCCACCAAGGCATTAGTTATCCTCATAGCAATTATATCCCTGGAATTTACATTTGTGAGAAAACTGAAGGCGGGATTGCTCGTATACGGTCCATTTTCTTTCTCTCATGTTTAGGCCTGCCTACCGGATATAATCTATTGAAAATTCATGAAGATATTCATTCAAAATTTACAACTGACCCATAAACCTGAGACCAAATTGAACAGAAATGGTGCCATTGACCAAGCAGACATCCCATGCAGAGGTACACAAAAAAATCCAATATATCAGTAACGAGGAAACAAAATTATTGAGGACCATACCCCAACGCCACGTGGACGTATTCTCACATGATATCAGCTAAAAACCTTAGATACAGTCAACTTACCAACAGACTTGGACTCAAAGTTCCTCAAACAAAGACGTAAACTACAAGAAACAGTCACTAGAAGACTAAACTTGAAACATATCCGCCTACTAGTATTGAAGCAGGTCTATAGTGTGAACCCGACAGAAGCTCCGCCAGAATATACAGCACGCACGCACTGGGTCCAAAAATAGACCAGGGGAAAGTTCCCCCTCTGGTACCCACGTAGCCTTGTCTGCCGCTGTTGCTATGATACGCAGCAGACGCCATCATTCTAGGAAGTCACGTGATAGGCTTCCTGTTTGGGGCATACAGAAGCTGTCTTTGTGAGTCGTAGAGTCAAAGTTGTGTGGTCTAAAAATATGCACGGACAAGGCATGTTTACGTAATGTGAAACTCACTTGTCAAGGAGAGTTACTTCTTGCATGCCATTGTTGTCTGTAGCAACATCCTACATCCCAAGAAAAACAATCCGGGCGACAATCTAACATGTTTCAGACAATAAGTTTTGTGTATATGTAATCATTACTCTGCGGCATGTTCAAGTAGCCATGAATACATTCCTCGCGTGCTAGTAGTTTTTTTTCAGTAAGTAAAGACAGTAGTAATGCTTCCCCCCCCCCATAAAGCTACCAGGATTTTCGCTTCGGTTAAGACGTCACTACTGTATTCAGAGTTGTTAAACGGTTGATAATACTAGATTTGAAATTAGACTGACTTAAAACTAGATTTAATTAGAGCTCATTACAAGTAGACTTGAATGTAGAATTTCACAGGACAGGCGTAGGTTTGTCATTGTATTCTGGGAAGGGCATCTCGGTTAGGGCTGCACCCGTCTTTCGGAAGGGACGAAATTGTAAAAATTGGGGTCCCATGCTCGAGGGTGTACCTCAAGCACGTTAAAGGGGAAGGGCTAGCAACCCATCCCTGTAAAAAATACCCTGCTACTGAAACAGCAAGGAAACTACACAGCAAAGAAATAACGTTCTAGTATCATATACTAGTAGCCAGACGCTTTCTAAAAACATAACCTCTTTGAATGGGGTAAAATGTTACTGCTTAAACATTCAACAGCTGCAGAATTTGAGAACTTTCACTTGTGAGCCCAATTTATAAATATGAAATCTTCTCCAAAGCTGATAGTAATTAAAAGAAATGCATCATCTAACAGAAAAGAATTTGATTTATTTGATATAGAATGGCTAATTCAATAAAGAATGTCGGGTACTGAAAAGACATGAATAGAGACATGTACATGTATACTAAACTAATTACGCGTAACGTCCAACAAGTCATTAAAAGTGTCATCATTCTTCTACATCAATGCCTTTTTAGATCTGCTTTCAAGTCGATATAATGGGCCTTTGAATGCACAAAGAGACAAATTACTGAGAGAGTGTACCTCTGATGTCTAAGTGCATTTAAGGCATTCATGCGCAGCGTCTATCTGTCGCTAAAATTGAATCTTTACGTTGGAATATCAACATTACAGACAATGCAGACAATGCAGACCATCACCAACAGAGAAAGGCCATAATTTCATACATACTGATGGAGGGTACTACGTCTTTGTACCATCTAAAAGTCAAAAGAGAAAACTAATTCAGCAATTTCGTTTTAAGATTGAATAACATTGGTTCCCATGTATTCAAAGCGTTTTGAAAAATGTGTTTTCAATAATTCAAACAGGCGCCGCTTTTTCATCTTGTTCAGCATTACCTATTTGTGTTGTTCAACACAGGGAAAGGCAATGTTCTGGGGTATCTCAAACCAAACAATTTCAATTGGAACAGACGATTTCTCGGAACGCCTCAGGTTTCGCGGGGACGCAAAAATTCCCGCCGTCACTTATATGTCACGACAGGCACGAGATGTGTCAAGCAGAGTCAAACAAGTGAAAAAACACTAAGCAGTGACTATCATGTTAAAGAGTTAACAAGAATTCAACAAAAACAGATCGAAGATAATGGTATGGTTGTGCATTGAACAGGAATAAGGAGGTTCGTGGTTCAAAATGCGCATGCGCAGCGAACTGCATTTTGGGTAATGTCAAAGGGTCCTAACAGTAAACAGTTCTTGTCTAGACCATACTTCTAGTTATGATTATAGTAATACATGTGAATAAGTGTTTTGTTTATGTCTCAGGGGCCTTCCGCTTTGACCCGTTACCCACAATGCATCGTGCTGTACATGCGCAGTTGGAACCAAGAACCTTCTTATTGGTTGATGACCTGCTCGAATCGACCTTGAAGTCAGCTGTTTTCCTTAACCACGAGACTCTTTGATGTTTTCTAATGTTGAGAGCTACACAATGGTATAGAGGTACGACCACCGACCACAACAAAAGAGTTGGCAAACAGCAAACCGCCCAAGTAATCACGAATAGACTTCTATTTGATGAGTGGCTAATTAAAGCCAAATATTGACAGAATTATCTGACCTACAGGTCATCATTTGTGACGAAATCGACGTCATTATTCTACCGGTCAGTGTACTCAAACGCAAACTAATAATATTTGAAAAAAAGTTGTACGACAAGTCGATGATACAACGGTTCCTTCAAATTTGTAGACACAACAACATTTTGAGCATGATAATACCAAACCAAAAATTCTGACATTACATATGAGTTCGATGATTACAAACCTTTCTGTTACTATCGTAGCTAAGACACCATACATGTAGTTGAGCAACATACGAGCAACTGTTCAAACCAACCGCAAGCTTATCTAAACAAAACCTTGATAGCTATAAAGTCAAACCTGTCAGCAGACGACCATTCAAGGCCCGGAATTGACGGAAACAGTCACTATAGACAGGTGGCCAGAATTCTTATTGCTTGCTATAGGTCGAAAGAGATGTCCCTATAGCTCAACACCAGGTAGCAGCCTCACAGTTGAGCTCTTGGTTCCAATTAGTTGCTATATTATAACTGGTAGACCCCGATTCAATCCTGGGTCAGGTCGATTGGGACTGCACCCGTTTTTCGGAAGGGACGTAAAATGGGATTCTGTGTTCGAGGAGTACGAAAAATGGCCACAAAGACCATGTGTTCCTTATGCAAATGTAGCCTCTATTACAGCTTTCCCTGTAATTTCATTTTTCCTTCAAATTTCTTTTCTATACTCAACACCTCCCCGTCCCCATAAGAAATCAATGTTTTCATTGGGACGTTAAATATTGATCTCCGCTGTAAAACAAATTATGGGCTCGGGTTACTGAGTGTCGTTTACAGAGACAAAGTCTGTAATGGACCATTTTACGGGTAATTAGGTTTATTTGATAGTGCTGAAAGCTTGAGTATTGTGTTTGAGTATGTGCCGTGTATGCCTTATCTGATTCCATCTAAATGTGTGTGTGTGTGGTGGTGGTGGTGGGGTGGGGGTACTGTAAGATACAGTATATCAGTTAAAACCTTAAGGGCTTAAGATAAAACGCTTGTTTATGAGATAAAAAAAGGCCTTTCATACATAGCAAGTACGAGATAGCAAGACTGGGCGTTCTGCTGCAGTACCAAAACAACTTACCAGGGGCCCCAAAAACTTAATCTATTTATCAAATAAATATTTTCTAACCACCATCCCACTTTTATCCATTGTGGCCGTATGCTCGTGAACTGAAATTCTTCCATTTTTGCTAAAAATACCCCCGTTATCACAGTTGAAGATGGAATATTCCTTTTTAAATGCAGATATTCTAAGCACGTTTATAAGTACATTAAAGGCAAAAGCATCCCTGAAACTGCTGAGCCAAACATACGATCACACTGAGCTACCCTGAACCAACACATACATAACTGCGTTATCACTGTTAAGAGACGAGGACCTATTGAGAATATTATTAACTTTGATAACCTGCCGACTTGAGAAGGTTGAACGTTCTATTACATGCTTATACATCACGTATATATTACGTGATAAAATGCGAACCTTGGGACATATCCTTGTCGACTTAACCCCATTTGTTAATCCCATGTGCGCTGAGATGTTTCAACTTTTCACCTCGCCCACTAGATAGCTACAACAAACAGACGAGTTTGTGGTTTCCTGTAGTTCCTCAAACGCCGTCGATGTTCATGTAAAGTCCCTGGTGTAGGACTGTCTACGAAGACAATTATTCACCTTATTTGTTGCCGAATTCATTCTACTATCCATATAACCCCGCCGTAGGAAGGCCTGGTGGAGGCCATCATTTCTTAGCGAATAGCAGAAAAAGTCGACTAATAGAATCCTATCTCAGACGCTGATTTCAACGATTTCAGTTCTGTGCGTATCTAACAGAACTTTGTCAGCACCGCAAATTCTGTTAGAGCCAGGGGATTTGGTACAAAATGTCATAGTTACAAACACTAGCCAGCAAGGCAATGAGAGGAGAGGGATAACAACGTGAGACAGGAAGGCTTACTAGCTGTGGGCGGACAGGATTGTAAAAAATTGTAAATAATGGTAGAATAATTTGTGCTTCATCACTTACAAAACAGAGAGAGAGAGAGAGAGAGAGAGAGAGAGAGAGAGAGAGAGAGAGAGAGAGAGAGGGAGAGAGAGAGAGAGAGAGAGAGAGAGAGAGAGAGAGAGAGAATGACAAAACAGTGTGAAGGATCGATGACAAGCTAAAAAGATAAAGAAAGAAAGAAAGAAAGAAAAGAAAGAAGATAGCAGGGAGGAAAGATAAAAATCGATCATATCCCCGTTTGTTTTAGCCGAAGCCATAACTTTCTTGTACCAATCAAACATACGACTATTGCAGTAGGCAATCTCCATGCGAACACAGATACGTTACTGACATGATTCCGTCCTTTTGTATGACAAGCACTACAGCGCTTAATGCATTTTAAGGGTCCCAAAGACATAACAAACAAGTCTTGGTACATAACGCAATGTTCTCCAATTACGAAAAAAATAACGACCACAAATCCACGTATACACGTATGTGATAAAATAATGAATGTCTTACCAATAGTAAACTGACCGCCTGTCTCTATACAATGTCGACAATATGGTCCGCTCTATCTAACACACACACGCCTACTGCTCTCAATACCGGCGCCTTAAAATGACGTTTACGTCGCTACGTCGTCGTTTGTATTGCTCTAGAAGATCCAACCACCTTGCGTAGGCGTTCACGTCTCTTAAGACCACTGATTCCTGACGCCAACCTACTTAAGACGTTAATGGTCCTGGAACCGGCGTTTGCGTCATCTGGTCACATCTTCAAACACAGGCATCCATTTAACGTTACAGTAAAGCGTACCGATGTTTAAAGATTGATCTTCCATGTAGCTTATGTCAGCTCTGACGCTACCCACACTAATAATTATGCCAAGTAGTAGAATTAACCGTAATTACTGTTAAAATTCCATAGCAGGACACAATATATTGACATATGGCCGAATTACATACCACGAAAAGAAAGCAATTATACAGGCTACTTATAAGGCTCTCAAAAATAAGTTAATAACATCTTGATTAAAGGACCATGCTAAAAAGCAGAAATGGATCACTTCTTCCAGGAAGATATTGATATGTCCTTATAAGGACGCTTTTGGTGCAGTATGTCAAAGCATGTTTAAAGTAATTAGGACATAGTGACGCTTGTTTCTGGCCACACGGGAAATACGAGCGGCCTGAAAGGACAAATTACTATTCGCCTATGTGGGCGAGTTCGTCCTAATTTGGTTTGGAAAGACAAGAACTACATCTACATTTGTAAACGCGCCGCAAAACCTGTTCGCCCACTTGTAGTTTGTAAGTGCGTCATGCAGTACCAAATGCAATCAATATACATTTGAGACTATAGTCCTCTTTTCTACATGTATATCTATATACATCAAGAATTCTTTGTTATCACTAATATATCATATTAGACACACGTCAATGAAGCATGTCACCGAAACGTAAGTGTATAAGGTCGTGCTTTGCGTACATCAGGTTAATACACCGTACATAGGTTCATATAGCTGTGTCCAAAGACATATCGTATGCAATGGTCGATACGGTCGATACTCTGGTGCGACGTTAACCAGAAGTGGCGAAAGAGATGCTGCAGGTATAATGGTTCTGGGTGCGCGCTGTTAATGGAGGGTATTCATTCCCGCTGATCTAAGGCAAAATGACACTTTTCTCTCTGATATTTTGTCTGCATGAGCAGTTTTCCCAGGAAAAATGAAATGGTGCAAGGAAATACACCTCATAGAAAGCTAGCATTGTCAGGTCCTCTCTTAAAACAGGAGAGCGAAATGGCACATTTTATGACATTTATGGTCACAATATGTGGCACAAATGGCCGCTACCACTCCTTTGCTAACAGGGAAACTCGACATACAGTGCCCTGGTCTTCTAACTGTTGGAGTCCAATGCCCGAATAGATTGTAAACAAGATCACCACTTACACGAAGTGTGGCTGATTTTACGTGTTGTTGTGGTAGATTAGAACAACATCCAAAGCCAAGAAACTTTGTTGTTTGCGAAATTTTCAATTTCTCCAAAAGGGGACATCAAACAAATGTAGCAAGTCTAAAAACACTAACAAAATGTTGAAAACACATCAGTCATAAGGCCTATAGTGTGTGATTTGGTAGATTTTGGTGTTAGCGCTTGAGACCAAACAACGTCTACATAGCACTCAACTAGAGGCTTTTTCCATGGAGAGCGGGATCTGCAATCTACGTAGTGAAGTAATGGGCCACAAAAGTGCATTAGGACGTCAGCACGACACAGCAACTTTAAAGTGAAGAGAGAGAGAAAGACACAGAGAGAGAGAGAGAGAGAGAGAGAGAGAGAGAGAGAGAGAAAGAGAGAGAGGGGGGAGGGGGAAGACAGAGGGTGAACGAGAGAGTAAGAGAACGAAGAGTATGAAAGAGAAAGATATTTCTGACATTATGAGCTTACTGCTACGCTACTAAGAATAAATTGTGTAGATACGGTACATCTGCGTTTTAAAAACGATTTTGTAAGTTGATAGGTATCGATTGATTTCAGAAGAAATTATGCATGCAGCTAAATTGAAAGATAGAATGAACAGCCTGAACGGCTCACGTCCAATGTCAAAGCTAACGTCAATTATCTTCCGTTATTTCAAATTTCAAATGCGTTTTGTCACAATCAATGCGGAAGTCGGCATGCAGGCTTTTAGTCATGAATGTTTCATAGACGAAAGGACATATTTAGTAACGGACTTATGATATGGAATTATTCATAAGTGTTCCACCTCAGCTCAGCAGAATTCGTACTGCAAGAGCTGACGACGAGATTTTTTTTCATTTTCAGGTATATAGTGTTCCTAAAGCTACCTACATACCGAAAATCAAGATGACGATCCTTCAACCCCTTTTTGAACAGATGGTTCGGAGTCTAACGCCGTTAATTGCAAGATCCACATGAACTGACAGACAATGTCTCCTTATTTGGACAAGTTCCAACTTCTAAATCTAATGATCCCGTAAAAAATGGTGTTCATTTACTCTATGATAACGTGGGCTCTACCTTGTATCAGCATCATTGTTGATAATACAACTTGAGGCTTACAGTACTGATGGATAAGATGCAAATGGTGAAAGCAAGTAAGCACCAAAATATGCTCTCAATCCTCTCCCACTGTATCAGTATTGTGTCAGATCAGTACGCACATCGCTACACTGGTGGCAGCGGTGAGATTTGCCACATTTCATTGGCTCTTTTCATACCGAAGAATCTATTAATCTACACGCTGTAAAATAAGCTTTATGGGGCTCATGTTAAGCTACTGCCCTTCAACCGATCGATAACGAAGACAATCAGGATGTAAGGTTCATTTGAGCTTCTCAAGTTAGCAGCATAATCCTGTTAAGTCCTGAATGCTGCCAACGCCCGGAAGTGGTGTGGGTGGAATTTTAGGAACAGATTGAGGGTTGTGATGGATGTGTTCCGGACATTGTCGACGACACTTCGTGCATAATCGGTTTCTTAAAGCGTTAAGCCTTCACAAGGTGCAGTCATATTGTATCAGTTGTCGGTTGTTCACCTTGTGGTGCCTAGTGGTACATTGGACAATTTCCTTGCTGTTTCTGTCGCAGGGTATATTTTTACAGAGAGGGGCTGCTTGCACTTCCGTATAACGAGCTCGAGGCACCTCGTACAAAAACACTGGACCCCCATTTATATTTTACGTCCCTTCTGACTGACGGGTGCAGCCTCAACCGAGGTGTCTTGTCTCCGGATTTGAACCGGAGTCTCCCTGTTACCTACTCATTGGAACCAAGTGCTCAATCAACTGCAAACCTACTACCAGTTGAGCTACAGCTAGCTATAGTTCTACTTAGATACAGTGGAGTGACTTAAAATCAATGGCTATCTCTAAGGGATGAAGCGGATTTTATTGCAGATTTTTATCCATTTAGCAAACAAATGGCGCAATATCCGTAAAGATGTCGGAAATACATATTACCAATTTCCGTTCGCTTTACGTTATACCGTTAAGTAACCGTATCCCCATCCACCAACCGTATCGGATCTTTGGAGAGAAACCGCTATAAATGCGTTCGCGGGGCATCAAAATTCCAGTCCTCAAACACTGACACCGAGAGAATGGTAGGTCCCCATGCATGCATTCTAACACTTTGCACAGTCCTTTCAAGTCACCGACCCATGTCATAGCCTGCCACAGTACTTTAACGAGAAAGCTTTATACACGACCATATACCACGACCGATAATGGGTTCTGAGCATAGCAATGAGGACCAAGAAGAGTTGATGTACAAGTGGTAGAGGCGGGTATGACTTTGACTGCGTCTTTCCTATAAAATTGCTTCCCTTATAATACCGTCCTGATCACGAAGTATATAGCAACGATTTGGCATACCTACCGCAGTATACTAGTAAGAGGCCGTAAAGTGCATCAAGGGCTTCAGAGATCTAAAGCTCTCAAAAGTTAGAAAGTGATTTTCTAAACGACCATGGCGCTAGCTTCGGTGGACTTTGTTCAACTTTGAGTCGGAAAATCGCTCAGGATTCTGACTGGATGCAATCAGCTTTGCAGCTTTGCTGTACAGGAATTGTTGTTCTTTAATGCACCATTAGAAAGCTGTATGGAAAGTCTGAAACCGCTGTATATACGGAAAATGTGACACAGTAGGTTTAACTTTAAAGGCTATTTGACGCTAGAAGCAAATGTGCAGTGGTTTTCCCACTTAAACGTGTGTGAAAACTAACAACATAAACTACCACTACAACTAATTAAAACTTTTAAAAAACTTTTCAGTCATTCGGACTATTCAGCGATAAGTATCTTAATGTACGTCAAATTTGTGGTAAAAGACTTAGGTTTAAATGCAATGATCTATAAAAAATACGTAGTAAAGTGGTAAAAAAATATATTGCATTTTAGCCAGATTAATAACATTTTGATAAGACTGTCATTGTTTCACACGCACTGAATGTACAGCGTCGTACCCAGGATTCCGTGCTACTGAGTGTCCTGAGTACGAGATTGAAAAGAGCAGAGTCATGTCAAGCTGTAAAGTTTGATATGTCAAATCAACATTCAAGACATCGGACAAGTTTACACAGTAGTCTCCACAGCTTCCTCTAACTTTCACCAATACGGGGGAAAGGAAGACAATTTTGCAATTATCACAAACACCAGAGAGGTTTGGTTGTCACCAGATCATGACATTGCAAAATCTACATCCCTGCTTCCCTATAATTTTATATCTTAGTCAACATTTAATTATAGTGTCGAATTGCCAGGTGGCCGTCGGACACAAGATCGAGAGATCACGGGTCCAATTCCTGACCAAACATTTCGTCCTTGGGAAATACACTTTTATACAACTTTCCACGGTCCACCCTGATGTAAAAATTGGTACCTAACTTTGGTTGGGGAGCTCGAGGTAAAAGGCGGTGGGATTAGAGGGCTGGGCTCCGCCTTCCAAAACCATGCCCTAGACACAGTGGATAAGAACCCACTGCCCCTATGGACTCCAAAAAGCCATGGGGCTACCTTACCTATCTACCTTTAAGTAAATTGTGTGGTATGGAGAAAATGGAGTGTTTTAAGTTCGCGGTTGAAACAAGGAGGTAGGCGGGCAGAAGACAGAACAAACATTTTCGCGGCGGTTTTAAGTGTAGAGGGCGGTGTACGTGTAGATACCACCGCGAAAACCGCCAACATTCCCCATTTACAACATTTCATCCCAGTACAAAAAGGGAGAAGAAAATATCCACGCACGAGCGTAAATTCCATTCAACATTCTAATTTTGTTCATACCTATATAGAACTGTTATCAAATCTCACTTGACATGTTATCAAATTGACTAAGGTATTCATCATCAGAGAGGCATAATTAATGATTAGAAGGATAGATGAGCAACGCGACAAGTAATTAGTGGTGATATATAACAAGTCATCAACCGCATGTACGCAAAGCTGGCGTGTTACCCCGTAGGGTGATCATCAATATCAGGCATCACACAATGATTGGTACAAATATATTTAGTTTCTACGTATCAAACTAATACATACATGTACAAGAAAATAAAGCCATATAAGATCTATGAAACACGATTGGATTACATTGAACTGCAATTAAGATATATTTCAAAGTCTCCATAAGAATATTCTGTCTTTACTGATGACGTGTTGTTTTTTGGCGTATGTCAGAAAATCATTACTACAAGGCGACAATCATATATAACCCAGTCAGTACTCAGCAAAATTGGTAACCTGAAGCGGTTAAACTGATATGAACGCACAGTCATCTAAAAAAAAAGACTACCAGGAGCGGTTAACCTGAAATGAACACACAGTCATATAAACGAAGAGGATTTGGGGATCAAACTCACCACTTGGACTACCGCAAACCACAATGTGTACCACTGATATGTTGGTGTTGCGCCGACTACAGGCTGACAAGCGGCGATGGCTCAAGCCTCGAAGTCGCGCACACACCCAAGTACGGTCTTCGATCTGTGAGGGGCTTGCGCATTATATAGCTCCCAATTTCAGATCAAATCTGCATTGCAAATCCCGCAGACTCCCCCGCAAAGAGCGATAGAGCACAGCTAGCCATCATGTAATCCTTACTTCCTGTCTACTTCAGTAACTCTCAATACTTGTACATGAACTTTAAACAAAGGAAGTAATGGTCAAGTTGTTAAATTTGCTGACGACATGTAATTCTGGCACCTGAACGTTGGCAGCCATCTATGCCATACTTGCCCATCTTTTCTAAGTTCTATGAGGGAAATGTATTGTCATAGCTCACTACCTGTCTAACACAGAGAACAAAACAACGTTAATTACTTGTTATGTGTCATGTCTTACAATTAGATCACATGTAGATAAATGTCCCACTTTTCAACACGTCCATTGTAGTGTATAAGATAGATGTTCCAATGTGCGTATGGCCATCGCTATGGAAACGATGGAGTCGTCGTTTCTGCGAAGCCATCGTGACCGTTAGGCATAATTAATTCACCGTATATTTTTAGAGTCAACGACATTTTCCTATTCCCTAATTAGCAGCGTCCAATTAACTTGCGATAGTAAATGAGAATTAGAAATAGAGACATGGGGAAATTGTTCATTTGTGAAAGACTCGCGGAATAATACACTAGCTCTAGTATCCTACAGTCATTCAGCACTAGACATTGTTTTACACTTTTTGATTGGCGAATCAGAAAAATCCGTTAAAATTCAAATATTCAAATCTGAGGTCAGCAACCTCGTCAAGAAGGTTCAACAACCTTTTGTGAATTGCAAAGCAAACCCGACGGAAGTCATACAGGTGAAAGGGTGAGGAAAAAGGACGTTGAAATTCCAGGTATTACACCTTCATTAATATTAAACAGGCCTAGATATCTATCAGCGATGCCAGATCTGTGACCCAGATCAATGACCTTCGTCTTCAAAAGGTCATACAAATATCATAAGAAATGGCGGCCGTACTCGACTCAAACATCGCAGTCATTACACCTGACTTGCGTACATAAATCTTATAAGAGGATATATACTACTTTTATGATGGCCATTCAAGTCTGTGACTTTGGGTGGTGACCTTTCTTGCGAAAAGGTCAAAAGTCAGAAAAAGAAGTAAAAAAAAAAGATGGCGGCGGAAGAGGAGGCTGCTATTCCAGGTAATACACGCCTGGGGGCACCTGAAGTACTTCCTTGGGCCTTCAAGGGAAGATCCGAGTAACGTATGAGCATTACATCATCACTCGATTGCAATATCTTAAAGTCAAAGAAACACCTGCTTTCTTATCGTGAAAGCCCAATATATAAAATGTCTTGGAATACATTTTGGTATGAAGATTTCTGAAATACGCTACCCCAGCTTTGGATGTCACAGTCAATTGAGTAGGAAACAGTGATAGGAAACATTATATTGTCAAAACAGAATAAGTCTCTTCCAAAAAATTGAAAATCTACAATATGTACGATAACAATGGATTTTATTGATGTAAAATGGCTTCGCAATTTGACATTACAAAAAGCCACCAAAGCTATTACAAAAATTCATCTGACAACTTATTACTGCTAAAGTAATCCCCTTTCTAAGCACCTTTAGTATCCTCAGCCGGATACAGTCTATATCAAAGCGATATAACTTATAAAACTTGGTAGTATTTTATCTGTGTCCATGCGTGTGTATCCTTGCGTGCAACTAAGAGATTACACGTCACGAAGGAAAATTCTTTTTAGAAGGTATCAAGTATGATATTCTATTAGGATTTGATACTGATAAGTATCTAATTAGTCATTTTCTGAGCTGGTATTAGAATCTAATATCAGCTCTGAAAAGGACTAGAAATAGCCATGCCTTTAAGTACCAGAGTTATCAACCAAGGATTGATGCGTTAAAAAATTCGTATTTCCCGAGAACCATAGACTGGCATAGTAGAATGGAACTCGTTGTCATCAAATACTGTAGGAACATCTTCACTGAATAGCTTTAAAGAACGGTTGCAGTCAGATGTGCAAAAGTAAGGTGTGACAGGCCGTTCAGTGTAATATAACCAGCTGCTTCCGCGCCGCGTGCCTGCGAACCTGGTGTGTTACGCCGAAGGGCGGTTATACCGGCTACATAGATACAGATACAGATATTTGTAAGTCATGTTTACAAGTCACTGATCGCGTTTTGGTGGTTGTCCATCTGCACATAGCCCCAAAGCGTGTGAACTCACTGTTGGTCTTTTGTTTAGTTTGGCCAATTCGTCATTTTGCTTTTGCTACGTCTGCTTACGTTTTGACGACCCCCATTGCCCTCGCCGAGGGTTGGGAAGCATCTGTACATGCCCCAATGCGTGTGAAGTCTTTGTGTTTTGTGTCCGCGTCTATGTGTGTGTTTGACGCACTTTGTGAAAGTTTGTATTGAACTTTGAATACAGTTCCCAGGGCTAACCCGTTGTAATAGCCTTCGGCTAGTTGGGTAGTCCTGGCTGTACTTTTCTACAGTCGAATAAAATAAAATAAAATCAAGTCACTGTTGGTCTTTTATTTATACTAGCCAATTCGTCGTTTTGCTTTTGCTACGTCTGCTTACGTTTTGACGACCCCCATTGCCCTCGCTGAGGGCTGGGAAGCATCTGTACATACCCCAACGCGTGTGAACTCACTGTTGGTCTTTTATCTATGCTAGCCAATTCGTCATTTTGCTTTTGCTACATCTGCTTACGTTTTGACGACCCCCATTGGGAAGCATCTGTACATGCCCCTGAATGCGCATGAACTCACTGTTGGTCTTTTATTTATACCAGCCAATTCGTCATTTTGTTTTTGCTACATTTTGACGACCCTCATTGCCCTCGCCGAGGGCTGGGAAGCATCTTCCGGCTCCTAATACTCCTCCTGTCAATGGTGATAGACTACAGGCCATATGATACCTATTCTGCGGTGAGGTATCCATGTGAAGGAAATGCAATCTCACTAGGGAGCTTATAAACAGCAGATGAGCTTAGGTCATGAACTCAATCAGACATGTCAGAAAGTCACTGACTTTTTGGTTCCCGTAATGTCTGTTCTATTAAGAAGGGTTTAACTGGTTTGGAGTAGTACAAAGAATCCAATTAAGTGGCATATTTTGCACAAATCTTGAGCTCATTGAGAAGGTAATAGACTGAGGATAACAAGACAGAACCCAAGGTCACGGCTGAATGTCGTTTGTGTGACGTCATCACCTGGCAGGGGCGCTGTAAGGATGAGATAAGAGGTTACATCGAAACGTGGAGGATTTCGTGCGAGTTGACAGGACACCGCAGGCAAACATGTGGTATATGTTCAGACGGTATGCGGTCTCCTATTTGGAAGAATCAGCAACCCTCACTATGTATGTAAGTAAGCAAAAGAAATGTAAAGACCTTTGAAAACCTCAAAAAACTAATCTAAGTCTTTTTTTTACAAACATGTCACTTTTTCAAAAGTTAAATGAAGTTGTAATCAAAAGATAAAGTGATATCTAAACGACCTTAAATGTACCCACATACTTTTCCATATGGGCACCATACTGTTTAGATTTAAAACCATTTACCGTTGACCTTCACCGTACCCCAATTTGTTTACATTTCTTTCATGCCCTGAGGAAACGGTGGCAGATTTAGAACAGATTTGTGAAGCGAGTTTACAAACGGTAGTTACGCACTGGTGTAAGATTCCTCCAACATGTTCTTCTGATAGACTATGTGTTCTGTTATGATACAGAAAAAAAGTATGAGAAAAAAGCTGATCAGTATCAATTTTTGGTTATAGAAAAATGCATTAGTATGAACAGCATCAGTGCTACCAAATTTTCTTATCAGGTCTAATAGTACAATTTAATTATAACTTCAAAGTGCACTTGCTGGCGTAAGCGTGAAGTATTGCGTCACGCTGACGTCATTGTAGTAATGCAATTACAAAAGGCCTGTGAGAGAAAATGAACACTAGTGCTGAAACAAGGGGGGAATATATTAGAGCTCAGATTGGAATTAGATATCATATTGAAAGGGGATGAACAGTGACGAATTGAATGTGATGATGAACTGAGAGACATGTTTTCCAATATAATGAAAATGTACTGAATCTGCTTCAGTGTAATATGAGTGTCCGTATATCCTATCTGCTGTTCAGAAATGTATCATTATAAAAGAAATATGCATAAAAGTTAAGAAAATGAGGGAGATATCATAACTGATATAGTGGAGTTACAAAGAAGCTAAGGGATGTCAGGACATCTCGGATGAGGCCGCACCCGTCCATCGGAAGAGACATAAAACGGGGGTCCAGTGTTTGAGGTGCTTCAAGTACGTTGAAGGAAAGGGCCAGCAACCCTTCCTGGCAAAAAAATACTCTGCTACTGAAACAGCAAGGAAACTTGCTACCCTACGTGCCACTAGGCACTACAAGGGTCTGAACGAACGAACAAAGAAGATGGAAAATGTAATATCACTTTGAAGTCTTCATCAAGCTATTGAGGTTACCAATTTGTCCCACACAGTTCACCAAGGCTGTTTCCGCAATTCAAACTTTGTTTGTCGTCGACTCTTGCTAAAGACGCTAAACAATTCTAAGATAGATTGTGTTTACTAAACAACCAATGACTAATAGACACTGTTTCCGTGAAGATCAAGCCAAAATCCGGTCTGAAATTGTTTTAAACTGTCTCTTGAGAAATGATTCACAGTTCAACGATAACTGACAAAAAGCGGTGTAAGAAACAAGCCTTCCCTTTGCCAGTTCCATTCTCTACTTAGCTTGGTACTAAGCCGAAATGGGTGAATATTTACAGACATTATTTTTTACACGACATTTTATCTTATAAGACAAACTTCTCAGCACGGGTAAAATGCGTGACGTCTTCAAACAGAATGGCCGCGCCCGGATTGTCACATTCTCAGTTTCGGCCCTAAAATAGATACAAGATACCTTTATTGGAAATCGCAGTGTTTCCACTGAATTAAAAGGCAATGTACGATTATTAAGGTTCATCAAAAACAGATTGGCAGTGATTTGAGAAATTTGAGAAAAATTCGTAATTTCACTGGCGACAAATTGGTGCCGATTGACGGAAAAACTTTTCGACGGTTTGCGCCACCTTGCAAATACAAGTTGGCGCAATTGGGCGCCGTACAGTGAGGTACCCACTTAAAGTGTTCTGAGCAGGGAATAGGCACCCAACGTCGCTGTCAGCTATTGTCAAGAACAGCTTTTCCCTTTCCACTTATAGTTTATTTTTCTGAGAGCGTGTGCCAAGGCTATATTAGCAATGTCAATGTTAGTCCTCCATCTCACATATACTACTGCATTAGTTTCTTCCGTTGAGGTTTCCCGCATTGTTTGAAGTGTATTTCCTCCCGATAGTTCAACGAATGGGAAAATGACAAACTCTGTTTTGAAGATCTCAAGCTAGATGAAATGATTATACTGTTCCATCTACCGCATGGAACTGCATGGAACACCATGCATGAACAAACTAGAGTTCCACGACCTCATACCTTCGCCAAATGATTTTAACCTTTATGACTGACGTATTTAGGAGTGTTTCTCATCAATCATAAATCATACCAGTTGATCGTCTGCAGCCAAATAACAGAAGTTGTCCAAAGTATGAGCTTATCAAAGAAGGTTATGCTAACATTTATCATCAATTACGCAAATGAGGTCCTTATTAGCATAATTTGATTCAACGATGCTCACATTCACATAACTTTCAAATGCCACAAGTATGAAATTGCCATCATTTACCTGAATGAAATCATAGTAGTTTCTCATTACTAAGGTACAAGTGTCACATATTTGAATAGTCATATCCTGGAACACAGCGGGCTTTTGAAATTGTCTCTTTAGTTATGCAAATTAGAAAATCTGATTTGCATAATTATACAAAGCATCATGTAAGCTATCTACATACCAAAAATGAAGACCATCCATTAAGCCCATCTTGAGTTATAGTATTTTCTCATTAATTATGCAAACGAGGTCTTAATTTGCATAATTGATATCTATTAATATTTCTCTCCTCCTCAGTTGCATATGTCACATGTTTGAGAGTCCTATCATGGACTTTGGCGGATGTATAAACTTTCCTCATTAATTATGCAAATCACATACTTATTTGCATAAAAAGTATCTAATCATGTACATCATCGCTCAAGCTATCTACTTACCAAAAATCATGACCATCCATCAGGCCCTTCTTGAGTTATTCCATTTCAAACTCTGAAGCAAAACCTGCTCCTGCAGTCCCAAAAAAAGCCGCTAGGGGGCCCAAACCTAGACCACTTACTCACCGTCCAAAGAGCTATCTACCACTCAATAATCAGGACCATAGCATGTCCAGAACACGAGATATCAAAACAGGAAGTTCCGCTGCAGTACCGTAACAAGCCGCTAGGGGACCCAAAATCTAATCATTTCCAAGTCTCATCAAGACCTACCCACCTACCCAATATCAAGACAATCCATCCAAGCCTTCTCGAGTTATGTTGTACGTTACAAACAAACACACACACAAACGATACCCTCTGCATAACCTTCTCTGCGAAGGTAATGAGGAGATGACGAATTCTGTTTATTTTGAACACCCCAAGCTAGCTTTATGCGTCAGATCAAACGATAATACTGTTTCATCTACAGCATGGAACCACTCCATTGGCCGCATGGAACCGTATGATTGAACAAAGTGGTAAATGACGAACTCTGTTCATTTTCAACATCTCAAGTAAGCTTTATGCGTCAGATGCAATGGTTATATTGTTGAATCAACTGTAGTTTGACTGATACACTACTCACACCCCCGCAGTCAATGTTTGAGACTTGACACGACCCTGCTGTGAGGTAGACTCGAAGCGGCGGGAAAACACCCTTGGGTCAGAATGACTGACGTCTCTATGGGACGGAAAACCGCGGGCAACTTTTGATTGACGTCTCAGTGGAACGATAATCTGCAATCTGCCCTTGGAGTCAGAGCAAAGATGAATAACTCTAGTGATACAAACCCCACAGGACACTTGGATTACAATAGTTCTGGTTAACTTTACATTTCTCTGACAGGGTGCTGTATCTGACTTCTTCGAAGTGCTTTTTGTGCTCGTACGAATTAATGTGTAGTACGCATGTGCTGAGGGTGGTTTAAGCTGTCGTTCCATGCTGCAACGGTGATACATCAATTGACTCGAATTTGTGGCCAAATTGAGTCACCACGTCAGTTTTATGGTTTGATAACGCTCAAACTTGTACGTGAAAGTCATATTCATATTTTACGACACTTATTGAGAAGTCTATAGGGAGGCATTTATAGACATAGACCCTTGTGGGGTTTATTGCTTTAGACCACTGGACTATGAAATTACAATAGAAATGACAAAGCGCCAGCATTTTACACCACAGTACTTTCTTCCCATCAAATGACAAACAAGTCGAAAAGAAGGAAGCAGAGATGAGAAAATGGTATAATTCATTGAGGATCAATTCAGTTTTCATTATGCAGCGGTAATGACTTTGACTTTTATCAGGGTAATGTGAGTTAGAGGGGAAATTTGTTTGACCTTTATGACGTCAAAAATAGGAAACCAACACCTGGCATTTGTCACCACAAGCTAAATGATTATTTGAGTAATAATCAGTTTAATTTCCTGTCTCAAAAGATAAATATGAGTTTTGAATCAATGTCAAGGATAATGCTAATACTCAAAAGTGTGGCGGCAACGAGTTTTTGGATTCAAAATGCATTTTCGAACGAAATGATCGAATCTACGTTAATATGATATTTATACAGATATGATGATATGATAGATAGATAAGAGTATATACTCACTATTTCTAGGCAATACATGTACAATATTCAAGAATCACTGACGTTTGGTAAGCCTGTGTTACAATGAATGAACTTTCTTGTAGTGGATATTTTTCTTTCTCCAGCGTCCAAAACAATGTCCAAGAAAGTACCTTACAGCAATATATGAGATAATATGCAAATTCCACATTCTTAGAAATCTATATTCCATTTGGATTCTTTGGTAGTATGACTTGTTTTCATGCCAAATTTCATATAAAAATCAATACGCTATTCTGTGCCTTTATGATCATCGGTGCCATTTAGTTAGTACGTAACGGGGGACGCCATATGGCAGCGACTAGTCGCACAATAGTAAAGGTCTTAGTATTGACCTTTACATTAAATAACTACCTCTAAAGTATCTAATATAAAAGCGCAAAGTTACTTTAATGTAGAGAGCAAAGAAAGTGTGATATTATTCAATGTTATCTAGTCGTATATTTGCTTTTGAGTAACAACAACTAATATTTCCTATAAAGTGAATGATTATGTTTATGAATTGATATCAATTGCTATTAATAACATGCATGTCTTTCGGGTGTTTGCGCATATTTCTTAAATTGTTATTGTTTCTGGTTCCTATGTTTCTGTTTTGGACATGTTTGTATGTTTGGTATTAGCTTTGTTTCATGAATAGTAACAAAAAGAACGATTAAAAATAGAAAATGTCACATGCACTAGAAAGAGTAGTAACAGTTATATAAGAAAGGAAAATATTGATTTGTGACAAAATTCCTGACAAAGCTATCCAGATAAGTTTGAGGAGAAAAAAAGCTTCATTTTACAACTTTGAAAACATGCATTTCTTGGAATTCTACCACGCCCACCTACTCTGGTATAAGTGAATCAAATTACAGGTTTTCAATTTGGTAGTCGCCCATGGCAATCAACCAACAGTCCCTTCGGTACCGAACCTTTCACGCAAGAACAATCCAATTTTCAGGGTCACTTCTAAAACGGTATCAAGGTTAGGTAAATACAGAGGGATGGGAACAAAAGACAACGTTTCGGGGTCTCTTAAGAGTGAAGAAGTAAGAGTCACAGTTTTAGAGTTGTTTTCATAAATCATAGAATGTGAAGGTCCCTTTTCCACAAGACTGCGATCGCTGAGCTACCGTACAGCGACCAAAATTGGATTTGTATGACGTTGATTTCATAATCAGAATATGATGCATTTTTAAGTAAAAGAATGATTTAAAAGACAACAAAACACACAATATGTACAACAAACGCTCTAAATCTATGAGATTTTGTGTGGTCCGTCGAGTTTTTGTCTCTCAGCGGTCGCAGCCTATACTCTCTAGTGGAAAGTGGGTGTAATACATTTTGCCTTAGGATACGCTTATATTCTAATATTGCAGAAGGATTCTGAGATATCATTTTTGATCATGTCAAAACATTGACAGGATTATTGTTACTTTCACACATATCCTTATATGCAATAAAGTTTCGACAACAACACGCTTGACTCGAATGAAATATGGTTTAGCTTCTTCTGAAGTACATTTTTCACCTGTCTATTAATGTAAGCTTCAATTCCGAGATTCCATTTCGCCATAGACAGACACCGTTATCGATAGCTGCCATTCTGTCTATCATAAATTCCAAGGATTGGAATGCAATCAGAAATGAAACGAACATAAAAGCAACTAATGTAAATCTGAATGATAAGTTACCAGTTGCAGAGTTCATGGTGTAAGGAAAGTTAAGCGTGAAGGCTTTGGACAAAATTGGAAACGATTATTTCACAGCAGGAATTGGACACAGAAAGGGTTACATTAGACTAATGGCATTTTCAACACAGTTCGTGTCTACATTCATTTATACAATCATTTAAAAGTTAGAAAAACGAATTTAATGTAGTTTTCTTTTTTTCAGTTTGCACCTAAGTGGACACATTTAAAACTTATTGCTTTCTTAGGCTTTAGCGGCTACTACATTATTTTGCACTTGAAATTCATCATATAAGCATATATTTTCTTGGACATGAAGCCCAAAAAAGGCTCTATCAGTATCGTAACAAAAGCGACCCTAAAATCGACCCAGAAATTAACAACCCCTCCACGAAATTGAGCAGCCTGATAAACACTAAATTGGACGTAATCACTAGTTTCGTGACATACTTTCCTTCCTCTGGATGGACAGTCACTAGAGACCTGTTTAAGGCAGGAAATTGCCTGGGAGTAATGTGGCAAGATGATTGCTACTTTCCCCGATGGAGAAAGTGACCAAATACGGACAGAAAGTGAGAGTGAGATAGATTATCTTGACTTGAAAGTGAATCTCGTCCGAGGCGCGGCAGCTGGTAAATCAAATCAGATGTATGGTAGGATCAATCAAGTCTGGATGCATCGAGAATCGACCATATACTTCATACGTCAAAAGACTCATCTTTACGTGTCATATCGTTGTTTGATCGCTACAGGCCGCCCAGGAAGAGCAGGTTTCCGTATCATGCATGCCAATGAATGCAGACGCACGACCCAAAGCAGGGGTGTTCGCCTCTAAGGTATCAATATAATGAAATTTCTGTCACGAAATCCGCTTGAGTGCCATCCGCAGATTCCAACAATTTTGTGTAATGGTCTTTTTCAACGGTTATCCATGGCAAATACAAGTTGTGGAACTGTACTGCAAGCATGTCAACTAGTTAATGGTAATATAAATGCAATGTTCATAATCACATATATATGCAGTTGCTAATGATATGTTATGTTTCTGCCAAATGCTAATCGATGATATTCTAATTACATGGTTCGTAGCGGACCACGAGCTCAAATGAGGCATACATTCTAAGTAGACGCGCGCGTGGATTTTGTCAATATACATGAGGTTATGTTTTTGGTGCCGTTTGTCTGTTTGTCTATCTTTTTGTGACCATCAGAACTCCAGAAGCTATGGATGGATCCATAGCACATTTAGTAGATTGGTAGGGTTTGGGAAAACGAAAGTCAAGTTCGATAATGGGCATTCTAGCGGCTTTCTATTGTGCTGTGCGCAACTTCCAGTTTTGCATATCTCGTGTTCTGGACAAGCCATGGTCATCATTTTTGAAATAGATAGTTCTTGGGATAGAGAGCAAGTGATGTAGGTTCGAGCTCCGTATAGCAGCTTTTTTCTCAAACTGCAGGTGCCGATTTTGTTTGAAACTTTGAGTTACGGCTACGACTTCTCAACTCATATAAATAGTGGGCATGACAGCAAGTGCCTGTGGCAAGGACTTTTTCCGGACAGCTGTTTCAGGTAAAGGCTTACAGATGTGAGATATCGTGCTATTTGTAGGTCGGGATGGAGAAACCCAGATAACATTTTGCGGCCAGTCCTGTGACACCAATGGTCGGGTCAGCGAGGAACGACCAATAGGGCCTGTACGGATTATCTCAGCTGAGATATGGATTATCACTGAAAACCCTGGGATTAGGTCTGAAGAGATAATGCACACTCATCTTATGACTTTTAGACCTAGCATAAACAGCAGGCCATATGCATGATAATTCATTTGTTGTATTAGTGCGCGTGTTGTAGTCAATTGCGGTTGTCAGTTGACCCGTTACGACCTAAAAAGCAGGTCGCAAGACCTCAGTGTATGATCAGTATTGATCACTGTAAAAGTCACCCCTCTCCAGAAGCCAGACTAGGATAGCCTCTACCAGGCTCCATAGGTCGCGGAGAAAATGGTAGAAGTTGGCCAAATAGACAGATAAAATACCAGAGGAGTTAGACGGTTTGGGAGTACAGTTTTAAACCTAGCAACAAAACGAACTCTTCTGGCATGTTATCTGTTTATTTGGCCAATTTCTAGTATTTTTCCAGCCATCTATGGAGCCTTGTAGAGGCTAAAGCTAGGACTCAATGGAGAAAAACACGTGACCGATACTCAAAAACGTCCATATTACAAAGACGATCTGGTGATCTCCAACGATTGCTATGTTTAATGTTCCCTTGACATAACTTAATCACTAGTATGTATGAATCATGCACCTATTTGTAGGAAATGGTATTTCATCGGAAGAATACAATCATGACTAAGCTGTGCAGCTGTGTTGAAATTCTCTTGCATAAATCACATCTGATAACACCCAAATTGAAATTCCGATAAATCTATAATACAACGTGCTTAGGATAAAAGCCAAACGCTTTCTATGCATTGATGAAAATGTGTAACTTACAAGTCAACAACCGTGACTCTTCTAATGGTCTACACCTTGACGGCGTATTGTCTCTGTGGTGTGCACACCCTTGGATGTTAAGACACAGATCTCAAAATCTTAGAAAACTCCTACGGCTCAAAATACAACCATTCGTCAATCAATCGAGACTCTTCTAATGGTCTACACATTGAAGATGTACCGTCTGCGTGGTGCACATCATTGAATCTCAAGACACAGATCTCAAGATCTTAGGAAACTCCTACGCCTTAAAGTTAAACCATTCCTCATTAGCAAGTCGTGTTGAGCCCTGGATGGCCCTAATTTGTGACACACGGGTCATGAGGGTTGCCGTATCAACGTAGATACATATGCATTTGCCTCATGCTTCTTGTACTGCATCAACGAGCGATCCCTCCCAGAAGACACACTGATTACAATGCTTGAAGCTAACGATCTAAATTGTAGACCGTTCTCAGAAGTACTTGGAAGTACATAGCCGCTTCCTCTTACGCTTTATACATTTTACACTGTATGAGAAGCCGGAATGCACATGCCATGATGGTAAGTAAGGAGAACCTCAACGTGTGACGTTCTACCGGCATACCCTTTGATATGAAGAGTCCTATCTTAATATAAGGGTTATATCAATATATATAAAAAACACAAGAGCAGCTAAAGGTCTGGCTTAACTATCCACGTAAACATCTTATGTAAGAATCTTAATGACGAGAGCCGTGTGCTATCTGGCTCTCGTCAAAATGTTGTCTTAGAATCTACACTGACAGTCTTAGGGTCAGGTGTCTCAGACAGAGCAACACAAACAGATAAAGATACAAAATAACACCGAGCATCAAAACAACAATGTGGACAAACTATCGTATTCGTCCATAACACATTAGTAATCATCTGTAGATCTATATGATATGCAATATTAACAGACGCATACCCATACACAATGATATAACTATAATACGTATAAAGGTGTCAGCTTTCGGCCTTTTCGTAAGTACCGCATTATCACACTGTATTATCATGGCACTTTAATAGCTGCTAATCAATACACATACATGTATCAATGCGATTTGGGTTGGGATTCTACAACCCCTTCGAAGCTTCGCGTACTTAAATAGTTCAGGGTGCCGAAGCTAAGGCCATCATGCAAATAAAATCGACCTTCCCGCTTTGAGGCATCCTCATACAGCATGGATGTAATTTTTTTTGTTAGTAAAGTGATATTGTTCTGATATTCTGCACAATCTGTTTTCTGCATAATAATCTTGAGGGGCGAGAACTTACCATAAAAGCCGACATATCTCTGTTTGATCACGTTTTCACGCAGCAGAGCTCTTGTATCATTTCATCACACCCACACCCATATGGATGCATCCATCGATTCCCAATTCCATAGGGTGCAATATAAAACACCAGGTCATCGGACTTGCAGACTAATCATCTCAATTATCACGCGTCAGAGTTAAATTATTCATCACTGCAGAGGAGATGAGGACATCGGGATATGTTTTCTACGCAGCGAAGCTTTTATGGTTCCCAGAGGTTTTCCATAAGTAGTACTAGGGTTATTGGGTCATTGCTACCTCCATGAAAAATGGAGGTATTGTTTTGTAGGTGTCTGTGTCTGTCTGTGTGTGCGTGTTTCCGGACATTCACGGTCAGTATAACTTAACAAACATACAGGTTTTTACTGTAAATAAAGACTCATCGATAGATAAGCTATTTGTTGATCTACTGGCTGTTTAACCACTTTCCCATCGCTTACAAAAAGATTGTACTACAGACAGAAAACAGCCTGTTGTTTATTTGGTGTACGGAATAGCCGCAGGGGAGTGATTAGGGGTCGTGCACTAGGTGTCTTGTCATTCAACACATGGTTGCACTAAAACGGCGGCGTTTCAAACACCATCAGCTTTCAAAATTCATCTGCTCTTCCGTGCAATATTTTAATATTAACACAGGGCATCCAAGAGCCCTTAAAAAGGCTCTTGGATGCCCTGTGTGGCACATTTGTTTTCATCCCGTGCGGTACTTCTACTTTCATGTCGTATATTTTCTCTCTTAATGCATCGGGATGCGCTAAAAGATGGGGAGGTGACAAGACTAAAAGCTTCATGACGCTTGACCTACATTTGTAGCTTATACAACCCAACGCCGTTATATAAGCGTACTGCGGCGCGGCCAACAAAGCCTCATTTTTCATCACCATTTGTCCTGTTGCGTGATAGAATTATCATTATAATTTTGCCAAGCAGGTTATGTTTTAGGTGCCGTTTGTCTGTCTATGTGTGTGTTTGTATGTCTATGTATGTATGTCTGTGTGTGTGTGTGTATATGTGTGTGTGTGTGTGTGTGTGTGTGTGCGTACGTGTGTGTGTGTGTGTTTGTGTGTGTGTTTGTATGTCTGTGTTTGTGTGTTTCTGTGTGTATTTGGACAGCATAAAGACAAGCTGTGGATGGATCCTTATGGTATTTGGTTGATAGGGAGGAGTCGAGAAAACAAAGGTTAAGTTTGATAATTTGCCTCCTAGCGGCTTTTTCCTGTACTACATCGAAATATCCGGTTTTGATATATGGTGTTCTGGACATGCTATGGTTATTAGTTCTGGGTGATAGATAGCTCTTGGCATAGACTGTAGTGTAGCAGACAGTGAGTAACTGGCTCGTAACAGATTATTTGGACATGGCAACGTATGAGGTTAGCTTGATGTGTGCTACTCTTGTTTGTTTTAAGGGGGTGTGAAGGTGACAGAAGTCTAGTGCCTGTTCCAATAGAGCTAAAAATAACCTACAGTTAAGCTGTGAATCATTATTGGGGATATTTCCTTTGGCTGTTCTGCAAGTGACAAACATCATATTCTACATAAATTCAACATTTCTGAGCTTTTTGTAGGTGTTTTTGAAATTCGTCATATTCTGTCATTCCTAACTTTCAATGCTGACAAGCAACAGAATAGAAGTAGAATGAAATACAAAAAAACGGATATAACACATCACGATGTAATGTATCTATTCCTGTTGTTGAAAAGAAGCCGCGAGCAACCTACTTTTACACCTGCCTTAAGAAGACAAACATTCCAATTGAACGGAGAAACGTGTGGCGACTGGCGAGGAATGTCACCTGCGTCTAACCAGACACAATAGTGGGATTAGAACCCTGGCCTCTTGGCTCTATATCAAGGTGTGCCCGGTACCTACGTATATGGGGTTGCGTTACGGACCTATTACGTATGGGTG
This sequence comes from Branchiostoma lanceolatum, assembly GCF_035083965.1. NCBI lineage: Eukaryota > Metazoa > Chordata > Leptocardii > Amphioxiformes > Branchiostomatidae > Branchiostoma > Branchiostoma lanceolatum. Next base: position 5,758,731 of record NC_089734.1, read on the forward strand.
TGAAATGCCACCGTTCTAATTAATGAACTGGACTTGAAATATACTTCAGTACTAAGGGAAAATTCACAACTGGTTTGAATTATATTTTTCCAAACAATTTGTAGGATTCATGGTCATCAATTCACAAATCATAACAATGCTGTAAATTTGATCCTTTTGTAAAAGAAAAAAATGGCGGCCACCGGAATTGACCTTGAAAGGTCAAAGGTAAAAGTCAACAACACTAATGAAGGGACCCTTAACCACTCTAAATCTTTGACTAGTAATAAAGGTAAAAACGGTCCAGCAAAGGGATGGGGCGGGCAGACGAAAGAACTGTGGGATTTCGGAAGTACTACGAACAAACATTGGGAGACAAGTCACTGTATCACAACAACATCGACCCCCCCCCCTTCGATTCTTGGTCCGCCCCTGAAATGCACCTGCTTAGTCTTCTTGTCGAGGACAATTCGAAGGTCTCAAGAGGGAAGGGGGCTTAGCCATCAAAATAACCAAATGCTACCAAACAACATATCACAGACATTTCTCAGCTGCATTTAACAACTAGAATGACATTCTCTCAGCCTTTAGAATTCTTTAGAGCCCCCCTTGTCCAAGTTGAGTATCAAATATCCCGTGTTCTTTGTTACGAACTAACGACACGACATTCCACCCGATTGTAGCAGGGCATTTGGACGTGAATCTAAAATAAACCTGCTTCCATTTAGACGTGTTTTTCAAACGTACGACCCAGTCACCTTGCCCTAGAAAAAAACTGGCCATCAATCCTTACCGAGACACATTGGTGTGTGATTCTGCTACATTCAGCCGTGTAGAACACTCGGTCATTAGGGATTCGGGAGGCATATGTAATTGACGATCCTATACGTCAAACTGATGCATATCTTTGGTGGCAGGAAGGTCATATAATTGGCGGAATTCTAGAGGTCTAAAATGTGATTTGGTGTTCAAATGTGTACCTTATACTTTTCAAATCGTCATCAAATCGATCGATCCCTACATTTTCAAATTCTTGACAGATGTTTAGCATAGCATTGTAGGCTTTGAATTTTAATTTTAGCTTCCCTTTTATATACTATAGAACTAGCAAAAATTCTTCGTTTGGTACTTGTACGGTCAGTAACTTTAAATGCAGTTCTATGGTCCACCTGTTTAAACTAACGGACCATCGAGGCGCCATGCATAGTTGTACAGTCCTTGAGGATCTATACACCGTGAATACACCTGCTGTAAATGTATGTAGGCAACAACAGCGAATGTAAGCAGAGGTGGAGCTTCTATGGGGGAGGGGAAGTCTCAGAAAGGTATCCAGAGAAACTGTAACAGTGACGTTCATTAGTTTCCCAATAGCCAATCAATCTAAGCGTGTTTTAATGGAGTTTACTTACAATACAACTGTTAGGAATTCGCAGTGCCAGGAAATATCACTATACCATTAAAAAAACACACGTGTACTTAAAAATTGTGACTGGCGCAATGGCAACAACAGTTGCAGTTGCACAGTCTTAAAAACAATTAAAGAAGACTGTTTTCAGTTTTCACGTATCTAAAAGTAATCTAACACTGTTTGGAGCCCACAACTGTAATTTCGACTCCATGAAAATCTCTAAAACAGTACAGGCGATGGGAAAACACGTTGCTTTTCCCATAAACATATTGCGACTTGGACAGAGTAGTTACCACTTCCTCTGAAACCACACCGGGGCTCCATTTGGATCGAAGCTAGATTGACTCAAGAGTAGTGTGCTGTTTAGAACTCAAGGTTAAGAGCATACCAGAGGTGTACAACTACAAGTGAGCATGGCCAGGATTCTTGGCGCCAACTACGATGGTAAGCCAACCGAGACATGTGTACAGTACCTTTACCATACCGCAGGTAACAAGTTCATACTAAAACGTGTTTGTAGAAATTATTCTGGTACAAGGATAATAAGCGTCACACACACAGGATATGATTTTTTGCAGGCACTTCAAAATTACTGAAACATTTGTGGATACAAAATGCTACGGTGAACAAACAAGGGCATGTTTTAAGAAAGCGGCTCCCCCAAACCACAACCATGACTCTCAATTCCTATCACAACACAGAAATGCCCTGTATCCGCTCAGAAACACACAGAGAAAGCTGACTCATACCACGAGGGAGCCGTCACAGCAGATTGAAAACAGGAAGCTTACGTTAAGTGTGTTGAAACATGTGTACTACTCGTCAACAAAACTTACCGATATTTCAGACGAACTTGACGCCAGCGTAGTTGGAGGAATTGTGACTGTTGAACGACGCTGGTGTAGCGTACATGTCGGTGGTACGATACTCCTTCTCCGAAACCGTCGACGCAATTCTAGGCAGACCTTTCCCGGTAAAATTGACTGACAAGAAATCGATCAATGGACAACCCTGTCTGACTCCAATGGGGAACAAGTCTGGTGGCCGGAAGCCTAGCCTTCACTCCCTACCTTGCTACGTTACAAAACAAGCAAACATATGATCGGTTTAAGCAGTGACTTCCGGTGGTGGAATCTTTGGGTGAAGTCCCCACCTACACACTCGTATGTGATAGCCTCGGTTAGCAGTCTCTTTCAGGGCTGTAGTTGGGTGTCGTCGGTAGCGTTGGCTAATATCCCCGCCTGGTCAAATAAGTCCACCCGGTAATTTTTGCGTGCCTGACTTCAATAGTCTTTCTCAGGGGAGCGGTGACGAAATTTCTTCGGGGTATGTTGGTCCTGGTTCCGAAGAGCTGGACTGTATAGCTTCTGCCAAAAGTCTGGATTTTAGACTATCCTGTGTCAATTTGCATACGAGGGGTGTTGCCCCCTGACCCACGCTTACCAGACTTTCCAGTCCTGGGACTGATTTGCTACTTAGGGCTGTTCCATTAGTAAATTTAGGGGTACCGCAATATTATTTTTTTTCAAGGGGACAATACTTTAATTGAATGCGAAGGGAGTAAAGAATACGAACACAGCAGATTATCATAAATCTAATGATCAGTGGTTGATCCCTACCAGCTTTTAACAATTAATGATCAATCCCCGACACGACACCCTTAATAATTAGTTGACTCTTCCCTTTAATCGAACATATTTGGGTGAGCCATCTGGCAATTGATCACGTGACGTCACACTGACTGAGAAATGACAGAGCTCATTTATTATGCGTTTATTGGTATTCCCAGAATTAGAACACCTTCAAGAAAATATTGTTGACCCTTAAGATATATATCTGCTCTTAAGACGCATAAAATAAGATAAGGTCATTTCTGTGAAACCCTTGCTTAAATGTAGAAATAAGCAAAGGTATCTAAAAATAGAAAAAAATGAAATTCATTCATTCCTTCTAGACGTATCCTGTTTCAAAGTCAGCAACTGAAACGTCCCTGCAGTTCCAAGGACAGCTACTAGAGAGCCCAAACCGATGCCCCGAGCACAAGAGCCATTTACCACCCAAACCTTTATAACCATAACTTGTCTAAAACACGAGACGGAAAACCCGGAACCTCTGCGCCAGTACCAAGGAAACTTGCCAAGACCTAGCCATACACTGTATACAAAATTTCATATCAAGGCATACACAGCTTCTGGAGTTATGCAGTTGTTTTAATATTTTGTATCCGTTGCCTGATAGTTGCGCCATGTACCTGTCCTGGGGGCCTTCCGAGAAGGTGGTTACACCTGTAGACCAATGACGTCATAACAAGGTCAAAGGTAATATCGGCATCTCTGGTCGGACTCTGACCGCAAATCGGCCTTGTCAAACACTTATGGTGTGTAAGCATATGAACTGTGGACATGGGGTGTGTTGGTGGTCTCGATGATATCCGGGATTCAAGGAAAACATATCAATAGGCAAATATTTCACCGTATTTAAACTTCTACCAAGAAACTGTATGTTGTTATTCAAAGTCGTGTCGAGGTCTGATCTGGGAAATTAAGAACAACTATTGTGTCTGTGAAAGAATTCAACCAACATGTACTTGATATCACAGTTGAAATGTTCATAATTTAGTTCATTCAGAGCCTTGTAGTGCTAAGGATAGCAAGTTTTTTTATGTTTCTGTGGTAGGTTATATTTTCCCCTTTACGGTGCTCGAGGCATCTTCTCGAATACATGGAATACGGGACTCCTTACGCCCCTTCCGAAAGACGGGTGCAGCCCCAACTGCACACAGCTGACAGACGAACGGACAGACGGACAGACATACAGACATACAATACCTCCATTTTTTCATGGAGGTAATGGTCTGTCTAATTCAAACAAAAACCCAAAAACATCAAGAACTGTATCATCTAAGTATTGTCTTGTAGCATACACAACGTATAGGTATCGCATTCGTACAACTTAAACTTTCCTCTGCAAATAAACTTAAAGAAATGTGAAGGACGCAATCATTGGAGACACTGTTGTTTCCTTTTGCTGACACCTCAGTACCCTTGATTTATCGTCTTAGGGTTGAAAAGCTGCAAATGAGGACACTTTACCCCTCCAGATGTTGTTGTTTAAATAATCAGATAACTTCTGCATGGCTGTCAGCCAAGATGTGGAAAGTAGGAAAAGTAGGATGCCAAACACATTGTAGCAGCGCCATATGCGGTTCAAAGAAGCACTGCAGTGGCCCAAATTAGACCAACTTGGAAATCTTTTCCATCCCTCCAGTAAAAAAGAAAGAAGAAGTGAGCATCACTGCAACACGATAAATGTCAATACTGGCTTCTAATGGACTTGTACGACGTACGCCACAATTACACGTTACTGTGTTCACTCTCTTCGTTTATCAATAATCATGTTATAACAGCTGTAGATATGAAAGCCGACAAGTGTGTGAATATGTGAGTGGGGACAGCACTCAGGGACACGTATTCATCACGACAGCTCTCCCATTAAAAAAACCCTCATCTCGGAAGTGAAGAGAGGATTCTCCATCCATTTCGCCACATTTAGAAGAATCGTGTGATTATGACGTCACCAGGTAACACGCTTGAAAGTTAATTTTGATTACATGAAAGCCAATGCAACGTTGGAATACTTAACCTTGATATTTTCTGGAACGATGACTGTGACGTTGTCGGGTCGATAGTTGAGTATATGCTTATGGATAACTATTTTGGTACTTGTATTTGATGTACAAATACTGTATGTTTTCCCTTGTATATAACCCGTTATTGTTGTGCTGTACCAATTTGTTCATCTATTTGCATGTACCTAGGGCCTCTCTGAAAAGCAGTGGCCAGAGCCCAGCCTCTGAGAGAGCCACCCTGGTAAAATAGAACAGAAATAAACAAATGAATGACTATCTTGCAATTGGAACAAGAAAAGAATACATGTAAAACGAGATTTGCTCGCAACATAAAGTGGGTGTCTTCGAAACATTTATGGCCAGGAATGTAAAACCATGCAAGGGGGGTTACATGCCTTGTATATACAGTAAAACGGTATGAGGCACACTTCCCTCTTTCCCCATAAAAATCCTCAGAACTAACTACAGTGGTGCTTTTATTTTTTGGCACCACTGTTGACTGTCACATGATCACTGTGACGTCACTACTATCGACCACCTGTTCTGTAGTATGTTCCATGCACTTATCCTTGCCGAAATGGAAACCGGTCTGTGATGTCATTTCAACGTCTTTCGGAAAAGCCCAACACGGTGTCATAACATTTTATCTCACT